>NW_024412467.1:16166496-16579791 GCF_014898765.1 Herpailurus yagouaroundi
CCAGTTTTTCCAACACCATTTGTTGAAGAGACTGTCTTTTTTTCCATGGGATATTCTTTCCTGCTTTGTCAAAGATGAGTTGCCCATATAGTTGTGGGTTCGTTTCTGGGTTTTCTATTCTGTTCGATTGATCTATGTGTTTTTGTGCCAGTTTCATGCGGTCTTAATGGCTATACCTCTGTAATATAGCTTGAAATCCGGATTCATGATGCCTCCAGTTTTGTTTTTCTTTTTCAGGATTGCTTTGGCTATTCAGGGTCTTTTGTGGTTCCATACACATTTTAGGATTTGTTTGTTCTAGTTCTGTGAAAAATTCTGGTGGTGTGTTGATGAGGATTGCATTAAATGTGCAGATTGCATTGGGTGATATAGACACTTTAACAGTGTTTGTTTTTCCAATCCATGAGCAAGCGTTTTAAATTTAGTTTTTCATTAACTTTATCTTGGTTCTTATTTGCTTGTGTATTATATTTCTTTTCCCCTCATTTTGACCTGTCTTTTTTGTCTTGCTTCATTTTGCTTCCTAGATGCTAATTCCCATTCCGAATTATAACATTATTTGCATCAAGGCATTCACTGGTCTTGGAGTGAAAAATAAAAATGGCAAAATGTCTTTGAACATATATTACAACAATAATTACAACAATGACAACAATAATATATATTGTTTTGAATATATATGGCCAGGTGTAATATAACTCAGCTTCTGAAGAAAGAACCTAAGATCGTATCAGAATCAGGCAGCTCACCCTAAATCTGTGTGACGTCTAATTTGTGACATAATAATATATAACTTACCATTCTTAGAGAGAAGCGAAGGGACCCACAAAATGCGATTGTGAACCACAGAATTATAGTCAAATATTTTCTGAGCTCAAAGATGCAATTCATCTAACCTATACATTCAAGTCCTACAGATGGGTTTTTCTTCAGGAAAAGGAAAGATGCTCAAAGTGATCAAATATCAGAGAGAGACATACATGTGATCTCTTGGTTATTAATTAGTCTTTTTTGTGTGACTCAGATAATATTCTATGCATGTATTCTTTGACTTTGCTTAAAGATGTGATACTTGGGGCGCCTGGGTGGTGCAGTCGGTTAAGCATCCGACTTCAGCCAGGTCACGATCTCGTGGTCCGTGAGTTCGAGCCCCGCGTCAGGCTCTGGGCTGATGGCTCGGAGCCTGGAGCCTGTTTCCGATTCTGTGTCTCCCTCTCTCTCTGCCCCTCTCCCGTTCATGCTCTATCTCTCTCTGTCCCAAAAATAAATAAACGTTGAAAAAAAAAATTTAAAAAAAAAAGATGTGATACTTCACCTAACGTACACCTTACCAAGTTAATACCACTTTGTCGGTTTGGGGTTTTCCTTTCGTAAAACATAAAAACACAGAATTTGCCTCACTTATGCATTTCCAAGAATTTTACACTTTTGTAGCATTTGGTATTTGTTGAAGCATCAATACAAATACCAACACAAATAGTTGATAATGTACAGATGGTATCGCGTATTTAAATAAGGTTAGCTATTTTTTTTTTTTGAGCCAAAGAATGACAGCAAGATGATAGCCTCGAATAAAGAAAGGATGACAGAATGAAATAATTGTAATGCAGCAACTCTGCTTTGTAACATGGTTGTGTGGTGAGTAAGTGTGCCTGTGTGCATGTGTGTATGCATGTGTTATTTTAAATTCTGTCCCGAAAGGCAAGATATACTAGTTAGACTGGTTCCTAAGTACTATCATGTCATGGATTTGCTGTTTATGCAACATATAACTTTACCAAAATTGTCTTTAGTAGTCACTACACTACTAAGATCATTAGCTGGGGGTTGAATTTTATCTTCCGTCGCAGGTTCTGCTAGGTAGATAAAACTTTGTGTTTTCCTACAATGTGTTTCTTCCCCCCTATTTTATTCATCTATGATTGAGGTCCCATAAACTACACCTAATTGAAGTTTTCAGTATCAGCACTTTTGACACAGGCACACACCCTTGAAGTCATCGTCACGATTAGGGTAGCACAAGTTTCCTCTCCATTTTGCTGTTCCCACCAACCTCAGGAAACACTGACTCGCTTCCCAGCCCTACAGAGTAGTCTGCGTGTTCTAGAATTTCAAACGAATGGAATCATACAGCACGTAATCTTTCTTGACTGTCCCTTTTCACTTAATGTAATGATTTTGAGATGTATCCATGGTATTGAGTATATTGACAGTTTCCTCCTTTTTGTCGCTGGGCGTTACCCTCTATGGAGAGGTCGTAATTTGGGGCTGTTTCCAGTTTCTGGTGTTTGGAAATAAAGCTGCTATACCCAGAAACGTAAAAGTCTTTGGACACGAAGACTTTTTGTTTGTTTGTCTGCTTGTTGTTTGTTTTTCATGGGTTGGTGGCTAGGATTGGAATGGCTCTGTCACATGGTAGACTTGCCCAAGCTTGACATTTTAGGAAACGACCATGTTGTTTTCCAAAGTGTTTGTCCCATTCTCCTATTAGCACTATCTGAGAGTTGCAGTTCCTCTACGTCCTTGCCAACACTTTGGATGGTCAATTTTCAAAATTTCAGGCAATCTAACGCATGTGTAGTGCTATTTCCTGGTGACTGTAGCACCTCATCTCATATGTTTTGCCACATTCTACCTACAAATATTTGAGGGACAAAGGTTTCCCTTAATATTCAACATCTTTCAAGTGTGTCACTGCTCCCAGCATGCTTTTGTGTCATCAGGACACGCTCTGTGGCGAATGACTTATCGGTGGTGGAACTCAAAGGGCAGGACGCCACGATCAGCTACATGAGAGACGTTATTGGTAATATTTATTGAGGCAATTCTTTCACACTCAGTGGGAGAACAATCTGCTCTTGAGTTTCTTCTATGACGGAAGGAAGTTTGGAACATTTCTCAGCACACTGAGTAATTAAGAAAAAATAGAACTTGGAGGCACAGAAAAAAAAAAGCCTACTTCCTTTAAGTCTGTGGTTCTCAGTGGGGAGAAAGGCTGATTTAGATGCCCAGGGAGGCAGTGCAGGGGACATAATCGGTCATCACCAATGGCATCTAGTGGGTATAGGCCAGGATGCTGCAATATATCCGAGCATGTGAGAGTTCCCCTCCTTCCCTCCCCCACATCAAGGAGCTATCTTAGCTCAAATTTTAACAGTGCTGCTGTTGAGAAACCCTACTCTAAGCATCCGATACTTAGATCCAAATCTGGCCCAGAAAGTATTCCTATCCCTCCACTGCCTCTAACACTTAAGTGACTAGACATGAGATGGCCTTATGATTTCTTTTGAACGAGATGGCATTTGTTCCTGAGAAAATCTTTGTCACTATTTTCATCTATGACCCCCTGGGGATCCTACGTTTAATTGGTCAGCCATGCAGTGTGTATAGAGGACTAGATCTGGGTTAAGGGACGGACTCTATTTATCCCTCCATCACTTCCAAGATACATTTGATGTAAAATGACCAGATGGTTTGCATCCAGGCTGCCTCTGTCACATACTGGCCTCATGTTGTTGGCAAAGCCTCTCAAATTTGCTGAGTTTCAAAGAGGAATTTAAAATAAAAAAAAGAGGGGCACCTGGGTGGCTCAGTCGGTTAAGCGTCCGACTTCAGCTCAGGTCATGATTGCGCGGTCCGTGAGTTCGAGTCCCGCGTCGGGCTCTGTGCTGACCGCTCAGAGCCTGGAGCCTGTTTCGGATTCTGTGTCTCCCTCTCTCTCTGACCCTCCCCCATTCATGCTCTGCCTCTCTCTGTCTCAAAAATAAAAATAAACATTAAAAAAATAAAATAAAATAAAGAATATTTAAATAATCTAAATATTGACAAATAATTTAAAACTGAGCTTTAAAGTGGGAATAACCTCATGCACTGTCGTGTGGACCAACTGAGATAAATCCCTCGTCATAGTGCTTTTATGATGTGATATTTGTGATTAGTACTCAACCATGTTCATGTGCAAACCCTGGGTGCCACTGGGCGTGAATCTTGCAAACTTTTCGGTTCTTCCCGTGGTTCTGAAGGATCACAGTTTGATTTAATAAACGCCACTCGTGAGGGGCTTCTGATGTCGAAAATAAAGAAGGGTGGCATTCATTTGCTACATGTTAGAATAAAAACTTAGGGCTTTCATAACTTGGGATTGTTTTATTTATGTATTTCCAAGCTCATTAACACAAGTCTGTGATGAAGTAACCCTTAGAAAAAAAAGCAAACAAACCTACAAACAATTGTAACGCTTGCTCGCTCTGTGGACACTTCTAATTAGTTTATTTTGTTGTGGAAAATGTTACTGCACTTGGGAGAAGTCAGTGCACCCCTGGGGAACCTCATAAACGTTCTGATTCTGAACTTGGCAGCTGGCGACGTTTCTTTTGTTACCCTTTTTCTCCTAACCGGTCATTACCTGTCCTCGCCCTCGAGTCAGCTAGTTCGAGGACTGGGATACCTCAAAGTAGTTGATTTAACTGGCAACTCAAAAATAATATTTGTGAAAATACTCATCACCCAGGGTCAAAAGAGCTAGAGAAATTCAGGGAGAAAACCAGCAGGATTTGGTACCATGAGTGCATTTTGAGCGTTTTGATGTCGATATGCTATGCGTCACCAACAAACGCTTAAATGTTAATTTTTTAAGGTGCTATTGTCTGGGGACGGGGAAAAAAAATTCCCTGCTACCTCCTAGGGTAGTGTAGTGGGGAGTGATACCCCCATGGCGGTGGAATATTCCCCGATGCAGGGGTGTGGTATGGATTCAGAGATAGGAGATTTGAGAGGTTGGAAAGATCATTCTAATGCCATTAGGTCCCCACTGCCTCCTCAACTTATCTGAGCCTTTTCAGAGTAAGGTCACCCCCCTTAGTGGTCCCCAACTGTTTAGACTGCAGCTGTGAAGACTTGGCATAGAAGGAAGTGAAAATTCTCCCAAATAAGCACAGAGGGCAGTGCGCTGAACATTCCCAAAGGTTTCTTTCTTCTGCCTTATACCCTCCTTTCTGGTTGCCTCTGATTATTTTGTTGTTCGTTTCTTCATCAGGACACCACGGAGCTTTAAGAAGGGAGAGACTTTCCTTTAGTATAGTTTGCCGAAATTACCGCACTGGATAAGAAACATGCGGCACGTTTATCGTCGTTGAATTGGTATTTCTTTTATTTCAATTCAGTAAACAATTCACTTGTGAGCCTCATTGTGGGAAGGCGAGGAACTGGTTCTCATTAGTCTTTCACACGTAGCTTGGTTTCAGTGTTGTAGGTAAGAGGTCTCAATCCCATAGGTAAACTCCGTGTGTGTGTGCGCAATGTGCTTGTGTGTGTGAGTGTGTAAAAATGAGGCGGGCACTCAGAGGCGGCCCTGCGAATGGAAAGAATTCTGGATTTGGAGCCAGAAAATCTAGGTATACGCCGGGACTTGGTCTTACTGTTGAACTGTGCAGCCTTGAAAGTATCCGTGGACTTTCATTTCTTTGTCCAAGAAGTGGAAATACATTGAACTCGCATTTACTGATTGTTTTCTGTGTGTCGAGCGTGCAATGAGGTAACAGCAATGATGTTTTGCCACTGGCATCACTGAATGGTTAAAATGATAAAGGGGACGTGGTATGTTCGTGAGACTTGCAATCTCTAGGAAGTTCTCTAACGGACTTAATTATATGACAAGTTTGACTAGCGAGGCAATTATGTGCCACCTAATTGAAAGGCGCAACCGCAAACAAAGATATACTCGAGGTGCAGTGGGAATGTGAAAGGAGCTAACGAGGTAAGATTTTTCTGGATGAGTAGAAGCTGATCTAGATGTTGACGGATGGCTAGACCACACATAAGCAGGAAGCTGGGTAGAGAGAAGAACACGTGTCCCTCTGATTCTCTTTGGCAAGTCGGAGTCATATTCTCTGGAAACCGAATCATTTATTGATTCACCAGGGACTGCTTTGTGCTGCAACGCGAGTGCTGATTGCATTATGGTTGAAGTTTTCATTTTATTCCGTAGGTTGGCTGCTCGTGTTTTCCTCAGTGATATCCTGGTCTGTGGGGTCAACGCTTCACTTGGTCATAAAGGGGAGGCTTGTGTCCCCTGGACACTTTCTGCCTTCGCTGTCAGCCCTTGACTGTTTCTGAGCCCCTTCCCTAGGCCCGTATTCATCCGAGCCACTTGTCTCCAGCAAGTTTGAAGGTCGTGAGGTGGATCTCCACATTCTTGTGAATAACTGAGCAGTAAGTACAGACTCAAAGCTGCAGCAGCTGTTTTGTGTTTTTGCCTTGCAGTCTGGTGTCTTAACTGGAACCCTTTATGTCAGGACATTATCCACTTGAAAAAGTTTCCATTGATGTCATGAATCAGAAACTCGATTGCTCTTTACAATATACAGACAGCCCTTTTGAGGTGCTTCTTCAGACAATGGGCTTTTTCCCCGATGAAGAAAGTGGAACAGTAATCCTTTTACGCTTCTCATGAAATATTCACTCTTCGTATGACTGCGAAAAATAGAATTGGCAAGTTTTGTCTCCACTGTATTCACAGCATATAGTATTATTATATATCAAATGTGATACTGAGGTATATCCTACAGGTTAGGTTTAAAATATGTGTGCTATGTGTATAAAATGGGTTATAAAACACACACACACACACACACACACACACACACACACACACATAATCTAAGAGGACAGAGGGACGCCTGGGGGGCTCAGCCGGTTGAGCATCTGACTTTGGCTCGGGTCATGATCTCACAGCCTGTGAGTTCAAGCCCCACATCAGGCTCTGTGCTGACAGCTCGGAGCCTGGAGCCTGCTTCCGATTCTGTGTCTCGCCCTTTCTCTGCTCCTCTCCCACTTGCTGTCTGTCTTTCTCTCAAAAATAAGTAAACATTAAAAAAAATTAAAAAAAAAAGAGGACAGAGAGGTCTCCGAAAAAGTCCGTGCCTGGTGGTTTTAAGTTTAATGACTCCATGACTCATTTCCTGACCATTGGGAAAAGCCATTGGGTTGTTTGAGTCAATGGCCTACCACTTTGTCCCACCTCAATTCTTTTCTTCCTCCTATGCGTCGCCTGGCTATATGAAGTCCACATCTTTTTCTAATCCATATCAACATCTACAAGCACCTATCTGTATCTGCCCAGACCTCACCAATGGTCTGCTTCCTTGTCCTTTCTGCACTGGCCGGTTTTCAGGGATTCCTGAAGCAAAAGCAGATCCAGAAGAACCATGGATCATGCTCACACCGCACAAAGGGCATCCCGTCCCTCTGTGACACAGAGACAATAGAATTGTCATCAGCACAAGGTGATGAACGCTGTTTTCACTAATTGGGTGAGCGGAGGACAAATAAGGGGGCCACTTGGCCTCATTCCTCAGCAATCCAGGCTTCAGGAAGAAGCTTCCTTTTGGACTGAGGTTAGCTGCTGAACTCGGGGGAAATAAACACTTATCTCTCTTAGTTTTTAGCTTTGGTGATATTGCTTCTTGAAGTGACAATAAAACTCAAACGTGAAAAATATGGTTGCTGCAATAAGAAATTTCATGAATACTTTAGCAGTAACTAAACAGAGCCAAAGAGACAATTAGTAACCATGAAGATAAACACGAAGAAATATTGGGATGAGCACTGGGTGTTGTATGTAAGCCAACTTGACAATAAATTATATTTGAAAAAAACATGAAGAAATGAACTCCAGTAGAGCAAGGAGATTGACAATATAAATTGAGGCTAAGAGACATGGGAAGATGTAGCATTTCAAATTGGAGTTCTGGAAAAAGATAATAAAGAGAATGAGGAGAGGAAATATGTAGATAGGTAGTGACTCATATATTTTTGATGTTGATTATACACTTGAATCATCAGAAACTAGAAGCACACATGATTCCGAGCAAGAAAAATAAAAAAGAAACCTATACCACTATGCACATTGTAGCACCAAAGACAGAGAAGATCTTCAAATGATTCAGGGGGAAAAGAGAGGACCAATAGTTAGACTGATAGCAACCATGGATGCCGTGTTGAGATTTAGTTGTCAATCCTAAATTGTTCAGCATGTGAAACTGTATTTCAAACACCAAAATCAAGACATACTTTTAGATAAACAAAAACTGAGAGTTTACCATCATAAGGCTCTACCCAAACTTCTAAAAATTATACTCCCATGCAAGAATAAAAATGACTCCAGAAGGCATGTTTGAGCTACAAGAAGAAAGATGCACAAAGAAATTAATAAACATATAGCTAAGCCTAATCACTGACAGCAAAAAAAAAAAAAAAAAAATAAAAAAAATAAAAATAAACCGAAAAAAAAAAAAAAAAAAAAAAAAAAAAAAAAATACTAACGATGTGTACTTTGTGGGGAAAAACAAGACAGAACTAAAATACTGAGTGACAATGGCTTCTAAGTCTGGGGGGATGGGTGACAAGAGTGAAAACATTCTATGGTTCCTGCCTTGTTTAGTTGGACAGTTAAGACAATGTGTTAAGACTTGTGACTTTGATATGGTATGCTAAAATTCCAAGGTCAGAATAGGTACGAATTCTGTTAGAGCAGTAGAGAAAATTTGAACTAAAAATTACTGTAAGATAGAGGGAAGAAAAAAGAAGGGACAAATAGAATGTACAGAAGAACAGAACATCAATGAATGAAAATATACCACACAGTAAATGTAAATGGACCAATTTCGTCAGCAACAAGATGGATTGTCAGACTGGATAAATATAAGACGTGGTTCTTGCTTTTTACAAGAAATACATCTAAACTATATGGAACTTATACATGTTCACTGGGAGACAGCTGCAAAAATGTTCCCGGAAGCATTGTTTCTTCTAGAAACAAAGCAAAAAATAAAGAATAAAATAAAATAAAATAAAATAAAATAAAATAAAATAAATGAAATGAAGTGAAATGAAACAAAACGAAATGAAAAACAAGAAAACTGCCCACAACCCAGATACCCTTCAATAGGAAAATGTATAAATTCATTTCAAATACAAATGAATTAGTTGGCACAATGTAGGGAATGGAAAGAAATGACAACACAGATCAACGTGAACGAATCTTAAAAAACACGATGTTGGACATAAGGCATGTTTATAAACTTCAAACATACAAAACCAGAACATACTTAATGCCTGTGTAATAAAGCCTCCCGAAACTATGGAATTCATACCTGGAAAATCTAGTGCAGTGATTTCTCTGTGTGGGTGGTGATAGATGAGTTTTCAGGGCCAGTTTTATGGACCTGTGACCAGTGTTGCTGTGCCGGTACCCACGTTTAGAAGGCCTTATGCTTGATCTCACCTTCTTGAAATTCTTGATAAATTTGGACAAGAGACCTTGCATTTTCAGTTTCCGTTGGGTTCCTCAAACCATGTAGCCAGTCCTAAGGGTAGCAATGTAAGGGGTTGCCCAGGAACACTTGAGTTGTACTGGTCATGTTCTTTCTCAATCTGGGTGATGAGTACTCATCATTTGTTTTATATACTTTATGTATCGCGTTACACATATTTGCACATATGAAACATTTCATTTTAGAAATTAATTTTAAATGTTACCTCCAGAGCCAACGGGTTTATAATACTCTCATCTGGAATACCTAGGCAAAAGAGTCACATAATCACTGCCTAGGTGGAATCGATATCTTATTTATATGGCTGCGATGTGGAAATTGGTCTGAGTTGTTGAGTAATTATACTTAAGCATATGCTTTCGACTCTATAAAACCCGGGTGAGTAATATCAGTTTGAGGGAAAAGAAGAGCCCTCTGTATTTCTTTACACAGTTGGATAACCAGCTGCTCTTGTTTTCATATTGCAAGTGCATTTCCTTTGCAAACTTGTTAGCTCCTGCATTATTTGGAGGCTCTGCCTTTTAAAAGCAGGCAGCACTTAAAAACTACAGGGCAGAACCTATCTGATTCGATTGCTGTCACCAGCAGCTGGTGCACCCAGCGTCCTCTGAGGAAGTGAGCTGCCCTCTAGCCACTGTGGATATTGTCAGACCCAGCACATCTGCTGTCGTCGGTGGCTCACTGCGCTTGGTGCCACTGTAGGGGCCAACGTGCCATTCATGTGCAGTTTGGCAGCGTCGAAACTCACACATAGAGACAGCTGGTGAAATAGTTTGCTAAGTGGTGCGCCCCCCTTTCATCTAGCCACCTGGATGATTCTGAGAGGCACAATGTGACCATCACTCTTTAATGCATTGGCCAAACTTCTTGGGAGTTTTCAAAAGCAATACAACATGCTCAGTGTTTCAGTACAGCTCCCAAAGCACTCTTGCTTGTTTCAGCTTAATTGTATCTCTTAAGTGCCTCTTGACTCTGACCTTCAATCCCCTCTCACCGTCTATCATTATGCTTCTGCTCTCTCAAGTGCAACGACGTGCAGGGACTCTGGTATTATGCATCCATTCCTTCAGTCACTCAATAACAGTTTATAGAATGTCTTAAACCTTAACTCTCACTCACAGATTTTCAAGTTTTGGTTTCTTTTGCCTCATCTTTCTTTCTTTTTTTTTTTTTTTTGTCCTTTCTTTTCTAGCGGCTCTGGTTTATGGGTTGAAGGGCCTATGCTTCCTGGGTTTATTCTATTTTTTTTGGGGGGGGGGTAAGTTTATTTACTTATTCTGAGAGAGAGAAAGAGAGAGAGAGAGAGAGAGAAGCAGAAAGAGAGGGGGGAGCGAGAATCCCAAGCAGGCTCCACAGTCAGCTCGGAGCCTGACACAGGGCTCCATCCCATGATCATGAGATCATGACCTGAGCTAAAATCAAGAGTCAGATGCTTAACCGACTGAGCTACACAGGCATTTATTCTTTATGGCAATGTTTTTCAAGCTCTGAACCACTCCCTTCTTTACAACAACCCATCCGTGATCTTTTCTGTTTTGTGGTGGATTCTGGAAGCTGCTGTGCTCCTTAGAGGTTCCTTGATGAATTCTCAGATGGCAGAAATTAAAACTAAATACAAAAAAAAAAAAAATACAACCTTTGGAAACCATAATTTATATAAAAGCAAGCCTCACCTGTACCTGTTGCTCTCAAATACAGTGATCGACCTACAAGGTAACTTCAAAAGTAATGAATACTTTTAGCTGAATATGTGAGCTGCATTGCCAAAATATTACCAAAATGTTACCTGGTTGCCCAGGTAACTAGAACCACTTTCTAGTTCTTACTCATTGGTCAAATTTGGTGAGTCTAGATAATCTTAGTGGCAGAAGTCTTGCCACGAATTACACCAACAATGAGTTGAGTACTTATTTTGTGCAAGACATTATGGGACACACAGGAGGTGCAAGATACAGTTGCCTCTTTTGAAGAACTTAAATCTCTTAGTAGAGATTTATGTATATAAAAGGATATTTATAACACGAGTGGCCGATGAATCATCCAGGTATTAAGTGCAGTAGGAAAGCAGAAAAAAAGAATGATGATTGGTGGCTGGGATCATCAGAGAAACATAGAGGCAAGGGCCATTTCTCCATACTAAATTAGACTCTTTAAAGTCAGGTAGGCTTATTATTTCTGCAGATAGTTCACTCTATACAGAGAAAACACTAGATTCCTCTATTCTTTACTTGTTCATTGCTTGAGACAGATTTATTTTGAATTATTGTTGGATGTCTTCCTCTTTTGTTTCTTTTAAATTGAGTGCACGTTTGCGGATTTAATTGCTTACTTGTTTCCTTGGAAGGTTAGGTCAATGAAATTTCTTCTGAGAATGGAGTCCTTATTTGGGGTTATGTGTTCTTTTTTTACTGTTAATAATGAGTTTGATTCATTGTTAACTAATTATACCTACGGGAGTTATTGAATGTCAGGACATTGGTGGTGACAGGACCCCACGTCTTAGAAACAGATGGGCCAGGGTTTGTATCCAACTTCTGCTCACCCTAGTATTTATTCAATTTATTTAGTCTCTTAGCCTCAGTTTCTTTATCTGATGAATGAGGGCACATCTCATTGAATATTTATTTTATAGGATCACAGAGGATGATACATACGATACTTCTGTTTGATTCGTATAGGGTGTCCTATATACAATAGCAACTATCATTATTATTTTCCTTTTCTAGTTATCCCAATTCATTTCATATATGCGAGGGGGCTTCTGCTGAACACACAAAAGAAGTCTGTAATTTTAGGAAATATTTTGAGTTCGCTGGATTAAACTAAAGCCTTTTTAAAGTTAATGCTTTCAACAATTGTACTGGCTAGAGAACGCCTTTTTTTTTTTTCATGTTGTTTAGATCTTAAGGGTACTTCGTGGGTGGTCTGCCAATTGAGTTTCTTCTTGATTTTTTTTTTCTTTTTAAGCAGAGTATCTATAATGCCTAAAATGGGTATTTTGCCAATTTTCACATGCCTTGTTTTCTCTTCTCAAATCAACATGTCTCTGTATTTATACAATTCAGAGTTCAAACAACATTCATTACACTGCTGTCACTGTACATAAAGACAATCCAAACTTGTTATGCCCGAATAGAAAACACGATCCAACTAAGTGAGCAGATGTGTTATAGGAGCAAAGCCTCACCATGTTGTTCCTATTTATTCTCTGCCTGGTTTGGAGGGCGTGCCTGGTGCCGTGAGGTGGTGGTTAAAGGGTCTTGCCAATTGAGCTCATTTAATGAAACGTTTTATGCACACTTTGTTTCTCTGTTCTGTTGCACTGCCCTTGGGTGACAGAATGGTTTTTAGGAAGTTTGGCGAAACTTGTCCAGCCTTTGAAAGGACTTTAGAAAATGTTTTATAGTTACACAAATGAATTGTGTTTATTTCAGAAAACAAGACATGCTTTCCTAATTTTGCAGCTAAGACCGTGAGCTTTCAAAATGCAGGATGTTCCTGCGCGATCCCCTCCAGGTTTCAAAATTTACACCACGTTTTCCTCATGGTATTATACTTATCTTCCGTGTCTTTTTTTACACTGTTCCCTTATCACAGAATGAGAAAATACAAGCCCTTGTCTGTGGAAGGGAGTCCCCGAATCCCTTGTCAGACAGAAGTCTTCATGAAAATGAAATTCAAATAATATGAGCCTTCTCCTTAGGCTCTTTCTGTGGTTAGTATTACTTCTCGGGATCAGGGGAAGGCAGGGGAGACTGTCCTTCAGCACTAAGCCTAAGGAGTTCATGCTGCGGTCCTGCCCCCGTTCTCAAGTGTTGCTTGCTGATATTTCCAGGATGTGCGCTAGGATTTTGAAGGAGGATGCCAGTTGTTCTGGTGTTTGTTAACACTTCATAATAAAATTGCATACCTGGTAATGATTGGCATTTGAGAAAGGAATGATTTCCAAATTCTGCATCCCTCCAGCCAGGTTCTGTTTGGAAAAACAGTCCCTTCCCCTCTGATTATTTGTTACAATATTGTTAGGAATTACTGTCCTGAGTCCCTCTCTTTTTCCATCTTTCTGATTTTCCATTGGCCTGGGGTATGTTTCTGAACTCCTGACCAAAGACTGTTTACACTCATCAATATTTATTTGATGGGCACTACCCCCATGACAGGGGCTCCGGGAAGTGCAAAGAGCTTACACACGGAGTGAACAGCCTGCATTCACCCTCTGATTCTCTATTCACTCCCTGTGGCGATAGAGAAGGATGTCAGCCTCTTCTGATTTGTGATTCTTTACCTGAGCACATGGGGATACCTGCCATTTAGCGCCTTCCTCCAAGGCCTGTGTTTTAGGACAACAGCAAAGTTATCAGCTGCCTCCTCCCTATGTGCTGGGTCTTGCTTAACTTAAAAACAAACAAACAAAAAATATGGCAATGAACGTTCTAAGACGCAATGAGACAGACAACAGTCAAAGGATTGGGGGTGTTTGTTTCAAAGTGCCTGTGAAATACAGTATTACTCACTCTGCCCTGAGTGCTTTGGCAAAATGTGATTCTTCCTGTCTTGGGCAGGGAAAGACACCTACAAGGGCCCACTGGGTGGCCATGGTGGCCCCCGGGGAGTTTGTCTGCAGCACACAGGCACGCTCTATGGTGAAGTCCAGGATTTAGAAGATTTGCTCTTCCTGGGAATGAAGCCCAGAGTGCGAACCCTTGGTGACATCTAACTAACTTCAGGATCAGAGCTGACATCCAAACACAGCTAGCTCTCCTGATGCAGAAAACTGCAGGGCAAAGGTTGGTTTTTCCTTTTAACTTAATTCCTTAATTGACCCATGACAAAGTAGGCAAGTAAAATTTCACAATTTCTGGACAAGGAGGCTAAAGCCAGAGATACTGCAAGGATGCACGTTTTTCTCGAACCTTGCCGCAAGTGATTAGTTTGGTCATGGGAGGGACATAGGTATCTTGCTTCGCTTTGCTTAAGGGTTCTCCCTTGTACTAGCCCTGCATGTTTTGCATGAGGATATAAAAGGGTGTGGTTAGTGTTAAGTGAGATTAACAACATTTAGCATGGTGCCTCGTCCTGAGTAGACTTAATAAATGTAAATAAAGACCCCTAGCCTCACTACCTCTTCCCACCACAACAGAGCTGCTGTTTAAATACCACTAGTAGTGGGTTCTCAAGCTTTCTATCTGCTGTTTTTCCCTGTTGTCTTTATGGAATCCTTCTTTTTTTCACTTTGCTACTTCCCATATGGCTGACTATGCCACCGCGGCCACCGAATAAATATTCTGTGTATAACACCTGCTCCAAACCACCTTGTCTGGGCTGTGGTGGAGAGGGACGCTTTAAACCCATTGAGTGTTCTTTATTTTTATTCTGTTTTTTAAACCCATTTGGTTTTAGATAAGGAACAAAAATTAGTTTAAGAATGACGTGTACTACTCTCCCCTGTTTCTAAGACTCTGTTACCGTTTAATTCCTTCTCTCTACCTTCCTCCCTGACGGTGCCTGGTTAAAGCCTTCCTGTTTAATCATGTCATGTTTACTTCTACGTGAGCTTATATGAATTATGTAGGTCACCAGTGTCGTCATTCTGCAAGATGAAGAGATATTTGGTTTGGGAAAGGATCCCCAAGACAGCCTCATTCCTGGGTCTCCCCACCACCCACCCCCAAGCAAATGCCGGTGTGTAATGAGACTTTCTTTGGACACCAGCGTTTCCCCTTAAAAGTGATTAAAGGCTACAGGCCTTCACCGCAGAGCTGGTTGATATAACATGATGTAGCAGAGCATTTTGAGTTTATACAATGTTATGTTTGAAATGAAAGGAGAAGATTGACTCTTAGGTCTTATTTGAGCTCTGGGTGTGTGTGCACGCGAGCGCGCATGTGTGCACACGCCTGGTCAGTCCAGTTCCCGAAAGCCTGGTCACCCTCGATGTGGATCAGGACCACACTTACCTATCTCAGAGAGGCTTGTGCGGCCACAATCGTACTTGTCAAGACCCAGCATGCATCCTCTGGCTGTTCAAGGTAGAACCCATCTCCTTCGGATCTGCAGGCATCCCAGGGAGGCCAAGCCAGGAGGTGACCTCACGTGTTGGCTGTTTTTCCCATGGATTACTAGTCTGTGTGAAGACCAATTTACTCAGAGCAACAAACAAACGAAACTTGTTTGCAGCCCCACCCTGACAACTAGAAGGACAGCCCCTAATTGGACAGCTCGCATCCAAAATACATACAGTATTTTGAGACACAAATGATCAGTTAAATGAATAGGCATGCATTTGCAGAATTTTCTGGATCGGATTGAATAGAATTTGTATATACCAAAACAAGTGGAAAGTCTGCCCTAAGTTAGCAAATCCAGTAGTCTTGATGAGCATATCAATCATCATAACTGCAGAATATGAACTGATTCTTTGGGGGAAGAAGAAAGAAAATATAGTCATTCTATTTCTTTTCTTGAAAACCTACTTGGTCATGTATCTAATCGCTTGAAAACAGTACGCATGCAAGGTCAAATGTTTTAAGAAGGTGGATATCTGTTGGATGCCCTGAAAAAAATCAGTGCATTTATAAAGGAAATAAGGCCGAAATTGATCTCATACTTTGGGCCAAGGGAGTGGGGATAGAGAAACATACCGGTTGAAAGCAACTCAAAAAGAGCAGTGGATGAATCAGGCACAGAGCCTGAAGGCTAACCATTTCATGAAGATTGTGTGGAAGATTTAGCACTGGAATATTTATTTTCTATTCCATACAACTTTTATGTTCCAGGTATGGTGTAAGCCTAGGTCTAGAAAAGACATCTACCTTCACTCAAATGGTTTACATCCTTGAAGGGGAGGAAAACAAACGAAGGATATGGAGCCATGCGGTGTTAAGACAACTGAAGGAAGATAGCTTGGGAAGAAGTAAGCATTAAGAGAGGGAAGAAAACGATTCATAGACAATACAAAGGGAAATCTAATGGAATGTAGCCTTCAGGAAACCAGCAAAGATTTGTATGTAAAAACTCTACTTATTAGACACTAATCTTAAGCAAATAAGGCAGAAGGGACTCTGAGTGTTTCTGAGTCATGTCCTAGTAATATTCACTGGGAATACCATAAAATGGGATTCAGATATCAGCCAACAATATTGCAGGATACTCGGGGGAATTTGATAATCTGGGAAATTTGATCATGAGTATTTAGATTTCAGAGATTGAGATTGGCCAAAAGATAAGATTTCATATGAGAAACTCCCTGGAGATTATTCAGAATAATGATTCTCAGCCCCAGTTGTATATTTTAGAGTCACCTGGGGAGATTTTATGAGACTATTTTCATAACGGAAACTTCTAGAGATTCAATGGAGGGGCATAAGCATATTATAAGTGACTCTAGTGTGCAATCAGATAAAATCGCTGATCTAGAGTAGTAGGTCAGAAGTATAAAAAGGGGAGCAAGGAAGATCCCCCAACATACAGTCTAGGTCAGTATTTTTCAAATTCAAGCATACATCAACATAATTTGTATATTATAATGCAGGGTTGCTCTCCCTACCTTCAGAATTTCTGATTTATTAGATCTAGGGTGTAAGTTCTGAGAATTTGATTCCTCACTCGTTCCCAGGTGATACTGATGTTCTTGGTCCAAGGACCACATTTTATTTTATTTTATTTTATTTTATTTTATTTTATTTTATTTTTAAAAAATTTTTTAAGTTTTATTTATTTATTTTTGAGAGAGAGACAGAGAGAGTGAGTGGGGGAGGGGCAGAGAGAGGGAGAGAGAGAGAGAGAGAGAATCCCAAGCAGGCTCTGTGCTGTCAGCACAGAGCCCGACGCGGGGCTCGAACTCACACACTGTGAGATCATGACCTGAGCTGAAACCAAGAGTCGGACTCTTAACTGACTGAGCCACCCAGGTGCCCCAGCAAGGACCACATTTTAAGTACCACTAGACTAGGTACACCATAGAAGAGGAAGGTGGATTTACAATTGGGGGTAGTACAGGCATAATTGGCTCACTAGTTAGACCTTAGGTTCAAATGATGTTGTGACAGCTTGGGGAATAGCCGTTGTGGTCAGTGCTATGATCTAGAATCTTGCTAGTCAAACTGGAGTCCTCAGGCAAACAACACAGAGTCACCTGAATGCTTGTTAGAAATGTGGACTCTAAGGGGGTGCCCGGGTGGCTCAGTTGGTTAAACGTCTAACTCTTTATTTCAGCTCAGGCCATGATCTCACGGTTCATGGGTTCGAGGCCCATGTCAGGCTCTGCATTGATGGCACGAAGCCTGTTTGCACTATTCTCTCTACCCCTTTCTCTGTCTCTCCCATGCTCACACTCTCTGTCTCTCTTTATACAAATAAATACATAAAATAAACTTAAAAAAAAAAACCAACGTAGACTCTCAGGCCTCACTCTAGAGCCAAAACTTTTATTGTAATAAGATCTTCAGATTATTTACGTGAATTCTAAAGTTGGAGAATCATACTCATGGTTCTTAGTCTTGGTTTCGTATTACAGTTTTCCGTGGTGTCTCACATCATAGTAATAAAATCAGATTCTCTAGGAGTGGAACCCATTGTTAGTACTAGTACTAGTTATTTTCAGTAATTTTAAATATTGGTACTAGTCCTCGTATTTTTGAAGAGCTCCCTGGATGAATCCAGTATTCAGAAGACTCTGATAACCACTGATCTAGATTTTAACTTGCAACAGTATACTCAAGCTTATTACTTTTCTTGGCTTGGGTTGCCATAACTCAGGAAATAGGAAGGCATTGGAGCTGCACATCGTGGACATCAGGACACCCATAGTGGACATTCGTATATCTAGTTGGGAGGTGAAGAGACGGCAGAAGCAGGGAAGATGATGCAGGGAATGACAGAACCATATCCATCCCACTTCCTTCACTCGAACATGTGCATTGCCAAGCCGAACATGCAAAACCAGTCAGCTGGCATTCCACTGGGTTTTCCTAGGCCTCTTCTATGATACAGTCTCCTTATCTCACCAAGGTTAAATTGACCCCTTACTTGTACCCTCATGTATATAGATATAGATGTTTCCAGTACACAAATCTATCGTAGAACCTCCTGACGTCAAGTTTTGTTTCATTTAGTTTTGTGTTTTTCTTCACTCAGTAGATCGTAAGCTTTTTAAGTGCAGGAAAACATCTTGTTTGTGGCACTCACACCTGGAACTGAAATCTACACATAAACATATCCATACGTACAGATGCACTCAGAGATAAAGCAAATATGGCAAAATATTAACAGTTGCTTAGTCTGGGCAAATGGAATCAGGTAGTTTATTGTAATATGGCTTCCCCTGCTCTCTAGATTTGAATATTTAAAATGTAAAAATTATGAAAAAAGACATTTGAAATAGGCTTTGAGTTATTTTTTTTTTTTGAGTTTATTTATTTATTTTGAGAGAGACCTAACGTGGGAGCATGGTGGAGGGGGGGCGACAGAGAGAGAGGAAGAGAGAGAATCCCAAGAAGGCTCCGAGCTGTCAGCACAGAGCCCAACATGGGGGGCTCCATCCCATGACCCGAACAGTGAGATCATGACCTGCGTGGAAATCAAGAGCTGGAGGCTTAACCAACTGAGCCACACAGGCTCCCTGAATTATTTATTTCAATTGATAGTTGTTGCTTTGAATAAGTGCTAAAATAATAAAATTCACATTGCTATCATTTGTATAAATTTTGTAGAATATAATTTACTTCCCTTAGATATACTTTGATTTCTGAAGACACTTAGGATGGCTTTATACCAACCAAGATTATTTGAAACCTAAAGACATAACCGTACCTTACCGATTAAAAGCTATTTTCTTATGAGAGAAATGTTGGTTTGGCAGAATTATTCGGATTGCTTATTTATGCTTATTTACTTATCTAAATCTGAATTTCCACATTAATTTCACTCAAAAAAGAAGGCCATATATAATCTTGGAAGTTCATTTTGGTTTTCTTAATTTTTCATTTGATTATTTATAATTCTTTAAAATGGCAATTTAGATGAAAATTGATGTTATTAATTTATCTTTCTGTCGTATGAGGCCTATTCATCACCAGCCTGATAATAGTTGATGCAGAATTTCTCCATTTTTGGCCTAGAAAATGGCTCCTAAAATCAAAGCATTTCTGTTGATATTTTTGTTCTTTTTGAGCATTTAGACTATTTGTAGGGAGAATCTTTGTATGTGTCTCTGGAATCTCAACTGGGGACTTCCTAAGTACATTAAGGTAAGGAATTTTGTAGTTGTTATTTGATTTCTACGTAATTAGAAAAGTGATCTCCCCCTCATCCTAAAAATAGGTGAATAATCAGTGCATTTGAACTGGCCATTTAGTTTTTTTGGGACAGGCTGTTTTCAAGAATTCAGGCTTAAAATACAATGCCATAAATACTGTTAAGCCCCACCCTGACAGGACTGATGAAAATCCTTGAATCGTGAAGTTGTAACCCCACTGAGTCAGTGACATCCTTTTGGAAAAGAGAGGTAGGTAAGTAGCAGGGGTCTCGTAGAAATATGTGCCCAATGTCTAGTTTTCATTACAAATAGAGGTTAAGGGGACTTCTGGGTGGCTCAGTTGGGGAAGCTTCCGACTTTTGATGTTGGCTGAGGTCATGATCACGGTTCGTGAGATCAAGGCCCACGTCAGGCTCTGTGCTCACAGCACTAATTCTCTCTCTCCCTCTCTCTCTGCCCCTCTCCTGCTCACTCTCTAGCTCTCAAAATAAATGAATAAACATTTTTTTAAAAAATAGAAGTGAGGATTTTACTCCATGTTGCTTGTTATTTTTTTCTTTCCAGCTGATTCCTAACCAATGAAGCCCTATTGTCTCTCAAAAAGCACCTGGATAATCCAAAGAAGCTTCCTTCAAGTAGTTTATTTTAATAGTTTTGTTCTCCCTTACTATCTAAAAAGCTTTTCCTTAATTTTTTATTTTCTTTTTATACATTCCTTTTATTTCTTGTTTTCTCTCTCATGGAGGATAGCCAGCCAACTTCGTTCTCATATTAACTTCCATTGACTTAAAAATGGTTCGTCCCTTCAGTATTTATTGAGACCTTGTAATATGCCAGGTACTGTTCTTGATACATTAGTGAGACAACAAAGATGCCTGCTTTCATGGTGCACGAGTCCTTTGAGGGGGAAGACAGATGACAGGCATGGATAATCATGGTTAAAAGTAAATTATCTGGCACGGTCGAAGGAAATAAATGCTGTGGGGGACAAAAAAGCAATATAAATGGAATTACTAATGTAAGTGTGTGTGTGTGTGTGTGTGTGCGTGTGTGTGTGTGTGTGTTGAAGAACACCTTACAATTTTTAAATAGGTTGGTTAGGGTGGGTCTCATTGAGGTGGTGACATTTGAGCAACAGCCTTGTGGCAGAGGTGGGACATTCCTGGCGTGTTCCAGGAACATGACTGGCCAATGTGACATGGGAGCAGGAGAGATAGATGGTCTTTTATCTGGAATCAAATGGGCTGCCATTGGATAGCTTAAAAGGACAACAGTGGCTGCTTGTTCAAGAATAGCCTGGAGAAGGGTCAAGAGAGAAGCAGGGAGACCGTTTAGTTTTATTACTCCCGGGGGGAGACGGCAGTGGGTTGGGCCAGAGTATTGACAGTGGAAGTGGTGAGAAGTTTTGGGATGTTGATGTATTTTGAAGATAGAGCCAACAAGGATTTTCTGATGGACAGAGTGGGAGGTGTAAGTGCAAGAGAGGAATCGAGAAAAATTCTAGTGTAATTAAAAAAATTTTTTTTTTGGCTTTTCTTCTGGGTGCCTGCAATTACCCCAGCAAATTCTTCCTACACCTGTAGAAAAATGTTTCCACGTCTTTCATATTTCCTATGGCTGTTTCCTGAAAATCTTCATATTTTTCTTCTTTTTTTTTCTTACATTCTATTAAAATGTTCACAGTAAGTGTAGGGACACAAATCTGATAAAGGTCTTACCCAAGGGTAATCCGTGGGAAACTGCTTTCCATGTTTGAGAGTTTGGAAAGAGATAAGCACCATGTTCTCTGATAGGTAACTGAGGAGAAGAAAAGGGGGAGACTTTGTTGAAAACTGGAGATTTCATGGACATGGTTCTGTATCACTGAACATCATCAGAAACTATCTCAGGCAACATTGTCACAGCCTTGATAAATGGGTTGGCACCTTCCTTTGAAGACAGTCCAGGGTATCCCTTCCATTCTCATCTAGGCTGTTGACTAATTGTACTAAAATCATGACTCTCTTGGGTCGTTTCCCATCTAATTGACGTCACTTCTAAATGTGTTCAATCCCATCTGTGAGAAACCATGGGAGGTTTCCATATTCTACATCTGGTAGTAACTCTAACATCAAAGTTTAGTAACTTTGAAGTTACTAACTACAACTCTAGTAACTCTAACATCGAAGCTTTAATACTTGCCCTCAAGAGTACAATCGTCTTGGGGTGCCTGGGTGGCTTAGTGGGTTGAGCGTCAGACTCTTGATCTTGGCTCAGGTCATGATCGCGCGGTTCATGAGTTCGAGCCCCACATTGGGCTCCCTGCTGATGTCACTGAACCTGCTTGGGATTCTCTCTCTCCTTCTCTCTGCCTTTCCTCTGCTTGTGTGCGTGCACAAGCGCTCTGTTACTCTCTCTCAAAATAAATAAATAAACCTAAAAGAAGAAAAGAGTACAATTGTCTTGCTAAACACCTGTCTTGGAATGAATGATAAATTAGGGAATTGAATGTGAGTAAGTCAGGGGATGATTTGAATAGAGAGTGAATTTTGAGTTTGCTCATGCACATTTCTTCTGCGATGAAGTCACATAGAAATACACAGAACACACAGGTGCACCCACCTCAAATATCTTCCAGCTAGCATTATCCTTGAAAGTTAGTTATCTTTTCCTACTCTTTCACATTTGTAACATTCTTCTACATTAAAGCAAAAGAAAAGCCCATCTCATTCAACATCCCAGAAAAACCTAAACATTCTGGTTCAAATTGCCAAGCAGTGCACACAACAGGAAAACGTGATTTGTATTCAAAGACCTTAAGCAGAAATTGTCTAATTCTGCAGAAGTGATCCCTTTAGGTGCCAGTGGTGGTTTGGTATAGTGGTTTTAAATGTCATTACAATTTCCAAAGCCCTCAGCAGTTAGGCAAAGTTGTGAGTGCAGACGACAAAGCCACCCAAGAATTTCCAGCAGTGATATAGAGGTTGATTGAGGAAGGAGCCTACACATTGGATCCGATTTTCAATTTTGATGAACAGGTTTCTGTTATAATTGCATGTCTTGAAGGACCAACATCTCAAATTCAGGAAAACATGTCCCAGGGTTTAAGGCTGCTGAACTGAATTGTGATGTTCATGCTGATGCTCAATGGAGAATGAGGACCCACATGTACCCACATCTGCTGTTACAGCTTCCTGCCTATTTTCAAATCACTTTTTTTTCCTTTGCTTTGCAATAACTCACAAGCTGCGACTCTTCCCAGCCCATTTCCACAGCAAAATTCCAGTCTTTTTCAAGGTAACGTGCCACATCATTTGTACGTATTTATGTGTTTCTTAACCAGTGAATAGGTATGAAGCTCTGCCACTGTTTTTATTATGTTCCTATCTTTTTTTCCCCCTTCTGAGTCCCTGATGACATTTTTGAGTGTTGCATTCCTACTCCCACTTTCCCCATAAGTCATGTTTTGTTTTGTTTTTCTCACAATTTAGCATAGTGTGATGATTTTTAGGAACACATATATGGCATTATTGCAGAGCTGACAGTGTGGGGTAATAGCATTTTTTTTTTTTTTTTTTGTCTTGAAACAGATGACTGTATTAGCTGTTAAGATCTGAACTCTCAAATTGTTTTGTATGCCCAGTAGAGTAGACTCTAACTTCTGGGTCAGGTGCAGAATTATAGAATGCTATGAGATTTTTATAATTATTTCAGTATATCATTTAACGGGGGAATGGAGTCTCAGAGAAGTCAAATGAATTTTCTAGGGCCACACAGCAAGCCAATGGTGGCACGTTGAGAATCAGAGGCTGTGTCTCTTGACTCTTAGCCCAACACTCTTTCTCATTCAGATTGGTTTACAACTGGCTCTCATATGCTAGTCCTTGAACTTGCAGCACTAATATCATCTTCAAACTTGTTAGTAATGTCAATTCCGTGGGCTGGCCCAATGGCTCTCTGGGCGATTTGGATGCATACTAACATTTGAAAACCACTGGCTTAGAATAAACAGCTAATATCTGTGACGCAGGAGACACCAACACAATATAAAGTGGGTGTAAAATATTAAGCATAGTTGGAGAAGGTTACATTGTTACATTATTCTTATGATTTTCATTGATTCAAAAAAGTATTTAAGATATATATACAATATATATATATATACATATATACAATTATATATACAATATATGCAGTATACAATATATACAATTCTAAGATCTTGGTTGTATCCTTTGATATAAGTAGATAACACAGCACAAAACAAAAATATCCCTTTAGATAGTATTCAGACAATAATATCCCTTTAGATAGTATTCAGAGGATAGAAAAATGCTACTTTTCCCTCACCATGATTGTTAACAGCAAGCCACCAAAAAACTACACATATGTGTGAAAAATCTATATACGTGAAAATCTATTTGTGTGTGTATAGTTACAATCTTGGGAATAACAAAATAGCAACCAAAGAAACAGTTTAATCAAACTGAATATTTTATAGTTGGAGAACTAGAAAGAGACAGTTTAAATAGCTGTGAACTGCCTTTCCTGTTTTCCCATTGGCTGCTGGAATACAAAGTTATGTGAGCCAGGAAGATCTGGAAACTTCCTTAAGTTCCCTACAATCCATGGAATTCTCAGCGGCTAATTTTAGTGAATACATACAATGTTTGGGGCCAGTTCAGAACTTTTACTGGGAAACTTAGAAACATGCATATTAGTCAAAATTCACTCAGGAATCAATGTAAGAGGTTTTAGATCTCCGTCAGTTATATAGAAGGATGACAATACGTTTTGCAGTCCTAACAAGCTTTTCATTTTTTGTTTTCTTACCCATCTCATTTGGAGCAACGATAGGCTTTGATGCCAAAGACCAGAAGTGATGGGAGAGCCACTCAGCTGAGAGTTTAGTCTAGGCAGTTGGCTCTCTGCTCACTGGGTGGCTTTGGACATGTTACCTAACCTTTTGGAGCTCCAATTTCTTCATCTGTAAAATGGGGCTATAATATAGCCCTGCTCATGGGTTGTGGTAAGGATGAAATGATATCATATACGCAAAACCTCAGTCCCTAGTTATTCACCATGATGTTGATACATACCCTTCTAATGAGTTTCCTTTTTTTTTTTTTTTTTTTTTTTTCCATGCCTCGGTCAAATTTTAGGCTTTGGTCAATTTCTTAGTAGTCTCTTGGTGATGAACTGTGACAATTTTATCTCATCAGTTATGCTTTTCTATTTGATATTCCTGTCTTTTGTGTACCAGTCATTTCCTTATCTTAGTCTGTAATTGCCTCAGGCACAGGGATCCCCGTCACCCACTGCACTTAAAACTGTGTCTTTCATATGGTAGGTGCTCAATAAACATGTGTTGAATGATTGAGAGACTAGACAGGTCAGTGTGGACCTTGGAAATAAATACAGCATATCCCAGCAATTAACTTGCTGGCTGAGAACATTTGTGCTTAGAGCGACAGTTCAGGTAGGGGGCACACTGAATAAGTCATAATGTTTGTTTCTTTTGGTAACAAAAATATCCGTTCATGACGTTAACTTCCCTTTACTTGTGAATCAACCTATGTTTTGTTCCCAGACACCTGACAAAGAAATGTAAACCCACACTGATGTGTGTATTGATATGTATAGCCAGTGTCAAGTTGAATGTGAAGTAAAATGAAGGATAGAAATGTGACCATATAAACAAATAGCCCCTGTTGTTTCTTGAGAACCCACATGTGACACTAATCCAGAAATGCATGCCACGGGCAGTTGAAATATGCTTTGAATTACTGGCTGTGATGTTTCTGAAGCCGTGCATATGGCATGATTTATACCCCAATGTTCTCAATCAGATCCTACGGATCGATTAATCACGCTATCAATAACAAAGTAACAGGTGTGTTTTCTCAAGTCCTGTGCTTGCTAAAGGCAATTATTTCCCCCCTATTGGTGCTACCTCATAAACGCAGTTTGGAAGTGCCCTTCTGTCCGGTGCTAGGAAAATTGCAAGTTGCATTCTTGCTTGGATAAAGCAGGGAACGGGATTCTATTCAGTGACCCTAACACGATGCTTCAGTCACAAACCAGACCGTCGGCGTAACGCTCCGTAGCTTGCGTTAGACAAAGTTCATAGCTCATAATGGCAAAGCTGAGCGCTGGTGAGAGCAGCTGATTGCCCCCGAAGAGGCACTTGACGGGACCTTCCCTGCTCTGGGTAGAACAGATTTTAATGCTCCGTTTACATTAGCTGGTGAATTAGACAGCCATTGATTAAGATCATTCTACGAGTTTTCAGTTCAGGCTATATATTTTTTCCATATTTCTCTTGAGTTTTTATTAAAAGGCTAGTGAAAGACCAATAAAGCCATGTAGGATGAGGGGCCTGTGTGGCCCAGTCGGTTAAATCGGTTAAGTTGGTTTCAGCTCAGGTCATGATCTCACGGTGTGTGAGTTCAAGCCCCATGTCCGCATGGAGGCTGTCTGCGCAGAGCCTGCTTGAGATTTTCTCTTTCTATCTCTGCCCCTCCTGTGCTCACACTCTCTCTGTCTCTCAAAATAAACAAAGTTAAAACAAACAAACAAACAAACAAACATGTAGGATGAGAGGGAAGGTGTCCACTGCTAAAAGCTGACCACAAATGTTTGGAAAATAAAAAATAGTTGAACTAAGACTGGTCGATGAAGGAGGATAACTAAAGCGATAGCTTGGGAGGCACGGTCAGGGGAAAGGGCGCCCGGAGACCCAGCACAACCCTGGAGAGCTGGCCAGTAGAACAGGGTGGTGCAGATACAAGGCTTATTTCAAAGGTGAGAACAAAACCAGACGTCCCTCCCACCGCGGCCACCACACGCATGACAACATCATTCTTACAGATAAAGGAGAAGGGAGGTTTCCAGGCACAGATGGCTTTAAAGTAATTAATTTCCAGATCCTCCTCTTCGATGTGTACTGTTTTTCTAAGGCTGATCTGTCTTAGAACCCACTGGGTGTCCTTTCCATCTCTGCGTTCACAGCCGCTTCTCAGAAGCCAGGTCTCCCTCTCCCGTCCCCATCCTTACCGTAGCCACTTGTCCTGGTGCTAAGTATCATCAGGAACCAGCAGCAGCAACGATTCTGAGGGGCCACGCGTAGGTTGTTAAAGTAATTTGATGATTCTGGGGTGCCCGGGTGGCTCCCCATTTAAGCGTCTGACTTAGGCTCAGGTTATGATCTCACGGTCCGTGGGTTCGAGCCCCCTCGTCAGGCTCTGTGCTGACAGCTCAGAGCCTGGAGCCTGCTTCGGATTCTGTGTCTCCCTCTCTCTCTGCCCCTCCCCTGCTCACGCTCTGTCTCTCTCTGTCTCTCAATGACAAATAAAAAAAAAAAGTTAAAAAAAAGTGCATCAAATTCAGATTGGTTTATAAGTGAGTTCTTCCAGTCCTTCAAAGAAAGATAATCCTTATGTATAAACCCTTTCCAGACATAGGAAAATATCCAAGGCTCCCCACTCATTTAACAGGGATAAGCATCAGTGGGTAAGAAATGAATAAGGGTAACAGAATGAAAGGAGGGTTGGGGGAGAACAGCGGCTGCATGTTAGGGGTTTTGTTTGACCCACATTATTGGCTCTACTCACGAATTTTAACTGGTTGAATTTGTTGCCAACATTTAAAACCTGGGACATTTTTTCATGAATATTAGATTGAAATAAGACATATGCAGTAGAGGGGTGCCTGGGCAGCACAGTCAGTTCAGCGTCTGATTTCGGCTCAGGTCATGATCTCACAGTTCATGAGTTCGAGCCCCGTGTCAGGCTCTGTGCTGACAGCTTGGAGCCCAGAGCCTGCTTTGAATTCTGTGTCTCCCTCTCTCTCTGCCCCTCCCCTGCTCATGCTCTGCATCCCTCTCACTCTCCAAAATAAATAAACATAGAAAAAATTAAAAAATAAATAAAAAATAAAAAAAGACTGTTACAAATGATCAACAGTAACGAAGAGCTAGGGCATATATTTTCAAAATGGAAAACAGAAGTATCAAATACTATTGCATTTAACTTCCACTAGATATATTTGCAAGAGGAACAGTGATGTAAAAGGATTAACTAAAATTAAAGTATTTACAAATCATGCTTGCAGCCACTGTGTATAATAGAACATTTTGCATGTCAACTCAAACTCATTTAAAGATAGATTATTTTTCAAATTTCTTTTTGGGGGGATATGTGAACAAAAAATAATTAAAAATCTTAGAATGACCAAGAGCCAGGCGTTTACCAAAAGGCAAAAACTGACGAGATTCTTATTTAAAAATTTTGAAACAACTGTCTGAGACCATTTAGGCACGTATTATGGATTCCAGTGCTTTCTTCTCACAGGGAGGAGGACAGGTTAGCAGGTGATTTCTCTTCTTCTCAACCTAGAATGAGACCTTTCCACCCTAAAAAGAAGACTCCCTCATATACACAAGAGTTCGCTAGCCTTTCGATACTCTTATGGTTAAATACGAATGGTCAATGGGGGATCATCAAATATTTGAGGAAAAACAGAAACATGAAATAGAAAGACCGTGGTAAGCAAACTGAAAAACGGACTCTGGGGAAATGGAGGTATTTAAGATAGCAGGGAAATTATAACAAAACAAATAAAAACTCAAACTCCTCTTGGGGAAATTAAAGAATGAATTACATCCCTAAAGCAATAATAGGGTGCCAAAAAAGGAAACATCAGATGGCAAAAAAGAACTCTTAGAAATTAAAAGTCTAAGGGCTCCTGGGTGGCTCAGTCGGTTAAGCGGCCGACTTCGGCTCAGGTCATGATCTCGCAGTCCGTGGGTTTGAGACCCGCGTCGGGCTCTGTGCTGACGGCTCAGAGCCTGGAGCCTGTTTCAGATTCTGTGTCTCCCTCTTTCTCTGACCCTCCCCTGTTCATGCTCTCTCTCTGTCTCAAAAATAAATAAATGTTAAAAAAAAATTTAAAAAAAGAAATTAAAAGTCTAACTGCAAAAACGTTTTTTAAGTCAATGAAAGAGTTAGAAGACAAAGTTAAAGAAATGTTCCAGAATGTAGAAAAAAAATGTCAAAGGTTCAGAAGATACGAGAGAGTTAAATGAAGTAGAGATTTGACCCAGGGAATCAAACATTTGATGAACTGACTTTCCATTGAGAAAGAAGAAGGAAAATTGATGAAAGGGCCATTTAACCTTGATTTTCACTCAAGGTTCATTCAATGAAGCTTGGTTCATTCTCATTTAAATACCACAACGGCCATGGCACTGAAATAAGGAGAAAAAGAACTTAGCAAACTACATGCGTGTTCTTGCCATAAGTTTTATTAATATGTCATAACTATAAAGCTGTTCTCAGGCTTTTGTCGTTAGAATCAGTTTACAGACAAGGCACAAAATGTTTATAATTATTATAACAAGATGTATATTTTTAAGCTTGAAAATTAAAAGAAGAGTAGGGGTACGGTTGATAGAAATTTGGAGACAGAAGATGGGGAGAAAGATGTGGGAAGAGTGTGGACCCTAAAATGTTCATCTTTAAAAAAAGTAGGAAGTGAGAAGATTCTTTCTGTAGGCTATGAAATAATAGATGTTCAATATTATTTAATACAACCATTAGAATATATGACAAGGGTGATATCCAATTAACGTTCCAGTTGGAGGTGATGAAGAGAGAAGGGAAAAAGGGGAATAGAATAAATGAGATTAATCATGTGCCGTGTATGGTTTGCTAGGATTGTCATAACAAAGCACCATATATTGGGTGACTTACACAAGAGAAATTTATTCTCTCAAACTTGTAGAGGCTAAAAGTCCGAGATACAAGTGTCAACAAGGTTGGTACGTTCTAAGGGCTGGGGGTGGGGTGTGGAGGGAGAACATGTTCTTTCTTTTCTTCAAGCTTCCGGTAGCTTTGGGTGTTCCTTGGCACATCCTCCTGACTCTGTGTGTGTCTCTCTTTGTGTCCAAATTTCCCTTTTAGATGAATTTGCCAGTCATATTGGATCAAGGTCCTATTTCCAGATAAGCCCACATTAATAGTTACGGGGACCTGGAATGTTAACCTTTTTATCTTAAGTTTATTTATTTTGAGAGAGAGAGAGTGGGGGGGGGGGAGGGAGGGGTGGAAAGGGAGAGAGAGAATTCCAAGCAGGCTATCCACTATCCATCAGCTCAGAGCCTGATGTGGAGCTCGATCCCAGGAACTGTTAGATTATGACCTGAGCCGAGATCAAGAGTCGGTTGTTCAACCGACTGAGCCACCCAGATGCCCAGAATGTTAACATTTTTTGAGGGGATACATTTCAACCCATAACACATGGCGAGATTAAGAAAACAACATAAAGAGGGGTACCTGGGTGGCTCAGTTGTTTAAGCATCAGACTTTGGATCAGGTCATGATCTCACGGTTTGTGAGTTCCAGCCCTGCATTGGGCTCTGTGCTGACAGCTCAGAGCCTGGAGCCTGCTTTGGATTCTGTGTCTCCCTCTGTCTCTGCTCCTCCCCTGGTCGTGCTCTGTCTCAGTCTCTCACAAATGAATAAATGTCAAAAAATAAAATAAAAACAACATGAAGAAACATATAATTAATTTAAATACCTTATTACTCTTTAATATTCACATAATATATAAATATGCTATCAATTATAAATGAGATCAAGTGTCAGTCACTTAACTGACTGAGCCACCCAGGTGCCCCGGTGTTTCTCGTTTAAATTAAAATATAATTGATATGTAATAAAATTCACCCTTTCTAGAAAGTGTAAAGTTTTGTGAGTTGTGACAAATGCATATATTTAACTATAACTACAATCAATAGCTTAACCTATGATCTATCCTGAAATATATTTTATGTATGTTTGGGAAGAATGTGTATTCTGCTTCTGTTAAATAAAATGCTATATACATGTCTGTTAAGTTCATTTGGCCCACAGTGGTGCTCAATCCACTGTTCTCATATTCTGTCTGAACGATTTACCCAGCATTGAGAGGGAGTATTAAAGTCCTCAACTATTACTGTATTGATGTTTATTTTTCCTTTCAGTTCAGTTAGTATTTGCTTCATATTTAGGTGCCCTGATGTTGGCTGCATAAATATATTTTTTATATCTTCTTGATGAATTGATTGTCTGATCTCTTTGTCTTTTGTGGCGATTTTTAGCTTAATGACTACTTTTTTTTTTGTCTGATATAAGTATAGCTACTCTGTCTTTATATTGGTACCATTTTCTTTTTCCTTCTTTTAATTTTTGGTTTTATTTATTTATTTTGAGAGAGACAGAGACAGCGTGAGTAGGGGAGGAGCAGAGAGAGAGACAATACCAAGTAGGCCCTACACTGCCAGTGCAGAGCCCCAGGTGGGGCTTGAACTCACCTAACTGCAAGATCACGACCTGAGCCAAAACCAAGAGTCCATGCTTAACCAACTGACCCACCCAGGCACCCTGTTTACCAATTTCTTGGAATATCTTTTTCCATCCCTTTACTTTCAAATCAATGTATGTCCTTCAAACTAAATTGAGTTTCTTGTGGGTAGCAGGATGTGGGATCTTATTTTTTTAAATCCACTTACCCAGTTTCTATCTGTGGATTATGGAATTTAACCCATTTAAGTTAAATTTTATTTTTGAGGGGTAAGGACTTACTATTGCCTTTTTGTTCATTGTTATTTTTGAACTGTTTTGTAGATCCTTTGTTTCTCCCTTCCTCCCTAGCTGACTTCCTTTGTGATTGATGACTTTTGATGGTGGTATTCTTTGACTCCTTCATTATAATTTTTTATGTGTCTACTACAGATTTTTCTTTTGCAATTAGCATGAGGCTCATATAAAATATATCACAGTTATAGTATCTTATTTTAAGCTAGAAACAACTTTGGTAGAATACAGAAACTTTATATTTTTTATTTTCCCTCTCACATTTTAGGGTTTTAGTGTTCCAGTTTATGTAATTGTTATCATTGTGGTATCCAATAATAAATTATTATAGCTTTGGTGATTATTAATACGTCAATTTTTAACTTTTAACCTAGAGCTGTGACCTATGTATCCCCATTGCAATATTAGAAAACCTGATTTCAGCTATAACCTTATTATGAGCTTTACATATTCATGTTGTATGATGTAATTAACATATTTCCATTTCAGTTTATAGAATACCCTTTAACATTTCCTTGATTGGAGATCTAGTAGTAATGAACTCTCCAGTTTTTGTCTTTTGAGAAATGTTTTTATCTCTCCTTCATATCTAAAGGATAGCTCCTCCAGGTATAGTATTCTTGGCTGACAGGCTTTACTTTCATTTAAATATTTTGAGTATTTTGGGGCGCCTGGGTGGCGCAGTCGGTTGAGCGTCCGACTTCAGCCAGGTCACGATCTCGCGGTCCGGGAGTTCGAGCCCCGCGTCAGGCTCTGGGCTGATGGCTCGGAGCCTGGAGCCTGTTTCCGATTCTGTGTCTCCCTCTCTCTCTGCCCCTCCCCCGTTCATGCTCTGTCTCTCTCTGTCCCAAAAATAAAAATAAACGTTGAAAAAAAAAATTAAAAAAATAAAAATAAAATAAATAAATAAATATTTTGAGTATTTCATCCTGCTCTCTGCTGGCCTGCAAAGTTTTTGCTGAGAAATTGTGCAGTAGTTTTATGGGGGTTCCCTTTCAGATGATGTCTTATTTTTTTTTTCCTTGTTGTTTCAAAACTGTCACAGTCTTTTGACAATTTAATAATAATGTGCCACAGTGTAGCCCTTTCAACTTATTTGGGATCTTTTGAGCCCCATGAATCTGGATGTCGATTTACTTCCCCATGTTTAAGTGTTTCTCCATTATTTCTTTAAACTGTCCTTTTCTTTTCTCCTTCATGATTTCCATAATGAGTCCATGGCTCCTTGTGCTGGTTTCTCATTGGCCCTACAGGCTTTCTTCACTCTTTCATTCTTTTTTCTTTTTGCTCCTTTAACTGGATAATTTCAAATGATCAGTCTTGGAGTTCACCAGCTCCTTATTCTGCTTGGTAGAGTTTGCTGTTGAAGCTTTCCATCGAACTCTTCAGTGCAGTCATATTTTTGAGCTCTAGGATTTCTGTTTGGTTGGTTTTGATGGTTTCTACTTCTTTGTTGTAGTTCTCATTTTATTCATGCACTGTTTTCCTAATTTCAGTTAGTTGTCTGTGTACTATTATAGTCTCCCTAAACTTCTTTTAGAAGAACATTCTGAATTCTTTAACAGTTCATACATCTCTATTTCTTTAGGGTCAGTTATTGAAGTTTTTTAAGTTTCCTTTGGTGGCACGATGTTTACCTGATTCTCCAAGATCTTTTTATTTTTGCATTAGAATCTGCATATTTGATAAACGAGTCTCTTCTTCCAGACTTTACAGGTTTATTTTAGTAGGGAAAGATCTTCACCTGTTACCTCAGCTTGGGGTACTAGGCTGGTCAGCTGCTAGCATACATGGGCATGCAAGCCTTACTATTTGGGTTTTTAGTTCGGCAAGCCTACTGTCCGTAGTCTGAGGTGGGGGGTGGAGGAGGGGTGCCGCTGGCTGGGTTTCATGGGTTGAGCTCTGTATTCAAGCCAGGCTACTTGGTGGGTCACTGGTTGGATGTAGCTGCTACCTATTTCTATAGTAAGGTGGGGCCCCTACCTGGCTCTCCATTACCTCTGATTGGGTTGGTTACAGGCTCTAATCCCTTAGAGGGTAGTGCAACCGGTTGGAATCCAAGACTAGGCAAGGCTGTGGGTTGTGCTCCAATATCTTAGTTGTGTAGAGCCTCAGGCTATGCTTTTCTACTGAATGGGACCAGGGTACTCTGTTCAGACAGGGTCATAGGTCAGGCTTTACGGTTGGATGGTGCCTCAGGCAGTGTTCTGTGATCAGCTGGGGCCACCCACTGTACTCTGGAGTTAGGCGTGGCTACAAGCTGGGCTTTGTGATCAAGCAGGCCCCTGGCTGTACTTTGCAGTTGGGCATGGTTGCTGGTCAGTTTCTCTGATGGAACCTCCAATTATGTGGGGCTGGAGACTGTACTCTACAGTTGGGCAAGGTCACTGTCTGCGATGCCTGGTTGGGTAGGTCCACAGGTGTTTCTCCGTGATTGGCCAGGGTCATTGCCTGGACTCTGCCTGGCTAAGGTCACAGTTCATATTCAACAATCAAGTGGGACCATACGCTGGGCTTCACTGTTGGGTGAGATTGTAGGCTGGGTATTACTGTAGGTTGGGCTCTCGACTTCTTGGGGGTACTGTTCAGGCTCCTTGATTATGCAGGGCCAGAAGCTATGCTCACCCCAATGTTTATAGCAGCACTTTCAACAATAGCCAAATTATGGAAAGAGCCTAAACGTCCATCAACTGATAAAGAAATTGTGGTTTATATACACAATGGAATACTACTTGGCAATGAGAAAGAATGAAATATGGCCCTTTGTAGCAACGTGGATGGAACTGGAGAGTGTGATGCTAAGTGAAATAAGCCATACAGAGAAAGACAGATACCATATGTTTTCACTCTTATGTGGATCCTGAGAAACTTAACAGAAGACCATGGAGGAGAGGAAAGAAAAAAAAAGTTAGAGAGGGAGGGAGCCAAACCATAAGAGACTCTTAAAAACTGAGAATAAACTGAGGGTTGATGGGGCGGGGGTGGTGATGGGCATTGAGCAGGGCACCTGTGGGGATGAGCTCCGGGTGTTGTATGGAAACCAATTTGACAATAAATTTCATATTAAAAAAATAAAAATTGGGCAAGGCTGCTGGCTTGGCTTCCTGCCCAGGCAGGTCCTAGAATGTGATTTGCTCCTTCTAGGTGTCTGTGGCCGTGCTTCCCTGTGGGGCAGAACTGGAGGCTTTGCTCAGCAGTTGGGTGGGCCTGCAAGTTTGCACCCTTGCCCGGTTGGGCCAGAGGATATGCCCCATGGCAGCACAGCCCTTTGGCTGGGGATTCATATCAGGTGGACCTGCCAACTGAGATCCCTGGGAAGGTGGAGACACAGGGATCCACAACATACAACAACTGACACAGTCCACTGATACCTGAGCAATGGTGACGATAAGCCTCACCCCCTTCTCCATCTCTGTCTGATTTCCCCAGTTTTTGAGCTCCACAGATTCCCCCAGGGATGCTCTTTAGGTGAGACCTAAGTGAGCCTCCCAGGAAGCATCCCTCAATGCTTGAAAAGTTGATGTCCACAGTGGTTCTCTTTTTCCCACTGGAGAAACTGCAGGCCCAGGAAATCCCTGTCTGTTAGACATTAGGCTGACCTGGGGGAGGGTTGATGAAGTCAATGAAATTACTCCTCTTATTTTTTTTTTAAATACTTATTTAGTTTTGAAAGAGAGAGAGAGAGAGCACGGGGTAGGGGCAGAGAGAGGGGGGAACAGAGGATCCAAAGCAGACTCTGCGCTGACAGCAATGAGCCCCACGTGGGGCTTGATCTCATGAACTGTGGGATTACGACCTAAGCCAAAGTCGGACGCTTAACCATCTGAGCCACCCAGTCGCCCCTCTTATTTTTCTAATGGCATCCTTGGGCTCTGTTGTCTGGGGTGTACTTTGGCCTCACCCCCTGGGTTTTAAGATTTGCACAATGGTGTCTTGCCTACGGAGGTTGCTGGTTGTTCTTTTCCTGAGGGGGACTGAAGTCAGGGATGACCCATGTTGCCATCTCAGTGACGTCACTTTATCCAATTATTTTAAATTTTTTTTAATGTTTACTTATTTTTGAGACAGAGAGAGACAGAGCATGAGCAGGGAAGGGGCAGAGAGAGAGGGAGACACAGAATCTGCAGCAGACTCCAGGCTCTGAGCTGTCAGTATAGAGCCCAATGCGGGGCTCGAACTCACGAACTGTGAGATCATGACCTGAGCCGAAGTCAGACGGTTAACCGACTGAGCCACCCAGGCGCCCCGATCCAATTATTTTAAATTCTCTGACAGATCCCACATCTTGGTTGTGTCTGAGTCCATTTTTTTATTGATCATTTTATCTTTCGGACGGAAGTGTTTTATCTTATTTTCCCTTGCTTCTCTGTTTGCCACCTAACGTTACTTGAAAGTAAGTAGGTCATCCTGGGCGGGACGGTAGAGAGTGAGGCAGATGTTATTCGCAGCTGGCAACGGCCTGTCTTTTATTTTGCTGGTCTTTCCACGTGGGAGGCTTGGTCGGTCTAGCCAGCACTTGAACTGGGTTTGCATTTTTTTTGCCGTTATGGTTCTATCATCAGCGCCTCACAGGCTTGGGATTCCTCTGGCCTTAACTTATGCTTAGAATGGTTGGTGGTTTTTGAAATTTGCTCAGTGTCTCCTCCAGCTTCAAGTCGAAGTCTTTCCCTTGTGACTGCACTGTGCTTTGATGTTACCTGTGGCTCAATGCCCAGTCGCCTGATGGTCGGGGTGGGGGGGGTGAATAGTCCCCCCTGGAAGCTGCTGTGTCTCTGGGTCCCAAGGGTGGGGCCATCTCAGATCCTGTCCCTCTTTCTGCGATAGGACACTTCTAGTAGTTTGGGCCAGGATGTTTTCTTGCCCCCTTCCCAGGGCAAGAGGGTATTTTTGTGTTCTCTTCTCCCAGCTGCAATGGGTCATAACCTTGTTGGGAAGTGGGGGGCAAAAGCGTTTGCTGCTGTTTCCCAGAAAGTAAGGCTTTTGTGTCTGAGAGGAGAAAAAGGTGGAGTATCCAGGTGGGGCTTAGTGCTTTTCTGCAGTGGCTTCTTTCCATAACAAAGGAGAATTTCTCGGCCAGTGGTTCTCAAGTGCAGTTTTGGATTGGGTAGTTCTTTGTAATAGGGTGCTAGTCTATGCACAGCCAATGGTTAGCAACATTCCTGGCCTCTAACCACAGGGTACAAATAGCACCTCCCCTCCCAGATATGTCAATTAAAAATGTTGGGGCGCCTGGGTGGCTCAGTTGGTTAAGCATCAGACTTTGGCTAAGGTCATGATCTCATGGTTTGTGGGTTTGAGCCCCACGTCAGGCTCTGTGCTGACAGCTCAAGCCTGGAGCCTCCTTGGGATTCTCTGTCTCCCTCTTGCTCTCTACTCCTTTCCCACTTGGACTCTCTCTTTCTCTCAAAAAACAAATGAACTTTAAAAAATGTCTCCAGATGTTGCATAATTTCCTCTTGGAGGTATAATTGTTCCCCGTTTAGCACCACTGCTCTGAACTCTTGCCTTGTTCCCAGTCTTTCTTCTGAGAACCCAGGAGGTCCATGGAGAAGTGTCTGTGAATGGGTGTGAATGCCCCTTGTGTTTGATGATCCCTCAATCCCTTGAGTTCTATATTCTCACACTAGATCACATTCAGACTTTAGAGACTTGTTTGCCATTTGCAGCTGAATTTTTACCGGCTTCTGTGGGGGCCTTGCATGTGCCTCAGTAAGCACATACCCGCATCCTGTTACTCCTTCGGAGCACCTGCCTTTGCCTAGATTTTGGGTTAGGAGAATATGCCATGACTTCAGCTCTCTGGTGGGTTTCAGAAAAGTTGTCAATTTGTAGATATTCAGGATATATCCTGCTTTATGTTTGGGAGCAACACCTTTCCAGCTTTCTATACCCTAAGTGGCAGCCAGAAGTCTGACACGCATAGTTTTTAAATTTTCTCAACCATTATGCAGAGTAATTGGAGACTTTTCGAGGTTAAGCGCCTTCCCCATGAGCAAGAAAGCTGAACCAATGCCTTTCGAGCTGTAAACACAAGTTCGTGCCACACTGTTATGCTATTTAAAGCAATAGTGTGTTTTAGGTTTCGTGACTTTCCAGGGAGGGTTTTGTATTCCACTTTTGATTTATTCTCTAACGTAGATGTAGGCTGTAGTGCAGAACCTACTGAGCAGGATGAGGGGAGAATGCGGTAAGAGCAGCTTGGTATCATGGGTGGGAGACCTACTCCTGTCTCTGTTCCAGAAGTTTCAAATCCAGATGCCTGCAGGCGCCAGACCAAGAAATATAAATGAGTGAAATGTGCTGGGTCTGTGTTCACTCTCATTTGCCCTGATGCTTGTGGCCCTACTTTTTTGATAGTAGCAGGGATACAGAGAAATATTTCTTTATAAGAAAAACAGCAGGGCGAGCAGAATGATAGGCAGGTAGTTTGTCTCTTTCTGCCCAAGCACTGGCAGAATTTATTTGACCTGCACAGATTAAAAAAAAATCTTTTTAATATTTATTTATTTTTGAGACAGAGAGAGACAGAGCATGAGTGGGGGAAGGGCAGAGAGAGGGGGAGACACAGAATCTGAAGCAGCCTCCGGGCTCTGAGCCATCAGCACAGAGCCTGATGTGGGGCTTGAGCCCACAAGCTGTGAGATCATGACCTGAGCTGAAGTTGGACGCTCAACCAACTGAGCCACCCAGGCTCCCCAATGACCTGCATATATTTTTTAGATAATTTTTTTAATGTTTATTTGTTAGAGAGAGAGAAAGAGAGACAGAGTATGAGCAGGCGAGGGGCAGAGAGAGAGGGAGACAAGGAACCCGAAACAGGCTCGCCCGAGCTGTCAGCACAGAGCTCGACGCGGGGCTCGAACTCACGAACTGTGAGATCAAGACCTGAGCCAAAGTCAGATGCTTAACCGACTGAGTCACCCAGGTGCCCCCACAGATTTTTGTTTTTAACTGAGACATGCATTGTGACAATTCCTGGACGTGCCCATTGTCTTTTTAAAAATTAATTAACTATTATTATTTTTTGTTTTTTTGAAAGAGAGTGTGAGCAGGGGAGAGGGACACAGGGAGAGAGAGAGAGAGAGAGAGAGAGAGAGAGAGAGAGCGAGAGAGAATCTCAAGCAGGTTCCATGCTCAGTGAGGAGCCTGATGCAGGACTCACTGCCCCGACCCTGGGATCGTGACCTGAGCCGAAATCAAGAGCAGGACACTTAACTGACTGAGCCACCCAGGTGCCTGTAGGAACATTCGTATCATTATAATGCCACCCACTCAAGTTACCTGTGTGTCCAGAGATCATTTCATCCGACATTAAATATTTCTCGAGCATGCACTACTCGCCAGGCTCTGTTCTAGGTTCTGAGGATGTAACAATGAATTATATAAGTTCTGACCTTACGGAACTTACATGTTGGTTTGTGGGTTGCAATAGGGAGAACGTGGACTGTAGACCAAGAGAGCACTGTCTACAGAGCATGCTTCCACAGCTCACCATGGACGTTGACCCTCGCTTGCCAAATTTTTTAATTTTCCAAGAGAAGCCAGGAGTCAGATTTTTACGGCAGTTTTCTTATTTTTAAATAGAGGCTCAATATGTTTTAAATCACCGTGGAGGTCAAACAAAACATGTTTGCAGACAGAATCTGGCTTGCGACCTCTGTCTAACACCATCTTTGCCCTTGCTGGTCTGCTTGAGAAGAAAAATGCAATGGAATGACAGCTGTAGCCATGTTAATTCCCTTCTCTGGAAGCAATGAACCAGTTGTCAGAGATTTGGCAATTCCAGGATTTAATTTGCAATACAAGGTCAACAATTTCAGGGAAAGCCATTTTAAAATCAGCACTTAAACGAACAACAAAAAAAAACACCAGTGACTATACAAATTAGCAGGTGGTTATTAACCTAGGCTCAACAGAAGGTGGCCAACAGGTTCCTTATAAGCAGGTGATAGTGCAGTTATAAACCTGCTTGCAAGTTTGAGACTGGCTTTTAAATCGATTGCCACGGCCGTTCACTTGTGTTGCAACTGACATGCTACACCATGGTCCAGATTTGTAGTCACAGTGAGAAGTTTGTAATGGCGTCCATTAGTTCATTAAATCCAACGCCCCTGAAAGGCCTAAACCAAGGTTTTTGGTAAATGCCTAGTATTTATAACTGTTATTTATTCTCCTTTCCTCTTAAGAAGGAAGCTGTTTTGGGCTGTTCCTGAAAATGTAGATATACAGACAGTTCAGCAAATACATCAGTTCTTTGATTGGCTCCATTTTTTGCCACTTACACGAGTGATCAATTTTTTAGAGGGTGTGGTGGCGACTCATGAATTACTAACTTGTTGAAATGATTATTTGCTGACAGATTCTACTCGCTGTTCTACGAACTTATTCTCACTTTCGTTTACCATTCTGTGCTCATAGTGTTTTTCCAACTCTCTCTTTCTATTTAACTCCTAATCCTGCCTGTTCCTCAGAGTCCATTATTGCTGCCTGAGCATCTTTCTCACTGATTCAGCATCTGGGGCCCCTAGAACTTGCCTCACGCCTAGTTCTCCATTCACCAGCCCCCCCCCCCGGCCCCCCCCCCCCCCCCCCGCCTTTGCCACAGCACTTAGGAACCGACCTTTGGACAATTCCTTCCCATCTTGGAGGCCTGCGAGTTAAATTCCTAGAAATTGCACTGGGAATATGCATTTGTGTGTCAGTATTTAGACTAGCAAAGACACCTTGCCCACATCATTGTTATGTCCTACAGCCTGGTCACATGTTCACTGATAGGTCTCTGGTGCGGGGCGGGGCGGGGGGGGGGGGGGGGGGGGTGACGATTGTTCTTCAATGCCTCTATTCTGCAGGTTGTAAGGGATCTGACCCAGCTGTGAGGGATCTGACTCCCACATTCCAGCTCGTGGATACACAGAGACTGAGACTCTTTATTGCAAATCATGCTTGATCTAAGCTCCCAGAGCTTCCCAAGCAGAGAGGAATGCCAGGCCACACCCTTTTCTCATGAGACAGGGGAATATACAGTTTTACTTCTCCAGAGAGAGCTGCTTTTTATATGACACACGACTTGGTCCTATCAAACCACTTTCCAGGTTTAACGTCATAATTTTACATGAGACAATGTGAAGATTCTGACCTCATTTCATGATGTTACCGATTCATACTGTATTCTATCGCATTCTAAGTATCTGTGCATAAAGATGTCTAAAATGCAGCCTGCTGTGAAGGGAGAGAAGTGGTTTGCCTTACTTGAAAGTTTCCTGAGCACTAACTTGACGTGAGTAGAGGCACCTTGTGTTTTTTTGGCTCGTACAGTTTGGATTGTATGCCTGCAAGATAACATTTATGATGACAATAACATGAGACAATTTACAAATCACAGGTATCTTAAAGACAAATCTTAACCCTTAGAATAACAGTGCTCGGAAATATGTGCTTTTGAATACACTTCGGTCCCTGTGTGGTGGCAAAAATAAGCAAATCAAACTCCAACTTCTGCTATTTGGCTAAAATTTCCTCATTTTGATGTGGACTCTTTTCCTTTAAAAACTTTTATACACACTTCCCTCATTTTAGGATGTAGTCAATATAATCTTTGAATCTTTTATGTTACTCAGACATAAACGAGTACGTTTTACAATTAACACTGGAAGGACTGAGATCTTTCATTTTTCAACATTGTTAGCCATAGAAGAGCTCATATGCACATTGTGAAGTGACTTTTTAAAATTACGATTGAGAGCTCTCCAAAGTAAAAAAAAAAACAAAATGTGTCCCCTGTATCATTCATACATGATGTACTTTGTTTTACTGCCAAATACTGATAACCATTTTGAAAGGGCAAATTCCAAGTTTAAAAGGCTCTTTTGGCGAATGCTTATGATAATCTAATAAATGCTGGGACTACATTGCTCGTTAAAAAAATTCTCACTTATTATTATTTCCACGTATTTTTATAATCATCTGGTCCCAGACTGTGTTCTAGGGCAGTATTTTTCTCAACTGAAACAATATCAAATGTAATCGCTGGCAGATTAAACCTGATAATTTATCCCACACTGCCTTTCACGAAAATTTGTGTACGCATCTTTGGTGGATGAAGTTCTCAGAATTTAATCTGCTTGGTCCTTAAGTGCATATACTTATCATGGACTTTATCAGACGTTATCTATTTTTGACAGTTGCGACCCTGGATACTGTTTTATAAAGAGATAATGTAGTACAGCTAACGAAAGCCTCAACAGCACATTTTTAGCATAATTTCAGGGCAGTCTGAGTTAGTCACCTCTTGGCATACAACAGGAAGGTTGGACTGTCTTAATCAAGTCTGAATTTTTCCCACGCATTACCTTCATAAACCGTTTTGTGAATATTCACTGACTTTCGGTTTAGTAGAAGTCTGGAACAACAATAAAAACAGGACCCCAAATCAAAATCTGTTGGCTCGACACGGAGTGTTTAAGGGACCATTAAGTAACATCCTAGCTCTCCAGCCCCAAATTGCTTCATATCCCTCCTGGTCAGACGAATTTATTTTACTTAAAAAAAGTATTTTTTCTTTTTAATGTTTACTTATTTTCGAGAGAGAGAGAGTGAGACAGAGTGTGAGCTGGGGGAGGGCCAGAGAGAGGGAGACACAGAATCGGAAGCAGGCTCCAGGCTCCGAGCTGTCAGCACAGAGCCCGACGCGGGGCTCGGTCTCATGGACCACGAGATCATGACCTGAGCTGAAGTTGGACGCCCAACCGACTGAGCCACCCAGACGCCCCTATTCTACTTTTTACATATTATTTGTCTTTTTTAGGGGGACTTGATTTAAATCTGTGCATCGCCAAGGGCAAGGGGCTGAGAACATGGATAGAGAGGTAAGATGGCTATAACCGTAGTTCCCTCTTCTGATTTTTTCCTTTAAAAGCAGCCTTTCAAGCTTTATTTTTCATAATATCATCCATGGACTTGAAAAGTACAGGAGGAGTGAGCAGAAATTTAGCCTCCTTGGTAGCACTCACGAGTAAAGAGGATGATTAACGAAGTGTAGCAGACAATGTAATAGCAAAAGAGAGTCTACGGAAGTCAAACAAAAGTGCCTTCAGAATTTCCAGGGATTCCCATGATCCATAATAGGACCTCACTGAGCCCGTCCACTGTTTCTATTTTTGATTAGATTTATAAACACAGCAGCACATATTTTCATGTGGCTTATCGCCCAGGGGCAGAATTAGGTTGACTGCCCTGAAAATGTGAGGCTTGTGAGTTTGGGGCAAGGGCTAGAGCGAAATAAGTAGTGTAATTGTTTTTGTGGCGAGACCGTGGGACCTCCTCTGTTCTGAATTACACATGGCTCAACCCTTTGACCTGACCAGACTCGGCCGTGGCTGACAGAACTCCTAAAGTCGCATGAGAGGGTCCATCACTGACGAGCTGGGACGTTATCTGTCAGGCAAGATGTGCGCCAGCAGCCACAGTGAACTATAGAAGTTACGAGTGAGACAATATTTGTGACCACCTTGGCTTCATTAAGCTTGTCGCCGTAGCAGTTAGCACTGTAACAGAAGGTGCCAATGTGAGGGATTTCTGGAATCCAAATGTCACACAAATATATATATGTATATATATATATACATATCATGTATATATATATATAATGTGTATATATATATATCCTGTTATTCTGTTTCAATATATTTTCAATATATATTCTATATATATATATGTGTGTGTGTGTGTGTGTGTGTGGATATATATATATATAGTTTATATATATTCAGCATATTACATTGTTCTCATATATATTCAGTATATATTCTGTGTATGTGTATATATGTACATGTATATATTTAATTTATACATACATAGATTTTACTAAATTTTGGATAGTCTTCAAGGATATTTTGGAAAATTATCTGAACATTATTATTATGATTTTTTATTTAAAAAAATTTTTTTTTCAACGTTTTTTATTTATTTATTTTTGGGACAGAGAGAAACAGAGCATGAACGGGGGAGGGGCAGAGAGATAGGGAGACACAGCAAGGGAAACAGGCTCCAGGCTCCGAGCCATCAGCCCAGAGCCTGACGCAGGGCTCGAACTCACGGACCGCGAGATCGTGACCTGGCTGAAGTCGGACGCTTAACCGACTGCGCCACCCAGGCGCCCCTATTATGATTTAAAAAAAAAAAATATCCACAAGGTTTGGGAAAATGTCATAAGCCTTACTTCAAGTTCTTTCACTTAATTTACATTCTTTAAAAATAGATGGTGGCTCACTGATATAACTCCTCAGAGCTAAGGGGGCTGCAGAGGACTTCCAGAAAAGGTTGGAGAGAATCATGGGCTGGCACTTTTGCATTTGTGGAGAATGTGCTCTGTGATTTGCATGATGATATCACATATACATCTATCTACGTATGATTTGGAACTCAGTCACTTGAATTTTTCTTTTCCATCCAGTCAATTAAAAGTTCAAAGATAATACAAGCAGAGAGCGTTGGTTCACTTTCAGACACTCAATATTATTTCCCAAACCAGTCCTTCTCCTGTAACATCCCCCAATTTTTTTTTATCAACTTTTTTTTCATGGCCAATTTTATAAATTAAGGGTCTCTCTAGGTATTTTGTGCTTACAACAATTTGGAAATAACCTAGCGTTTAAAGTTTTTCTCTCTCATCTGAGACAATTGAATGCTGATTTAATTCTTAGTTACATGGCATTTAAATTTTCCTTTAAAGAATACACAACCTCACTGCATTTTTTCTGAGTTGCATTTTTTTTTTTTTACTCTAGGAATTCTAAAACACGAGAATATGGTGGTCCCTATCAAATTATTTAGAAAAGGGGAGAAAGCCCACTAAAATATCCTCTAGGTCCCCCAACAAAACTGCATTCAGCCTTAACCCAGTCTTGTTCTCATTAGCAATGAAGAGTTTGCTCTCTATATAATCCAACATGGAATGTTCAGAGCAGACAGGTGCAAATTGCAAGCTGTTTCACTTTGGCTGTTATCCCTTAAATAGACAAAGTAATAGACCGGGAGAACAAAAAAGGTTCCAGCTCAAGCTGCATAAATGAAAGTCTTAACAGGGACGACCAGCTGGCTAGGAGAACTCAGTGTAGTGAATACTAAATGTTACCTTTTTGCCACTTGCCCAGGAAAATGGCTTCAATGACAGCCCCTGCCTTTTATGACTGAGATGCCACTCCTTCAAGACAGTCTTTTGCTTTATTGTAAAGGCAACAATGTGGCCCTAGTGGATGAGAACAGAAGCCAACATACCTGTTCCTGTTTACCATCATTACACTCCTCCCAGCAATTCAGGCATGATTAGGTTCCTGGAGGTGGACCAGATCCACAGTATTTCTATCCATGTCTATTTTTTTTTTTTTTTTTTTTTTTGGTTTTGTTTTCTGGCTGATCCAAGCAAAGCCCCACAGCAGTGAAACAACTAAAACAATCTCCACCACTCCCTCCTCCCCAACAAGATGAATCTGCTGAGCTAGTCTGCTGGAAAACACAAAACAACACAACACAACACAACAACAACAATGAAAAAACACAGTTGTTCATGTCAGGAACACCTAAATTAATTTCATGGAAGAGACGTGCCCTGCCAGAATGTGTAGGAATCTAAGGCATGTTTCTGAAAGGAGGCCCTGACTCTGTCACTCCTAAGTGGCCTCACATTGTGACTTGCCGGTCGTGCTCTGGAACCGCTGTCCGGAAGATGGAACTGTTTGGTGCGCGCAGAGGCCCCTGGCGAGGTCGGACTGTGAGGTCTCCCCGCGCACGCGAGGGGAGGCCGACAACCCCCAGCCGGCCTTGTTTACAGCCGGACAGAGGAAAACAGCTAGACACAAATGAGGGCTGACGGTTTCATCACGCACGATCGGTTGATCCCAGATGCAATCTGACTGCCCTGAACCGAGCAATGATCTGTGCAGTATGCAGTATTCACTTTCTTGCTGGTCTGTGCCCACCAGGCTGGCCGCGCCCCTCGGCCATGGCTTTGACTGCAAGCCGAGCTGAGCGCTGCGCTGGGGGGGGACCCCATTCCTCCCGACGACAACCACATTTTTAAAAAAACTTCCTACGTGTGGCTCGCCACTGGTTATAAATGAGTTTGTTGTTCGTGTTCTCGACTCTGTCGCGGTATTATTACAATTATTATTTTTTCAAGTTGACCATGTTGCATGAAAAGGCATTGGTTGTTCTTTTGGACGAAGAGGATGTGTATTGTCCCAAACACTGTCAGGTCTTACCAATTCCAGGCAGGTTTTTTTTTTTTTTTCCTTCTTTTTTTCTTTTCCCCTCTGTTCAAATCACAAAGTATTTCTTGCTTTCTTCCACAGTACGTAGTCCATATTTAGGGGGATAACCTTACCAAAACATGTTTGAAAGACCGGATTCAGCACTATTTAAGCACACACGCAAAACAAACGTGTTCCCAGAAACTGCTTGCTTTGATTTGATGTAGAGTTAGGTTATAGCAATGAAATAGCAACGTAAAGGGCTGAAAAATAAAAGACATCAGGCCTATCTGTGTTGGTTTGGTCAAGATTTCTAAACATTCTGCTTTTCTTCAGGACTAAGTAGGTATCAGTGAGAAGCAGGAAGGTACTGATGATCAAATTTTGTTTCTCGATTTGATTTTTGAAATGCCATATACATCTTTAATAGGTTGATGTGAGCTTATTAAGAATAATAACAAGTTCCATAAATAAGCTAACTTAACCAGTGGCAAAGAATGAAGGCATTAATGTGAAATAGAAGCAAAGGTTCGTTTGCAGGAGCTGGGGAGAGAAAATCTCATCAGGAAGGAGGGCATCTGAATCGAGGTGGGGTGGTTGAAGGTGCAATTTACCCCCTTTAAAGGTGCTCATGTGTAGAGAGGAAAGCGGAAAGGAATTGGCCAAGGAGAGCACTGGGAAATCACTGCCCGTTTCCTCTCGAACATGTGTTAGTAGTAAAGAGGTCACAAAATACAATCCCTCACTTGCTAATCCCCTCCAAGAATTTATCTCTGGTGTGTACAATCAGACTTGGCCTTCCTTTTAAATACGTGAACTCGTGAAAAAAATATCTTTGAGACCTTTTTAAACATTCGAGAGAAAGCACATAATTTCATTTGAAGCCCTTAGTAAGGAAATGAGGTCTATTAATAGGCCACATCCATCTACTTAAAAGCGTGTTTAACTGGATCTGAAAGGAGTTGAAGTCGCAGGATTACTGAACCACGTCAAGAAGACTCCTATCTGCTGCCACTTTAGATGGAGGCTGTGAAAAAAAAATCATACTTCACCCTCTGTCTTCCTAAAGGTGGGAACATTCTTGCAGTTCTGAACTACTGTTTGTAAAAGTTTACCGAGTTTTTAGTGCCTGTCATCTTCTGCGTTTAATTTAAAAGTTGAGAAGGGATGTAAATTAGTGAAATGTATTCTCTCTTGTGATTTCAGCGTACATTTTCATACACGACCCTAATACTACACATCTTAGGATTTCTATCAGGTTGTGATCCTATTTTTATCTTTTAAATAGAGCAATTGCACAGAATACATCACGCTACTTTGACAGTGGATGTTAAAAAGAAATATCAGAATTCCTGAAAGCAACAAAAAAGTCTTTACAATTATTGGACTTTTGTCTAAATAAGAGTCATTATGCATTTCCTTTAAAAGAAAATCTCGAAATACTAGAAATTTTTTTTTGGTGGGCGGGATTGTGATTTTTACCCCTGCGGGGCTCTCTTCACCACCTTTTTAGAAAAAAGATCTCTGGAGTACATGTTTTTCCTTGATTTCGTTTACAGTCACATTAAATACATTTTGTTTTAAACCTATTGCACACTATTTGCCTTATGTTTCAAAGAGGAGATTCTCAGAAAAACAGGTCCTGCATTTGGGTTGGCTACGTGGACTATTTGCTCCTAAATCTTTAACATGCTTTTACGATACCGGGCTATTTATGCAACCTGTTGTATTATGATTTAATTGCTTTGTGATATTTATAAGAATAAGGAAAGAGGTTTTTAAAAAGAAGTCGGGTTTTTTCCAAACACTGTAATGCAAAATGGCAATGTTAGAAGCTCCAGGAGATCTAGTAAAAGCAATGACACAGGGTTGTAAAATGGACACGACATTTTGTTATTCTGAATCTAGTCGTCAGAAACTTGATTTGATGCGTTGTCTGATACGCCATCTTTACATGTAACCGTGGCTTGCTCATTTCTACATGCTTTATCTTTCTGGCTCTTTGGCTTATGGCTCACCTAAATTTTATAATTTAATCTGAAACTTGAGCATTTCCACCACGGATATTTTTAAAATTTAGTCTGACAGTTATCAAGGATTCATTTGGAACTTGTAGGAGTCTGAGGACTCTAATAATATTTCTGGCTATTCATTTTCATTTTTGAACATTTATTATGCATTCTCATATTAATGGCTTTCCCAGTCACGTAATGAATTCTGGTTTTCAGTGAGGTGGCATTTTATGAAATTTGTGTAAGTCCCAGGAGACTATGAAACTCTTGGCATTTCACATCATTTTGACTTTTGCTGAAATTTTGGATCATGTTTATCCCTGGTTAGATTTCAAGAAGGAATTAATTCACACGCTGGAACTTAGCGGTTTAAAACAAATATGGACACAAGCAAGCACCAACGCTGAGCACGTTTTCTACAAGATCATTCTATCTCGCCGAAATGAAATGGCATCATAGCACTGTCCGAATTCCTGTCAATCCTGCAGCGCAAGCTTCTCTGTGCAAATTGGCTAGTGTCCTTAATTTGTTGAGGGCCCTTTGCATTAATTAAAAATGATAAAAACAAAGTATTTGAACGTGACCTTCATTTGGCATTTGTATTAACTTTTCTTATCCTCTTTTATTTAATTCTTCCACTTCTGTTGTTCAATTAGTGTTTGACCCCTTTAGGAGAGATGTAAATTAAATGACATTTCAGTGCCATCCCATATTTAAAATCCTGTGTTAGTTGTGGATCATAAATGATGATCTTCATTCTTTAGCTAATTTATTCATTTAACAATTTCCCTCCAGAAGTTTCGGCAGAAGGCTCTGAAGCAAACTAAGCAGAAGAAATCCAAGTGGGCTGAATTTCTGATGGGTGAGCCTTGCTTGATGAGTTATTGCTCATAATTTGTGTAAGGATTAATTAACTAATTACAGACAAATGGCTGTGGGCGAAATTTTGCTCTTGCTTGTCAGGGTGCAATTTGTAATTATTTTAATCATTTATTCTTTTTTTTTTTAAGAGTTAATTTTAACCTAATTCTGTTTTGGTGACATTTGAGGATGATACACTTGAGTCTTTCCGCACAAGAATTACTGGGAGGAATTTTCTGCTTGTCATTGGAATGCATTTTGCTTTAGAATGATCTTCTGACCTCCTTGTTTTGCTCTAGTTAAAGAAGATAGAGAGGCTACGGAAGGCATTGGGAACCCAGCTTTTAACGTGAGCAGCCCGGATCTCTTAGCACATCAGACTTCAGACAGGAAAGTTATTAGACGTGACACGCTGGATCCTACCCTTGCAGCTCACCAACAAAAATTCAGGCTGCTGGCCTCTGCTGAACCAAAAGGTGTGACTTCAGTCCTGATTATCTTCATACTCGCTGACAGTTGCCATGCTTCTGATCTAACCTGGGCATCCTGGAGCCGGCATCAGGCATTCCATCCCAGCGTGTCTGCACAGGCTTCCTGAGAGGCTCTGGATGCCACGCGGAGGGCACACGCAGGATCTGTTTTGCCATTGGTATGCAGGCCATAATCTCATATGTGAAGGTTGCTGAGCAGTGAATCAATCCAGTCTTGTCTCGGGGTGCTGAGATGGAACGGGTTCAATCTCAGGACATCACACTCTGGGGCAGATAGGGGATGAAATGCTGACACTCCCATTTATAGGATGCCATTGTGCCAGTATGTTCGTAAACGAGGCGGGCCTCTCACTCTGGGGCCTTAAGACCTCAATGGCCCCTTCCTTTGGAAAAGGACAGTTTCTCTATAGGTTGGGACATCTGTGCTAGGAGCTTCACTTAACATCTGCTAAATGCAGAAAGCGTGCCTTAGTAGTTAGGATTTATCTGCAGGAATCCACATTCACCCACAGTTTCCTCCGTTTTCTGGCATAGGGCTATTTCCAATAGTTAACTATTTAAAAGATTCTACCCAAGCAAGGGGAATGCGTGCATACTTAGCATCGGGCTGATACAAGATGGCGGACTCCTAGAGAGAGGGAGAGAGACAGCTCTTCTTCTAAGCTTGGGCCTCTTTGCTGCCAAGAGGGAAAGATTGTTTATTCTGTACCTATCGAGAAGGAAGTCATTAAAACTTGCTGTCTTTGCTCTCGTCTTCATCCATCGAACAGGACAAAAGACATCAGAATTGAATGACCAGATAGCTTTTTGAAAGGGAGCCGTCTGAAGTAATGAAGCATGAGCTGGCACAGATGTGTTTCTCTGCTGGTCCCACTTAGCAGCCTCATCGTGATTTCCACCTGTACAGAGCAGGCAATCCAGATCCCCATGGGTTAGCATGGTGTACAGAGCATTTATTGTACCAATTTTGATTCCTAAGGCTCGGGGGAAATTCTACCAGCCTCTAGATTTCTGCATTCTACGTCGTATCATGCGTGTTCTAATCAGTGAATTTGGCTTGGCTTATTCTCCTTGCATGTGTCTGTGTGTATTTTTCTGGAAGTCTGTGAAAAGTGGCTAGATGTAGGGCTATTGCTTATGAAAATAAAAGCCTCCGTTTGCAAGTGCTTAGTATCAGTTAGTCGCTATGCTAAGCGTTTTATGTGCACTCTCTTCTTTCATTTTGTACTTCCTTGGGCATATTAGGATACATATCAGCTAATGCAATAGAAGCCTCAATAACAGAGGCTTAGGCTTGCTCTAGTACCTTCTGTTTCGTTCCTTTGGATTCCTTAAGCTCGTTCCCATCTGCATGATCCAACATGGCTTGATATCAGCTCCATGTTCCAAGCTCTGGGAAGGAAGCTGAAGGTCACAGACCCAGAATTACATGTATTGTTTCTGTTTATAACCCTCTTGCTGGAAACCGGTCACCTGACAAGTCTAGTCACAGAGACTGGAAAATGTTGTTACCTGGGAGTCAAGTTTCCAGCTGCAACTGGGGGGGGGTTCGTGAATGTATATTGTATCCAACCAGTAGACTCTACATCCAGTATATTTTATTACTCTCCTCATTTTATAGACGAGGAAATCTAGGTTTTAACTTGACTGAAGTAAGAAAGAGAATAAATGGTGGAATAAGGGATTTAAGCCAAGTCTCATTTGACTCCGTGATCTCCGCATCTCATCCCACTGCCATATGCCTTCCCTCTGTTTTTTATGGGACATGCCACAGGGCATTGTGTGGGAAGATCAAGACAACATCTTGAGAGGTTGCTGACATATTCAGAAGGGAGACTCTAGAGCTGGGTCAGGCATTCAAGATGAGCGACCTCCCAAGCTGGCAAAGAAAATTCTGGCAGAGTGACAGATGTTCAGCAGCATGAAGGAGACTTAGGGACCCATGGCATTCGTCTGGCTTCTTCTTGTTCAACCCCGGACTCTGAAGGAAAACTTCTGGTACCTTCAGTGCAAAGATTTTTTTTTAGGTCTTTGGTTCCTGTGGTGGGAAATCAGTCTTTCTTATGGAGCTAGGGTGTTTCACCACAAGAGAGAAGTGTGTCCCTTAGCACAAATGAAGTCTGGAGCAGGCTTTTTTTTTTTGTTTGTTTGTTTTTGTTTTTTTACAAATTTATATTCAACAGAGGTGTTCAGGTTTTTTCAGTAGGAATTCTTATTCTCCGTGATCCCAGAAGACTAGAAGCCTACGTGGAAACCTTGAATTTTAAGTTTTTTGAGGTGGAGTACCAACTTGATGGCTTGGCTGATAGAAGCTGAATAAAGCCAGTCATGGAGAATAATTACATTTATGGTACAGTAAGTGTTGGTGAGAGAGGATAGGATGAGGTCTATGAAAAGGATGACATTTGTGATAAGTGTTGGGGCGGAAGTAATTATGGGTAAGTGTTATAAAGTAGAAATATAATGCGAGCCACACACACAACCTTACATTTTCTAATAGTTCACGTTAATAAAAAGAAACTAGTGAACTAATTTTAATAATACATTTTATTTAAAACAATAGCTACAAATATCTACAAATATTATTATTTCAAGTAATAATCAATGTAAACATTTAAAGATACTTCACTTTTGGGGGGGGGTATGAAGTCTTTGAAATCTGTGTGTGTTTTACGTTGACAACAAATCCTAACGTGGGCTAGCCTTATTTCAAGTACTCCATAGGTGTATGTGGCTGGTGTCTCGTACTAAGCAATGTGATTGTAGCTAACTACTTCTGGAAGTTTAGCTGTGCAAATCTGCATGGTAGATTTTCAAGAACTCTTAGAGAGCTATAACATCCCGACACCCCAAATGCTGCTTAACCAATATTGACCCACTGTATAATATTCCCAACATGGTCTCAATTGTACTTGTGGTTTCTAATATCAGTTCTATGATATTAAAGAAGTCTGAACACAAAGGGTATTCCCAGACATAGGCTGAGTGAGTTCTGCGTGCCAGGAAATAGTAGCTTCTCCATGATTTTAAAGAAGGCCTATACCAAAGGCCAACTTCCTTGATGCTGGTTTTGTATGTAGGAGTTTCCACGAGACGAGTATAATTGCTTAGGTAAACATATATTGCTTTATCACTTTTACATATGCCTAAAATTAGAATTTATGTTCCTCTGTTAGTGTTTATCAACCCTGGCTATATATGAGAATTATCTAGAAGTGAGAGACTCTTTGGCACTCATAACCTTCAGGATGGTCGTTGGGTAGGTCTACATTCCAAGTTTTCTACAAGGCATTTTGATGGACAGCATGGGTTGAGACCTGCCACTATGGGCCTCTTCCCATATCTGGGAGATAGAAGGTAGTAATTGTCATGAGTGACAGTTAGTTGGCCTGGTTCTGGAAGATGGAAGGAGAGAGAAAATTTTGTGACTCAAAGGTAGAGAGAGCAGAGTGGAAGGAACAAAAAGAAACTTTAGATGGAAAATCCAGAAATGATTTATTATCATCCTGACACAATCAGCCAGACATTACATAGGTAGGGGTTATACCATCTGTCTTCTGGAACATGGTCAACATTTAGAAAAAAAATTATTTGCAGGGTGCCTGGGTGGCTCAGTCTGGTAAGCATCTGACTCTGAGTTTCAGCTCAGATCATGATCTCACAGTTTCATGAGTTCAAGCTCTGTGTCAGGCTCTGCTCTGACAGCAGGGAGCCTGCTTGGGATTCTCTTTCTCTTTTCTCTCTGCCCCTCCCCTGCTCACACTGTCTCTGGCTCTCTCAAAAATAAATAAATAAATAAATAAATAAACTTTAAAAATCAAAAAAAGAAAGAAACAAGTTATTTGCTACATCTCTATTCAAACCCACCCTGTTTGCCTGACCTTGAGAGACCCTCCAAAAAAGGATTCAATTGCAAATTAAATGTACAATTTTACGGTCAGTGAATGAAGAAGAAATATGTGATTTTAGAAACTTGAGATATTATAGAACACAGTGTTTCTTGTTAATATTAAAAAAAAGAAAATTTTATATCATCTACCCATGGGATTACTTAGGCAAGAGGGTAATTAGATATTTCCCTCATGGTATTATTACAATAAGCATAAATTATCATCCCATAAGTAAATATCAGTATATTTCCACCTTTTAGATGCTTAACAAAAAAACATTAGTAAGAATTATGGGATTATTTTTGGTCACATGTCCTCTGTTCCATCATGCCCAGAACTTGTGCTTTGTGTGTGTGGACTGTTTTTCCAATCCCAGCTCATCCTCTCTGCTCATTGCCAGCTATGCACTGATCTGATGATGATGAGCCCATGGAAATTCAGAATTATAGTACTTGCAGAGGGGGCACCTGGGTGGCTCAGTTGGTTTAGTGTCCAACCCTTGATTCAACTCAGGTCATGATCTCAGGTAATGGGATCAAGCCCCACATTGGGCTCTGTGCTGACATTGTGGAGCCTGCTTGGGATTCTTTCTCTCCCTCCCTCTCTGCCCCTTGACCACCCCCCACCCCAAATAGTCATTGAAGAGGGAGAGTGGCAGAGAACCACTCAGTGTGTGTGTGTGTGTGTGTGTGTGTGTGTGTGTGTGTGTGTGTATGTGTATGTGGAATCCCAGTTTAGCTGATTCAAGTATGTTCAGTCTAGGACTCAGTGCATGTCTGAGGATTTGTGGTTTAAAGGAGCCCAAAATGAACATAGCTTTTAGTGACAAAACTGATACAGAAGTTTAGGTTTTCTGATATGTCAGTGATTTGGTCAATATCTTAGCAGTTGGACAGAAATGCCATTTTTTAAAAACCTAGTTTCCTTTAAATATTGGGTGGAAATTTAAAAAATACTTTCTAGCCATCAGATTAAGGAGTTACACTCTATCAATGAAATTCCATATTAAATTCAAACATTGCTAAGCTTTTCTTAGCTGCCATTTAGCCGGCTCATTTATTGCATTTCCATTTAAGAAAAAAGTAAGATGACTCCTAGGAAAGGGTTAATTCCAAGTAAGAGACAGTCAGACACACAAGCTTGATGTCATGCCAACAGCTCAGGACCAGAGAGGAAGGGAAATTTTTTTTTTTTTGATTTGACTTTATCTTTTATTTTTTAAAATTTACATCCAAATTAGTTAGTATATAGTGAAGCAATGATTTCAGTAGATTCCTTAACGCCCCTTCCCCATTTAGCCCATCCCCCCTCCCACAACCCCTCCAGCCACCCTCAGTATGTTCTCCATATTTATGAGTCTCTTCTGTTTTGTCCCCCTCCCTGTTTTTTTATATTATTTTTGTTTCCCTTCCCTTATGTTCATCTGTTTTGTCTCTTAAAGTCGTCATATGAGTGAAGTCATATGATTTTTGTCTTTCTCTGACTGACTAATTTCACTTAGCATAATACCCTCCAGTTCTATCCACGTAGTTGCAAATGGCAAGATTTCATTCTTTTTGATTCCTGAGTAATACTCCATTGTATATATAAACCACATCTTCTTTATCCATTCATCCATCTATTTGGATTGGACATTTGGATTCTTTCCATACTTTGTTTATTGTTGATAGTGCTGCTATAAACATGGGGGTGCATGTGTCCCTTCAAAACAGCACACCTGTATCCCTTGGATAAATGCCTAGTAGTGCAATGGCTGGGTCCTAGGGTAGTTCTATTTTTAGTTTTTTGAGGAACCTCCATACTGTTTTCCAGAGTGGCTGCACCAGCTTGCATTCCCACCAACGATGCAAAAAAGATTCTCTTTCTCCGCACCCTCGCCAACATCTGTTGTTGCCTGAGTTGTTAATGTTGCCATTCCGGCAAGTGTCTCATTGTGGTTTTGATTTGTGTTTCCCTGATGATGAGTAATGTTGAGCATTTTTTCATGTGTCAGTTGGCCATCTGGATGTCTTCTTTGGAGAAGTGTCTATACATGTCTTTTGCCCATTTCTTCACTGGATTATTTGTTTTTTGGGTGTTGAGTTTGATAAGTTCTTTGTACATTTTGGATACTAACTCTTTATCTGATATGTCATTTGCAAATATCTTCTCCCATTCTGTGAGTTGCCTTTTAGTTTTGCTGATTGTTTCCTTCGCTGTGCAGAAGCTTTTTATTTTGATGAGGTCCCAGTAGTTCATTTTTGCTTCTGTTTCCCTTGCCTCCAGAGACATGTTGAGTAAGAAATTGCCGCGGGCAAGATCCAGGAGGTTTTTGCCTGCTTTCTCCTCGAAGATTTTGATGGCTTCCTGTCTTACATTGAGGTCTTTTATCTACTTTTAGTTTATTTTTGTGTATGGTATAAGAAACTGGTCCAGGTTCATTCTTCTGCATGTCGCTGTCCAGTTTTCCCAGCACCACTTGCTGAAGAGACTGTCCTTATTCCATTGGATATCCTTTCCTGCTTTGTCAAAGGTTAGTTTCCCATACGTTTGTGGGTCCATTTCTGGGTTCTCTATTCTATTCCATTGATCTGAGTGTCTGTTCTGCTGCCAGTACCATAATGTCTTGATGGTTACAGCTTTGTAGTATAAGTCTGGGATTGTGTTGCCTCCTGCTTTGGTTTTCTTTTTCAAGATTGCTTTGGCTATTTGGGGTCTTTTCTGGTTCCATACAAATTTTAGGATTATTTGTTCTAGCTCTGTGAAGAATGCTGGTGTTACTTTGATAGGGATCGTGTTGAATGTGTAGATTGCTTTGGGTAGTATCAACATTTTAACAATATTTGTTCTTTCTATCCAGGAACATGGAATCTTTTTCCATTTCTTTGTGTCTTCTTCAATTTATTTCACCAGCTTTCTATAGTTTTCGGTGTATAGATTTTTCACCTCTTTGGTTAGATTTATTCCTAGGTGTTTTATAGTTTTTGGTGCAACTGTAAATGGGATCGATTCCTTGATTTCTCTTTCTGTCGCTTCATTGTTGGTGTACAGGAATGCAACCAATTTCTGTGCATTGATTTTATATCCTGCAACTTTGCTGAATTCATGAATCAGTTCTAGCAGTTTTTTGGTGGAATCTTTTGGGTTTTCCATACAAAGTATCATGTCATCTGCGAAGAGTGAAAGTTTGACCTTCTCCTGGCCGATTTGGGTGCCTTTTATTTCTTTGTGTTGTCTGATTGCAGAGGCTAAGACTTCCAATACTATGTTGAATAACAGTGGCGAGAGTGGAAATCCCTGTCTTGTTCTTGACTTTAGGAGGAAAGCTCTCAGTTTTTCCCCATTGAGGGTGATATTAGCGTTGGGTTGCTCGTATATGGCTTTTATCATCTCAAGGTATGATCCTTCTATCCCTACTTTCTTGAGGGTTTTATCAAGAAAGGATGCTGTATTTTGTCAAATTCTTTCTCTGCATCTATTGAGAGGATCATATGGTTCTTGTCCTTTCTTTTATTGATGTGATGAATCACGTTAACTGTTTTGCGGATATTGAACTAGCCCTGCATCCTGGGTATAAACCCCACTTGGTTGTGGTGAATAATTTTTTTAATGTATTGTTGGATCCGGTTGGCTAATATCTTGTTGAGGATTTTTGCATCCATGTTCATCAGGGAAATTGGTCTATAGTTCTCCTTTTCAGTGGGGTCTCTGTCTGGTTTTGGAATCAGGGTAATGCTGGCTTCATAGAAAGAGCTTGGAAGTTTTCCTTCCATTTCTATTTTTTGGAACAGTTTCAACTCTTCCTTAAATGTTTGGTAGAATTCCCCTGGAAAGCCATCTGGCCCTGGACTCTTGTTTTTTGGCAGATTTTTGATTACTAATTCGATTTCCTTACTGGTTATGGGTCTGTTCAAATTTTCTATTTCTTCCTTTTTCAGTTTTGGTAGTGAATATGTTTCTATGAATTTGTCCATTTCTTCCAGACTGCCCATTTTGTTGGCATATAATTGCTCATAATATTCTCTTATTATTGTTTTTATTTCTGTTGTGTTGGTTGTGATTTCTCCTCTTTCATTCTTGATTTTACTTCTTTGGGTCCTTTCCTTTTTCTTCTTGATCAAACTGGCTAGTGGTTTATCAATTTTGTTAATTCTTTCAAAGAACCAGCTTCTGGGTTCATTGATCTGTTCTACTGTTTTTGTGGTTTCGATAGCATTAATTTCTGCTTTAATCTTTATTATTTCCTGTCTTCTGCTGGTTTGGGGTTTTATTTGCTGTTCTTTTTCCAGCTCCTTAAGGCATAAGGTTAGGTTGTGTATCTGAGATATTTCTTCCTTCTTTAGGAAGACCTGGATTGCTAGATACTTTCCTCTTATGATTGCCTTTGCTGTGTCCCAGAGGTTTTGGGTTGTGGTGCTATCATTTTCATTGACTTCCATATAGTTTTTAATTTCTTCTTTAACAGCTTGGTTAGCTCCTTCATTCTTTAGTAGGATGTTCTTCAGTTTCCACGTATTTGTTACCTTTCCAAATTCTTTCTTGTGGTTGATTTCGAGTTTCATAGCATTGTGGTCTGAAAATATACACGGTATGATCTTGATCTTTTTGTACTTACTTAGGGATGATTTGTGTCCCAGATATGGTCTATTATGGAGAACGTTCCATGTGCACTGGGGAAGAATACATATTCTGCTGTTTTAGGATGAAATGTTCTGAATATATCTGTTAAGTCCATCTGGTCCAATGTGTCATTCAAAGCCATTGTTTCCTTGTTGATTTTTGGATTAGATGGTCTGTCCATTGCTGTGAGTGGGGTGTGCAAATTTTGATTACAGTAGTGTTTGCCAATCATATTGTCCCATGATCTAATCCCCAGGCATTTCTTCCTGGTTTTTTGGGAGAGGGTCTTGGAATAAGAACTGAGATCTCTGTCAGTTGTTGAAGAACCACAATGGTTCTACCTGCTAACTTGTGTAATGTGGAGGAGTACCTTGTGGGCAAAGACTATGTATATCCCTTCACTTGACATTGCCAATGGCACGTGGGATGGATGGAGGCACGAGTCTAAGGTCTGATCAGAACAAAAGAAGATTTTGGAGAGAATGTGCCATAGCCTAGAATGGGTACCAGCAAATATTAGTATTGGAGGCAACAGTGGTCACTGGAGGTGGCCCCAATGGCAGCTCTGGAATTGACAACAAATGGTTTTCCTGTGGCTTCATAGAGTGGAGGCGCCACCATTGATTCCATGATGAGAATGGTTTGAAAAACTCCTCTGTTAGTAGAAAAACCTTTACATAGGCAGCAGCAAAGCAGAAGGAGGAGCGGTAGAGAAAGAAAATGGCAAATGTTCTAAAGACACTGAGGGAAATTAGTTTGGGCATATATGATCTAAGGCCTTAGATCCTTCCAGCAGAGATGAGGGGTAATTTGAAATAAGGGTAGGAGATCCATAATAGTTGTGCCTGAGCCAAAGAAATCATGGATTACGGTTACAAATGTGACTCTAAATCTAATTTCAGATTTTTGTAGCCATTAAAGTTACACCTGCACAAAAATTTGTAATAAAAATAACTTGTAGTGCACATGTAAAGTGCATAATTCAAATTGTCTGAGCAGATATGTGATGAGAATTGTTTCTCCCCATAGTGCACATAGCCTAGGTTATTTTAGAAGTCATGTTGTATAAAACTGTTTACATCACTCTCACTTGTGGCTATTTTCCCCTTAAGATGGGAAACAAGTGTTATATGAAATTTATAGAACATTTAAAATATTTTAATGTTTATTTATTTTTGAGAGAGAGAGAGACAGAGTGTGAGTGGGGTTGGGGCAGAGAGAGAGGGAGACGCAGAATCCGAAGCAGGTTCCAGGCTCCAAGCTGTCAGCACAGAGCCCGACTCGGGGCTCGAACTCACAAACTGTGAGATCACCACCTGAGCTGAAGTCAGACGCTCAACCGACTGAGCTACCCAGGCACCCCTAAATTTATAGAACATTAAAAAATATATATTCTTTTTGCTTTAAGACATTTCAACTGTTATTAAGATGAAGGAAATAGACAGGCAAATCATTTGCTTTAGGTTTATTGAACTGACCTGGATTTGTGTCTGTAGACCCCATTTGGCTCCTAAGTGAGTTGAATCTCCTTCATTGACCTCAAAGGCTAAAAATAAACACTCAGGAATGTATCCTTCTTTCTGAAATGAAGAAATATTTTATGGAGATACATGAAAGATAAAATATTTGGTCAGTTTATACAAATCAACACACATCAATTTGTTTACTTTCCTGTTTTTTTGTTTTCTTTTTTAATGGAGTAAGAGTCCTAGAACAACATTCAGTTTGGGAAAGAGCATTTTAATCAGATATTTGAGTTTTGAGAATTTCAATTGAATAAGAAAAGTTTCATTTATTGTCCTCTCAGAAAGAACTGCCTGCTTACAGTTCATCAGACAGATTTGCCCAGGAAATTAGGAGAACGTCCATTTGTGTTATCTTTTCCTGTTTCTGTTAATGCTAAAATTGAAACCATTGGTAACACTTTTTACCAACCATTCAGCACAATTATTTTCTGTGTTGTCTTCAAGTCGATGTTAGCAAAACCCCTAATGGATAACTGTGTTCGTAAGATAGTATTTTATAAAATCGTTCGTACATCGTTGGTTGGGATAGGAATTCTTTTAAGAATGATTTTAACATTGAGAGATGTTGCGTTGTTACTCTGGTTCATGGATGAGAAATGGGCTCACACATTACAACCACTGGATCTATTTATACGCCGGTGAAATTTATATAGCTTTAACATAAAAATGTGAGCATAAGAATGTATACGAGGGTGGAAAGGATGGTTAAGAATCTTAGAATCGTGGAAATGCTAGACTGGAAATCACAAAGCTGGTATTGCAGAAGTCCAAGTCTTTTCCTAATATAAACAGCTGCACAGTAAAAGGACAGAACAAAATGATACAGAACAATGTTTTCTGCCGCATTAGCGATGCGATCATCGTCTTAGCAGCTGGACGTGTCACTGGATTGTTTACCCACATCCTCTGAAATAGTTGGTGAAATTTTAAAAGACATAACTTCCTATCAGAATAAGAAGTTACACCATACCAATGCAGTTTCATATACATTCAAACTTTGCAAGCCATGATGTTGACTAGAGTCAATGGTTGCATTTCCATTTTAAGAACAATTTTGTTAGAAAAGTTTTTCGTGACCTTAGTATTTTATGCTCTTAAATATAAATTAGTCCTTCATCTCCAAATAACTCCATTTAGAGTTTCTTTCAGATCACTTTTGTTTTCTATTAGAGAGAATTTAACAGCAAATTGACCAAAAACCTTATTTCAAAAACAACCCAGGGGAAGTCCGTTCACGACTTTCCAAAGGGTTCACCTTTGCTTTAGGAGATAAAGTGTAGTCATCTATAAATTTCCAGAGTTTTCAGAGAAAGGATTATTAATTAAGATTATTTAAACTAAATCTAATAATCCATGGTATTGATTGCTTCCATATTGAAATGTGCTGCACTGTGATGAAAACATTACTACCTGGGCAGACTGGGTGGCTCAGTTAAGGTTCTGACTTCAGCTTAGGTTATGATCTCAGAGTTTGTGAGCTCGAGCCCCGCATGGGGCTCTGTGCTGACAGCCTGGAGCCTGCTTTGGATTCTGTGTCTCCCTCTCTCTCTACCTCTTGCCTGCTCACACTCTGTCTGTCTCTCTCTCAAAAATAAATAAACATTAAAAAAAATTAAGAAAACATTACTACCTAAATGAAGTCTTAAACATAGTGCATAAATACAAGTAACCTTAGATCCATGAGGAAGACGTATTATTAAATGAATGATGGCGCAATAAAAAAGGTTAGGGTGGGGCTCTTGGGTGGCTCAGTGAGTTGAGCGTCCCACTCTTGATTTCGGCACAGGTCATGATCCCTGGGTCTTGGGAACGAGCTTCGTGTTAGGCTCTGCACTGACAATGCAAGCCTGCCTGGCATTCTTTCTCTGCCTCTTCCCCCCTCCCCTCTCCCCTGCTCACTTTCTCTCTCCCTATCTCTCTCTCTTAAAAAAGAAAAAAGATTAGAGGGTGATTGATGTTTAATTTCAGGTAGGTCCTAATTTGAAAGGCAATATTACACGCTACATACATCAATTTATTTACATGTAGAATCATGCTGCCAGGCTTCAAGCTAGAAAAAAAAAAAAAGGAAATCCACCTTGATATTTTTGGAAGGACTTAGAAACATGTGTAAAAAAAAATAGTATATTTATACTTCACCTTTGAATTATCGCCATTACTTAAGTAATGGAAAGATCTTCTTGTTTAGGAGCTAGCTACTTAGGGACACACTCTACCGCTGCGGATTTGAGGTCCAGGGGAGCACAGGATGCATTAATGCCTCGAGGTGCTGTGGGATAATGCCCTGCAGGAATTATGCACTCAACGGCACTATGGTGGTTTGAAAGTTAAGACGCCTCATAATCTACCACGAGGGAGAGCCTTCGGGGAAGAAAGAATATGGCTCAATTAATTAGTACTTGTTAGCAAACTTCTACTGTTACCCTATTTAGATTTTCAAATCACTGATATCTCAAATACCCACAAGATGTGGAAAGGAAGTAAGAATAAGCAGTTGAGAAGGCGAATTTGCCCAACAGGGCACCCGTTCTGGAATACAGGGTTAGTGGTCAAGTAATTGGCACAGGCTAGCTTTTCTGTAAAGACGAAAAAAGAACTATTATCCGTTTGCTGTTTTTAACCCGGCTGTTAAAGAAATTCATGCCTTTCAGTTTGAATTTCTGAGTAAGGTGAATACTCTTGATGACGACCAACGGACTCCTATGCAAAATCTAATATAAATAATTTAATTTTTGAGAGCGCTCTGGAGCTTTTCTGGGTGTTCCTTTTCTTAAAAAAAATTTGTTTTAATGTTTATTCATTGAGAGTGACAAAGAGACAAAGTGTATGGGGGAGAGGGGCAGAGAGAAAGGGAGACCCAGAATCTGGAGCACGGTGCTACCAGCACAGAGCTCGATGTGGGGCTTGAACCCACAAACCATGAGGTCATGACCTGAGCTGAAGTTGGATGCTTAACCCACTGAGCCACCCAGGTGCCCCTGGGTGTTGCTTTTCTATACTCATTTTGTCTTCTAAGTGGCTATTGTTGGTATTTAGAAAAGTTAATGATTCTTAACGATTTTCTGGTTATTTTCAAACTATTGTGCCAATAATATCTCCTTTGTTCTAAAAGTTTTTTGGTTACATCTCTTCTGCTTTCATGGTAGGGAAGCATATCATCTTCAAGTAATAATTACATAAGATACAATGATTTTCAATAGTTTGAGCTCATCTACCCCTTTATGTTTGTTCTAACTGCCTTGGCCAAGATTTCTAAGAGTGTGCTGAATAATAGTATTGATAGTGAACATCTGAATCATACTTTGAGTTCTTGTCATTAACTTTTATTTTTGGATGTTTATTTGGGTTGTGTTGTTCTGTTTAAATATTTACTATAATACTATGCTTTATCACAGTAAGACGTATTCTTGTATGTTTAGTTGCCTTTAAGTTAAATGTAAAATATGTTTGGGGGTGCCTGTGTGACTGTTGATTAAGTGTCTGACTCTTTTTTTATTTTAAATTTTTTTTAAGTTTATTTATTTTTCAGAGAGAGAGAGAGAGAGAGAGAGAGAGAGACAGAGTGTGAGCAGGGAGGGAGAGGGGGAGACACAGAATCCAAAGCAGGCTCCAGGCTCTGAGCTGTCAGCACAGGGCCCGATGGGGGGGCTCGAAATAACGAACCGCGAGATCCTGACCTGAGCTGAAGTCGGACACTCAACGGACTGAGCCACCCAGGCGCCCCAAGCATCTGACTCTTGATCTCAGCTCAGGCATTGATCTCAGCCCAGGCATTGATCTCAGCCCCACGTTGGGCTCTGTGCTGGGCATGAAGCCTATTTATAATATATATATATATATATACACACACACATATATTTTATATTTTATTATATTATTTATTATATACATAATATATATTATAATATTGTATTTATATATTACAATATTAGATATTATATATTTACTTATATTTATTATTTATATTATATATATTACAAACATAATATATATATACACACACACACACATATATGTATATATATATAAAATGTTTGTAAATCAACCTTATAAAACAGTATTTGGATTGATTTAGTATTCTAAGGCATGTATAAGTTTGACATAGTTTTCACTTCCTATATTCTATTACAGCCCCTGATTTCCACATATGTATATGTAAACTAGCATTGTGGACATTTAAACCTGAGTTCTTCATACTGGATTTTCAAAGAGGGGAAACTAGGAAGGTTTCCCAAATGTATTCATAAAGTGCATAGCAATTCAGTTTCATTATACTTACGTAGCCTTCATGCCTTTAAAAGGAATAGTGTTCGGGAGAATATCCTAGTTTGTAAAATTTTGGTGCATGGCTAGCATCATAGAATGTAAACCGTTTAGTTAGTGATTTAGTTTGCATGCAGTTCTCCTATTTTTATTTCACTGACAGTATATCACAGAAAACATGATGGTTGGTGATAAAAGGCTGAGTTGAAACAGGTGGATTCACAGGAAAAGGACAAGAATGGAGTCGATAAAAACCTCCCAAGGAACAGATAGATGCCTTCAGATTTTCTTCCTCGGGAGCTAATGGAGCTGATTTGAAAGGAAGTGATTGCCTCGTTGAGCCAAGACACTGCCATGATTCACGCTAACCTTCCTCTGGTGGGCAATTTCGTTCTCGCTCTTACAGCCCCCAAGGAACTGCATGGGTGCACACTGGAGTATTTCCTGACCAAAGTTCATGTACACTGTAATTTAAGTAAAAGCCCTGATTACATTCTGTGCTGCTCTGAGTTAAATGATAGGAAAACCTGATATGTGTGGAAGGGCAGAGGCAAGTACATGTGTTCTCCACCCCCCGTTCAGTAAAAAAATAGCACAAGAAATGAATCAACTGAGGCTGATTCTAAACATTGAACGGCTAATTCTAGGAAGTTGGAAACAAAAATAGAGTACCAAGAGTACCTGTAAGACCAGTGTCCTGCTTTATTAATTTATGTATCACATCCAATTGCTTCAATGCATCCTGTAAGATATATATTTACACGTGGGGCTGTCAGATTATTCATCTGAATATAACAAACAGTTAAATGCCAGCGAAATTAGAATCTGTTGTATGTATGTTGCTAGATGCCCTACTTTGAATTTCTCAGTGGGTCTATTAATTTTCCTGTGAGATGATTTTAGATATATCCAAATGCATATTCTGAATGACTAGGGCACTTTCAGAAATTTATCCTATTAGCAACCTACCTTCTGGTAATTTACACCCTATTCAAAAGCCATCCCACTTTATTATATCCTCACACTATCCAATGAAACTTGAGCAAAGGAGCTAGTAGTGTTAGGATGAAGTCTGTTGTTTCCGAGTGTATCATAGGTTTGCTGTGCTTTACTGTCTTAGACTACTGGATTTAGCCTACTGTATTCAGGTTAGTGGTTTATCAGGGCAAGACATAACCGTAAAGAGGAGGAATTGTTGTCATTTAAGTGTAGGTTCTTATCTGACTCATAGGCTGATTTATCGTATAGCAAGAACTTGGCAAAATCATAAGACGTTATAAATAATAGGTTTTAAGTATTGCAGTATGGCTTCACTATCTCTATAGTCTTGACAATATAGTGATTTGATCTTGAGTGTAAGTCTTAGTGTGAAACGAAGGCGTATGCAAAACACGTGACCCTTACTCATCCTTGAGTTGTGTCATCATCCTTATCTGGCTCTCATTTTTTCCCACGACACTTATCACCATCAAAAAAAACCCCCCCACAAAACCTATAAAATATACATATTTGTTTGCCTTTATTCTTCCACTCCCAGAATGCAAGCTCTGGGAGGGGAAGGATATTTGAGCATTTTGCTTTACTGACATATTCACATAAAAAGCACTCAATAAATACTGGTCGAATGAATAGATAGGAAACATCATACCAGCAGAAAGTGCAAAAACGTAATAATCATTTGAACAAAAACATGCGTTAAACTCCATTCTGGGACTAGTGAGGAAGTCTGGACGCCATTACTTACTGTACGATATTGTAACTTCAGGGGACTGAGCAAAATGGAACAGCATCTGCTAACGAAACATGCTTCTCCTGTCTTTACGCTCTTTGTATCTTTTTGCCTTTGCCCATGTTTCCCCTTCCATGAAAAATTCCTTTCCCCTGTAGTTTTAGATTTGGCTAATTCCCGATCACATTTTGAAACTTAACGTCAGGTAGCAATTTCTCCGGGAGTCTTCTCTAAGTCCCCAGTATTATGGGTTAGATGTTCCTGCTATGTGCTACAACAGAACTCCTTTACCACAGTATTAAATCTTACCAGACTGCATAGTTTCCCTTCCTTGTTCTCTGAGCTCATTGTGCTCTGAAGGCAGAGGCCATGGTGCTTTGTTTGTTCCTTGTTAAAATCCACAAACATAATATTTTGTTCCTAGAAAGCACTTAGTTAAAGAGTAAAGGGAAGAGGGATCTTGGAGGAAAGGATAGAGGGGGTGGGGAATAGAAAGGAAGAGATGAATAAAGAGTGGGAAAAAAGTCGTTCAGTTAATCAAGACAAATCATCTCAGACAGGGAAGAATTTGCAGTAGGTTTCTGAGAAGGGTTGATTTAACAAATGAATTCAGATGTTATGAGTACCTCTGTGTGCCAGGCACACTTTTAGACCCCGAGGGGGCTGCAGTAAACAAAGAGATAATGTCATTGTCCCCATGGAACAATTTTATTTTAGGTTAGTCTGAAAACATGTTTTTTAGGTTTTGATTTTTTTTTTTTTTTAGTAGGGGAGACAGACAATAAACAAGCATAATATTATAGATCAAGTATAATATATGTTATATATTATATTGTATATGTAACACAATGTACAACATGATGTAAAATATAGTGGAAAATACACAAATTGTAAAAATATATGAATTATACAACATATATGAATTTTATAAAGACATATGAATTAAGATATATGAATTATATAAAAAATGAATTATATAAATATATGAAATAGAAATAATGAATTCTATAAAATATATAAAATACATGAAATATATATTCATAAAATATATGAATTATATAAAATATATGAAAAAATATGTGAATTATATAAAATATATGAAATACAAAAAATATATGAGTTACATAAAATATGTGGATTATATGAAGATATATGAATTATATAAAAATATATGAAGTTATGAAATATACAAAAATGTACGAATTACATAAATTATATGAACTACATAATGATATATAAATTATATAAAATACATGAATTATATAAAGATATGAATTATATAAACTATATGAGTTACATAACATTAACATAACAAGATAACATAAGATAAGAAAGATAAGATAAGCCAAACTTTGGGGATGCTAAAAGGGAACCTGTGGATTGCCTGTCTTACTTTGTAAAGATTCCTTATTAGCGTTTACCTGTCCTCTCCCAGAATGCGGAGCACAACATAAATCACTCCAGGCATGGCATTTATAACTTACATGTGTGCCTCTGCCCAGAATGAATGTGGGAGGAACGATTTGCATAGATGTCAAAACCATACATGGACCTTTGAGGGGCCCACCTCCCAGGGGCTTGCGGAAGCACCCAGCCCTGAGGGGATACTCGGGGAGGGGGGGCTGGAGTCTCCCAGCAATCCCAGGGATCCCTTGCACAGCTGGGCGGGACCCTCATCTCTCCACCGACAGCAGGGATTGAAAATGGTTACGAACCAAATAAATTTGGCTAATACATTTGGTTACAAAGCGAATCAACTTCTCCAGACGTTTGGTTAAAAATGACTTCCCTCTGTTTCTTTCTCCAAGGTCTTGATTCTCTCGGTGTTATTTACTAAGTCGTTTCAGGAGACAAAGAATTGAGTTTTGTACTTGATGGGGGGAGATTGCAGGATCTGGGCACCGATTGTTGACGGCTGTCGCTTCCATTAATAGTAAGAAATAGACCACCCCCTGCGCTCTCATATAGGCGAGTTATTTTGCGAGCATATGGAAGACTGAGCTTAGGGTACCACAGTGCTTTGTGGTAGAGGGGGAAAAAAACCAAAAACAATCACAGTGAATGAGGGAGAACGGCTGTGTTATTGCAGTACACAAGACTTTGATTACATACTGCCAAGATTCATACCAGCCTAGTAGTTGTTGACAGATAAAGTAACAAAAACGAAACTCATTTATTTATTTTTTTCCTTTATTGAGACCTCAAGGAAAAGCAGATTTTCAGTTCTTGTACTTACTACGTTGATGGAACAGAGACTGACAGCAAAAATGTGCCAGTCCAGAAATATAAATTAAACCTCGGTTCATATCAAAATTCCATTTAGTCTTGGAAAAGGAAACGCTGGTTGGATTATTTTTGATCCTAAATCAAATATACCGTGGAGTATCACCGTGTGCCTAGTATATGTTAACCCTTTCCTGTGAATAATACTTTCAAAAGTACTATTGTTTTCAGACTACGATGCTTTATTTCTTGGACAGTGTTGGAGGCAACTTGAATTGTCGTCAGAGTAGGTTATATTTTACTGAGTTCAAATTACTAGCAACGGACGTGTACATTTTGGTCTGCAGGAAGTATGAAACTAGATTTGGAAAATTGATAACAGGCCCTTTTCTCTCTTACAAAGTCATATTCGATGCTGCAGGTTGATTATCGAGATAAGGACAAAGGTAAATGGGAAACATAAAGTGAGAGTTTTTGGTTAGTTTGTTGAGAGCGTTGATGTCTTTTGACCAAATTTCTGACTGCATCATTGGTAACTTCCCTTCATGTAACTTAACTTGACAGAACAAAAAAGACCTATAAGCAACACCATCTCTCACTTGCTTTTCTTTTTCTCTCTCCCTCTTCCTTCCTTCCTTCTTTCCTTCCTTCCTTCCTTCCTTCCTTCCTTCCCTCCTCCTCTCTCTTTCTCTCTATTTTCTCTCTCTCTCTTTTTATTCAACTGTCAACATGGAAATTTTCTACAGTTTCTCATAATGAAGGTACTAGTAAGTCGACGACAGAATTCCGGAAACAACAACACGGTTTACTTTGGGAATGATATACAAGCGGGCAAACACAACGATCGGTGAACTTGAAGCATCACTGTAATCCAACAGTGTCCATTTTTTGAGCCTATCCTAAACATAATTTTGCTTAAGCTTTTTATATTATTATTCTAAAGTCTACATTTGATAATTTTCTCATTAATTTTTCAGCAACCGAAAGACAGCATGAACTTGTTTCTTGAATTACCTTTTCTGACCTTTTGCAAGATGATAATTACAAAAAAGGAGGCCTGGAAAGACTTGTACAAAAATTAAGCTTATAAAGTAGCTAAAATGGCCCTTCTGTGCTGGTGTCGATTTCAAAATTAACATTTTGGTTCATGTGCTTCTAATAATCACTGACCCTTACTTCGTGTACTTTCCACAGGAAATGAATACAGCAGAAATTACTTTGACCCACTGATGGATGAGGAAATAAACCCAAGGCAGTGTGGGATGGAGGTCAGCAGAGAGGGTGAGCTAGAATTAAGTATGTAATTTTTGTGTCAGAATATTCTTTTCCATTCATGAAAATGAGGTGACAAAGATCACACATGCAGTTCCGTTTAGATTTTGCAGCTTACAATTTAAATGGTAAGTTTTAACCACTAACAACGTGATGGGCAGCGAAGGTAATTTTTGATCAAGGACAGCCAACTGGTCAGATAGAAGCAGCAAGAATTTGCTTTCATTTGACACGGAGCCTTAAGCAGTTTGGTGTCATTATAAGGCCCGTGTTATGTATATGAGGCGCATCATTCCTTTACAAATGCCGCCTCTGCTCTTTGAGCTTAAAATGAGCATTCTTGGATGCAGTGCAAAATTCATCTAGCATGTGGAGCTTCCTTGCCTAGTGACTACTGAATTCCTTTCATTGGAACGCATGGAACCACCACTTAAGTTTTGAACCACAAGGTGCAGTGATATGACTTCTTCTGATTTCTTCTTCTGTAACCTCGAGTCTGGTTGCAGTTGTAAAATAACAAAGACCGTATTTCACCGTTGGGCGCCAGTCACTGAATCTGCACTTTTTAGTGAAAGAGAGGGGTAAATCCTCCGATAAAAGGGATCAAACACAGTGCAAACATTTTTTGAAAAGACAGTTTTCAGTAACTATGCCTAATTTTAGACGATACAGAATCCACGGATATCATCAAAAGAGACATGTACAAGAGAAGGCGAGGACTTACTCTCAGGATAGTTTTTAGCAGTAGCCCAAAGCAAGGTGAACTGAAAACTGAAAAAAAAAATCCCAGCCTTTTATTTGCTCAATACACTTGAGGGATGAAAGGCAATCCCAGTGAATTCTGGAGAGGAGTTATTGGTTGGATGCTTCCTGAAGTCTGTTTTAATTCCTCGGAGATCACAATATATAGTTGCATTGGGGGAATTTTTGTAATGTAAGGACGAAAGTTGACTTAATAAGATGTTCGATAAGATATGAATGGCTCTAACCATGGACAAGTAAGTGTAATAGAATAAAATATTGTGGGTCACTCTTCCTTAGTCCGCAGTGATTGTCCAATGCCTGTACTTCCCTCTGGGTCCTACATTTTCAAGCAGGTGGCCATCTTTACATCGTTTGCCATCTATCTTCACCCTGGTTCAGCTTTGTTCTCATATTCATTTGTTTATCATTTGCTTTTTTCCCCCCGAGTCAATACAGCTTTTATCGCATCTTGAAAATATCACAGTTAAGTCTGAAAAATCACCGGCATCTTGCTGTGTCTGTAGCTGGACGACTTAGATCTTACTCATCAGCCCTGGTGAACTGTTCCTTTCTCAGAAACATAGATAACATTCCCAAATTTTCCGACATCCTTGTTTTTAACCGTTGTAGCTTACCTAGTCAAAGCAACTGAGTTCAATCCAAGTTCAATGTCGTTTCCTTCAAGAATTCACTCATCTTTCTGGGCTTGAGAGATTGAACAAACAATGTCAGGCCTCATCTAAACCCAGCAGATGTATTTCTCACCCAAGAAATTCCGGATTCCAACAGGAGAACCATTCTCCTGAATAGCAATGTTGATGCGGAAGTGAGCATCCATAGACGTGGTCTTGTAACGGAAGCCCAGTGTAACGCCCTTGACCGTGGTCTATATGTGACTACGGATGCTGCAAAGAGTAGCCAGTTTTTTCTTTTTTAAAAATTTTAAAAAAATATTTATTTTATTTTTGAGAGAGAGAGACAGACAGAGTGTGAGCAGGAAAGGAGCAGAGAGAGAGGGAAACACGGAATCCAAAACAGGCTCCAAGCTCTGAGCTGTCAGCACAGAGCTCTACACGGGGCTCGAACCCACAAACTGTGAGATCATGACCTGAGCAGAAGTTGGACGCCCAACCGACTGAGCCACCCAGGTGCCCTGCCAGTTCTTTTCTGTTTCCCACCATTTGTCAAGTCAGAACCTCTTCCTTTTCTTTCCAAAGCGACTGAGTTCTGTATTGACATGATTTTTTTTTTTCAACGTTTATTTATTTTTGGGACAGAGAGAGACAGAGCATGAACGGGGGAGGGGCAGAGAGAGAGGGAGACACAGAATCGGAAACAGGCTCCAGGCTCTGAGCCATCAGCCCAGAGCCTGACGCGGGGCTTGAACTCACGGAGCGCGAGATCATGACCTGGCTGAAGTCGGACGCTTAACCGACTGCGCCACCCAGGCGCCCCTGTATTGACATGATTTAAGTCCCTTCACAGGATTCCTCCGGGACCCTTCATGAGATCAGTGCTTCCCTTCAGAGTGATGTCGACATTTTTTGGAAGGTTGTCAGTCTCATTGCCGAGAATCGTCTTGATTCTTACAGTAGGTGTGGCAAAGCTATTTATAATTTGTTCTCTACTTACTTCCAAAACAGTTTGAGGCAGCGTATAATAGAAATGTAAATGTATATGGTGAAAGCAGAGTTCAAATATAGATGAAAGAGGGATTTGGGGGCACCAAAAAAGGGAGAAGTAAATGTATGAGAAATAGACGACGGTATTTTACCTATACTCAAGCACTTATCTTACTTTGTGCTTCCTGGAATCTAAATATAAAGGGACATATGTTAGACAACGTTCAATGTTTCGTAGAATTTATGACTCTTTTTCAGTGTCAACAATCTACCAACACCACCGCCATTTTCTCTTTTTAGCAAGAAGTCCTGGCAGGATAGTATGTTAATTTTTATGTAACAAAGATTGTAGAAACAATGGACAATTGGCTCTTGGCTCTTGGTAAATACACTTTACTTAATATGGACTTCAGATCTCAGTGCTTCTATATACCATCCACTCCAAAGCTGCACACCGTTTTATTATTTTACATGTGTATATGATTTGATGTAGGTAATATTAGCTTACGTATCAGGGTTCTCCAAAGAAACAGAGCACAGAACCAATAAATAGGCTCTCTTTTTGTTTGTATGTATTACATAATGCATATAATATACATGTATATAATACCTATATTTTATGTATATATATGTGTATGCATACACACACACACACAGAGGGAGAGAGAAAGAGTGACAAAAAGAAAGGGAGATTTATTTTTATTTTCCGAAATTGGTTCATGTGACTGTGGGGGCTGGCAAGTCGATCTGCAGGGCAATAGGGCAGGCTGGTAGGATGGAGATTCGGGTAAAAGTTGATGTGAAATTCAGGCAAGCATTGATATGCAGTCTTGAGACTGAATTCATCAGGGCAACAGGCTGGAATGGAGGCATAGTTTCTATCTTGCAGTGTTGAGGAGAATGACTTCTTTGGGAAACCTGCATTTTCCCGTATGTCTTCAACTGATCGGATGAGGCCCACCCACATTCTGTAGAGTAATTCGCTTTACTCAAAGTGTACCAACGTAAATGTCAATCACATCTAAGAAATACTGTCACAGCAGTATCAAGACTGATGTTTGACCAAACCACTGGGCCCCACAGCTTACCCCCAATTGACACATCAAGTTAACCATCACATGTTGAATTTATTTAATAATAATTAATTCATAATAATACCTTACAGAGTGTTGAGGCCCATGGATTTGACACACAAAATGTGTTTTCCCTGATCACCAGACTTTAATTATGCTTCTCTTTCTCTCATCACTCTTTTTCCTTTGACACGCATCCTAGTTATTATTTACATATTTATCGCTATACTTATTTCTTTAGCAGCTTTCTTTTCCACTAAACCTTAAAGGTCCTTAGACTCCAGCGTAATGTTTGGCTCATATATAGCACCTAATGTTTATTTGCTGACACAGGAATCACAAGATACATGAGATCTCGTTCTTTGTTGCCTCTCAGCATCTCTGCTGTTCCTACCCAGTCTCGAGTGAACACCAGCTCCTATCTGGAATATTTTGGACTGCTTTTGTCCACATCCGTGCCTTCTCTCCTTTAATCTGTTGTCCACACAGCGTCTTGCCACTCCCTCATTGATGCTCTCTTCTTGTTGCCTATTGCTTTCAAGGTAAAGACCGATATACTGTCCTTCTTCATCTCAGGTTCCCGCCACATGCTCACTGTGCTCTGGCCACGTGGGACTTCTTTTTGTTCCTTATATTCATGGAGCTCTTTCTGGACACCAGACACTCACCAGATGCTGGGGCAGCCTCCTTACTGGCCATTGGACTCTCTTCCCGAAGTTTTGGCTTAAATGTCAATTTTCAACTCCCTTGACTAACCAAGGTGATGTTTCCCTGTATACCTTCTTTATCACACTCATACGGAATGATCACGAATCTCTTTATTAGTGAGGTTATCCGTGATATGTATTTCTCCCCATATTCTGAACACAGAGGGCAGAGATATTGCTTACCTTGTTCACTGATGAACTTTTTTAAGTTTATTTTTTTTATTTTGAGAGAGACGGAGTCAGCGTGAGGGGAGGGGCAGAGAGAGAGGGAGACAGAGAATCCCAAGCAGGCTCTGCCCTGCCAGCACAGAGCTAGACAAGGGGCTTGAACTCACGAAACTGTGAGATCGTGACCTGAGCTGAAACCAAGAGTCGGACACTTAACTGACTGAGCCACCCAGATGCCCCATGCTGATGAATTTTTAAATCTTACCGCAGCAGATGGCATAGAACATGAGTCGACTTGAGGAATATTTGTTGAGTTCATGTATAAATGACTAAACGAACGTGAAGTGCTAAGCATAGTATCCAAAACCTGGCAAGTCTTCTGTAAACATTGGTTATTATGACTTACTGAGTGCTCAAGGGATGTCTTCAGGTGGGTATAGTAGCTCTGACCCACCAATGCAAAATCACCCAAAGTAGTTGTTATTATTTCCACTTTTAAGATGAAGAAACAAGCTTAGAGAGATTTAGTATTTTTCTTAAGATCACAGAGATCTGGCAAGCATGGAGGGGACCCCCGTCTTTGGCTCTGTCTGTTCTCTTTCCCCTCGGGAGTTACATTTGTGCTGTTGGCTTTCTCTACCTTTCCCTTTGGGAAAATTTCTGGAGGGGAAAATAAGCAGATTCATCCAAATTGTTGAATTTGAGTTTGAAGGGGACATTCTCTTGTTTTCAGTTTCTGTCTTATGTAACCCGTTTGACTCTCCAGGGTTTTATTGGGGCATCATTGAGGGGGTTTCCCTACCGGCTCTGCCTGGTAAGGAAAGAAACCAGAACCTCTATAACAATTATTGGTTAGGGGTCTCTTATTCAGGTTTCTCTCATACAACACCCCAAAAGTGGTCTAGAATTCATTACTTCATAGTGAAAACACAAACACTAATTCAGAATCACAGAATCTAAACTATTGAAAAAGTATGCACTTCATACACTTGCTAAATGGTTAACAAACAAGTAAAGCGGGGGGGGGGGGTGGCTGCCCTTTACTGGGTACCTACTCTATGCCAGGAATGAAGCGAGGTGCTTTATGTGTGTTATCTTCTTAACCCTCACAACCATTTCATCTTTGGGGCAAGGAGATTCGAGTTCAGGGGCTCTAAGAATCTGCCTCAGGTTACAGAGCGAGTAAGTGGCAGAGTTGGCATCTGGACGTAGGTTTGCCTCTCTCTAAAGATGTTATCTCTGTATTGATCCCATTTACCTTTTGGCTATCCATTTGTTTTAACATCCAAATGCATGTTCATTTATTCTTGTCTGTGACCCCCATCGGTGTGTCAGGACCACCAAGTCCTTATATTGAAGCTTTTATTACATCTGTAGGTATTTCCCCATCTACGCCTTTGCTATTGCTCATTGTTAACTTCCAAATAAGATTCTTTTATGAGCCATATATCAGCTTTGTAAGTTTTGTAACTGTTCCACTAAGAGTTATAAAGATCCAGGCAATGCTGGAATGCAAGTTCATGCTTCCCTGATGCAAAATTTGCAAAATGGCTTCCAGAAATGGCCTCTCTCCATTTTCCCAAAGTGTTGGGGTGGTAGGAGGTTTGTGCTGGCCCTTGTCAGGAAAAGAACGCTTGCAGGTCAACTGCTACTTGGGAAAGCCATCTGCAGGATTCAATGAGCAGAAACTACTAACTTTAAAGACCTTTTTAGGTTGCCCTTTCAACCATTCTATCTGGCTCCAGCAACCTAAGCCTATGAGTATAGGCTACACTGGATTTTTTCCCCAACGCTAATGTTCAAAAGATCATAGGCATGGATAGAAAGGGGAGACCTGGAATTTTCAGGAACTTCTAACTGGCTCAGTGAAGACCCCTCAAGGCTCTTCTAGACCACTTGGTGGTAGAGTTTCAGGTGTGAGTTGCAGAGTTTAATGACCATCTTCAGCATTGGCTCACCCATGGAGTGCAAAGAGAGAGATAAGTAGTAGGAATACTTGGGCTGGATTAAAACTACTACTGTAAAAGTGCAACCACAGTTTAGCTGGTTCACTTGCCTTCTATGGGAAGGGGAACATATTTGATGTATGTATGTATATTCGAATTCTAAGACCGGGGTGGTCATCCACATTGGCATCGTTTATGTTTGGTTCTTTCCAGCAGCAAATCTACCTGGATGATTCTTTAAACCCTCTTCCAGTGTCGTGTTTTTATGATTATGTGTTTTTTCTTTGATTCTTTGGTTGTTTGTGTTTTTTGTACTGACATAACCTTGTTACTTTAGGTTCACAAAAGAACTAAGTAGCATTTGTATTTGCTATTATATTGCATTAGCATATATATGGGAATCTAAGACCACCTAACACCACCTAAGTTTGTTGTTTCCTATATATATTCAGTAAAAAATAAGATATACAGCGAGTATTAGTAGAAAATATTCATTTTGCTTAAATATTCTTTTCTATGATTTGACAAACCATAATGGCTTGTTCTGAAATGACTCTTGTGTAGTATATACCATATTCCATTGAATATCAGATCACTTTTAATGGAGAAGAAGTATCCTATTATGAATAGCCTGTGATATTCATTTAAAAGTCCTTGTTCCAGTTATCATTGATTTACTAAAGGTTTTTTTTTTTTTATTTCAGAACAAGGCAGCATATTGGATAGAATTTGTGTCTATGACCTATAAATAACCAAATAGCCATAATGGTTGATCATTTCTTTTTGTAATTAAATTAACTGATGAGAGAGTTACCATAAATATGTTCTTTTAGCACCCCTGCAAGTTGATACTAGAATTCTCAATGATCGATTAATGAAGCTGTTTGAGGAGAGAGGACAAGGAGAAGCCCAAGGTAAGAGACTAATTATTTTCAACCTTTTGTATTAACATTAGTTGCAAATTCATTAAGACGGTTTCTTGCAAAAGCTAATCTGTATTTTCTAAATATAACCATTGATTGGTGACCTATGTGTGCTTCTGATGGCTGCAAATCCCTAAATATAGCTAAAGTTGGGCGGAAAGCTAAACATGGCCCAATTTTCTATTAGTACATAGAATTTATAACCCTAAATGGCAAAAATGATTTACTTACTATTGCGGGATCTTACAATGGCATATGGCATATTTGGATTCTCTAATATGAAGCCATTCTTTTTATTTATTTATTTTTTTTTAATTTTTTTTTTCAACGTTTATTTATTTTTGGGACAGAGAGAGACAGAGCATGAACGGGGGAGGGGCAGAGAGAGAGGGAGACACAGAATTGGAAACAGGCTCCAGGCTCCGAGCCATCAGCCCAGAGCCTGACGCGGGGCTCGAACCCACGGAGCGCGAGATCGTGACCTGGCTGAAGTCGGACGCTTAACAGACTGCGCCACCCAGGCGCCCGAAGCCATTCTTTTTAAAGAGTGTGTTTTAGCTTTTAAATAAGTGCTTTGGGTGATAGAAGACAAGTACTATATTGTCTTCAATCTTAGCATGGGAGTTCATATTTATGAGTGTTAGGCTCTTTAAGTAAGTAATTCTCATGTGTATTAATCTAGGAATTTACAGGTAATCCCTTAAAAACTAAAATCTAAATTCTTAGGTTAACACATACAAATTCATGCCAGAACCACACTGGAGTTTTTACCAAAGCATTAAGTGTCAGTTGAATACACATGAATTCAAATTCATGGGGAAAAAATCTATTTTTTTTCTTTAGTGTTTGCTTAGTTCTTCTCAAATGATCATTTTGTCTTTCTTATTTTAAAAAAAAAAATTTTTTTAATGTTTATTTATTTTTGAGACAGAGAGAGACAGCATGAATGGGGGAGGGTCAGAGAGAGGGAGACACAGAATCTGAACCAGGCTCCAGGCTCTGAGCTGTCAGCACAGAGCCCGACGCGGGGCTCGAACTCATGGACCGTGAGATCATGACCTTAGCAGAAGTCGGCCGCTTAACCGACTGAGCCACCCAGGCGCCCCTTGTCTTTCTTATTTAAATAATTCTTTAAAATTCATGTGAGGAGGCAGGACTCATGGTTAAGCCCTCTATTTTTTATGGTATTTTTCTATTGACTGTATGTTTAACCTTCACCATTTACTGTGTGACCTTGGGCCAATTTCTTAACGTTTCTTTGCCACTTCTGTGAAACGGACATATCGTACTTGCCACAACGGGGTAGCTACGGGGATTAAATTATTTAAAAAAAAATTTTTTTTTTCAACATTTATTTATTTTTTGGGGGACAGAGAGAGACTAAATTATTAATTATTATGTGGGCAGACATCATAAGCACATACAGAGAATAATGAAGATAACTGATGATAACTGATATTGATGAAATGATGGTGAAGATAATTGATGATAATGAAAATATTAACACCAGCTAGACATTTACTGAGTTCTTACTACGTTCCTGGCACTGCCTTAAGACCATTCTATTCTAAATAGTGTAAATATTAATTTATTTAAATGTCATAACAATCCTAAAGGTTAGGCCCCGTTTTTAAATCCCCATTTACAGAATAGCATCCCCTAAAAATTTTATTCCTCCCTAGATACATCTCCCCTTTGCTTTTTAATGATCAGATTGTGTAACTTTTTTATTTCATTTTGTCTTTATAAACCAAACAAACTCATTTTTCAAGCCAGCTTGATCCCTCGTTTTGAGAAATCCTAACTTGAATAATCAATTAGTCAGGACTCCCCCGGAAAGCAGAATGCAGTAGAACCAATAGAAAGAGAGAGTTATGGGGGCTGGCAAGTCTGAAATCCTTAGGACACACTGGTAGGGTGGGGATTCAGGTAAGAGTTGATATGAAATTCAGGCAGGAGTTGAAGGCTTGAGTCATAATCTCACAGGACAGCTGGCTGGAGATTCAAGTAAGATAGAGGTACAGTCGTGAGATGGAAATCCACAGAGCAGACCAGCAGGCCAAGAACTCAGGCCGCATTTCCTAGCTTGCAGTCTTGAGACTCAATTCCTTCCTTTTTGGGACGCCACGATCTTTTAGTCTCAGGGCTTTCAGATGACTGGGTGAGGCCCACCCACATCATGAAGGGTGATCTATGTTGCTCAAAGTCTACTGACCTTTTAAATGTTAATCACATCTAAAAATCACATTGGATGGCAACATCTAGACCCAAATGTGAACAAAGAACAGGACGCCACAGCCCAGCCAAGCGGACACATAAAATTAAACATCATAAATGGTTATGTTTGAGTAAGTGAGACTTCTATATTTTTAGTCTAATATCTGAGTTAGCAAATAGATATTGAATACCTTTTTGTGTGTGTGTGCTAAACATTGAGCAATGCACTTTTCTATCTATCATGCCCCTTCGATTCTGACACGTCTTTGCAACTTGGATCCTGGAAGCCACCCAGGTACACGTTTACAGGTAGCACCTAACAGACTTTCGAAATCATTTGTGAGCTTACAAAAGGCTTATGAAACTTGCAGAGTGAATAGTCAGGCTCCTTATCAGCTATATTATACACGAGGATATAATTGAGCTCTAGAAGGTTTAAAGACTCGTGCAAGGCGAGACAGTGTACCCGTGAACAAAGAAGAAAGGCCAACAGGACTCTGGACACTGTAGTCCAATGCTCTCTCTCTTCAGTTCCCTGCCTCACGTCTTGCTGGAAACCAAGCTCTCTTCCTTTGGTTAAAAGTGCCTAGGTTTTTGTTAAAATTCTAACTTTGGAAGGCGTGGAAAATCCCATATTTTATCTTCTGGCGTTTTTGTTTCCGAGCCTGGAAGAGAGACGTTTGTTTTATATTTACAGTGTCTATCCAGCTAGATGAAGAAATGCATTTTGTAGATGCTACCGTTTTCAGATGATCGAGAGAGAAATAATGTACATGCAGCATTTATAGACATGCAGGCACTTCTATGCAAATAAACAGGGCAACCCAAATAAAGTCCCTCTGTGTTTGCATAGCTTGGGAACTGTTCTCCGCGTTCCCCACTTGAAAAATGAACCCGGGGCGCCTGGGTGGCTCGGTTGGTTAAGTGTCTGACTTTGGCTCAGGTTCGTGAGTTCAAGCCCCACATAGGGCTCTGTGCTGACAGCTCAGAGCCTGGAGCCTGCTTCAGATTCTGTGTCTCCCTCTCTCTCTGCCCCTCCCCCCACTCATGCTCCGTCTCTGTCTCTCTCTCAAAAATAAAGAAACATTAAAAGAAAAGAAAAGAAAAATGAACCCAAGTGCACTGGCCTCTTCTGAACCTCTTCATCTCCTGAGTTGGTTTTAGCAAAACAACAAGAACTGCTAGATGTTGTGGTAAACAACATGTAATATTAAGGCACCGAAACACAGGGTATCTACACTTCAGGATCTATTTGGTAAGTGGGAAAAAAGGCTGGAATGCAGAACCTATACTTTACCCACTTTGTGAGCATCACAGGAAGAGGAACAAAAGTTGTTGGCGTTGTGGTTGTGTTGTAATCTTAAAACTTGCTCCAGGCTTTAGCGATTTCCTGGTACATTAGACAGAAAATAATTTGCTTAAACTGTAGATTACGGAAAGCCAAGCTTTATCCCCTATAAGAAAAAAAAAAGTGGTTAGATTACTGTGTGTTCAGCCAACGTTAAATTGACATAGAGAAAGTCAAGTTTCGTGTGATCCTTTTGGGGCGAATAGATGGGAGCCGCCAGGAGGAGATTTTGGATTCTGAAGAGACAGTGAATTCCAGAAAGAGACCGGAATCCCACAAAGAGGGCAGCGAGGCATCTGAAGGATATGTTCAGAAAAATACAATTCTGCTTGGAAGTTCTTCTTTGGAACAGGTCAGCATTCAAATATACATCAATAAATGTTAAAATAATCGCTCTCCTTTTTAAAAAATATTTATTTATTTTGGGGAAAGCACAAGTGGGGGAGGGGCAGAGACAGGGGGACAGAGAATCTGAAGTGGGCTCCGTGCTGATAGGCTGACAGCAGAGAACCCCATGTGGGGCTCGAACTCACGAGCCCCGAGATCATGACCTGGGCCAAAGTCCCACACTCAATTGACTAAGCCACCCAGGTGCCCCAAGATAATCTTTTTCTAAGGTAACAGTTGAAATGTCGGTCCTGCCCATTGTCTCTTGATTTTCCCAACCCATGCCTGTCTAGAACACATGATTCATGACTCACCCAAATCTTTTCCCTCATTTTTCGTACACGTTGTATCACGCAGAACTCATGCTGTTTCTCAATATCAATCCCAGCCCTCACACAATTTAGTTTTACTTCATCCGGTTTTACTTCATGCTAAGCTTGCTCACAGGTAGCATATTATGAACGGTCTGTAATGAAATCTGAAAACAGCATCAACGTACTTGGATACAATTAAGAAAGTACTTGGATCTGTTTTGCATGACACGTGAATAATCCGGTATTTGTGAAGTCACCGTTTAAAAGGGAACTTGGACATTTTAACTGTTGTGACTCATGCCCCACAAGGCCGTCTGTAGCCCATGGATTGTGTTGACTTTGGAAACACTTTCCTGTTTTCTGTATGTGTTTCTGTTGATCCATGATGTAACATTATGTGCTCAGATCCACCAAAGAGAGAAGCGTTACACATGGGTAGTTCCAGAGGGGTGTGTGTGTGTGTGTGTGTGTGTGTGTGTGTGTTGTTGTTGTTTGTGAAAGGTAAGCTGATTTAGGCCAAAAAGGAAAAAAATATCACCAGGGACAAGTTATATCGCCAGAAGGAGATGACTCATACATAAAATATCCAACACAAAGGAGGTACTCCTTAAATGGCAGGAAAGAGAGGAAAGAATGGTGTTCTTCCCAGGGGAAAACCTAGTTATCTGCAACTGATTAAGAACAGGTACATCATATACAATAAATGATAGGAAATGTCCAGGAAGAGAGTTTAAAAATAAAATTATTTTATTTTTCATTCAATACTGATTGGAAAAACAAGGTATTGTTGCGCCCCTGAATTTCTTCTGTGATCGAGTTTGTTAAAGCTATGCACCTAATTGATTGGTTTTGTTTCTGGCTGGGTCATTCTCAGACCTAAGTCATTTCATGCCTTTCCTACAAGCTTTCTAATGTCTAGGAGGTAGAAAATGTCTTCATAAAAATTCGTAGGGTTAGTTTATTCAATTAAGTCACCAGGCTTTTGGGAAGTTTTAAGACACGATTTATGTGTAATATGCCATAATAAGGAACATTATTTTAAGTTTTTGTCTTGATTTTACAAATAAAATATTGGATTTGGGGTAGTGGAGGAATAATATGCTAGTTTGAACCAAGCATCTTCCAGGGGCACATTCTAAAAAGCTTACCAGTGTGTAAGGTGCCTGGGTGGCTCAGTTGGTTAAGCATCTGACTTCTTGATTTCGGCTCAGGTCATGATCTCAGGTTCCTGGGATCGAACGCTGTGTCAGACTCTCCAATGACAGTGTAGAGACTGCTTATGACTTTTCCTCCCTCTCTCTCTGTCATTCCCCTACTAGGGTGCTCTCTTTCTCTCTCTCAAAATAAATAAACATTAAAAAAAGCTTATCAGGGTGTCTTAGCTACCCTTACTTTTTTAAATACTTTTTTTTTTAAGTTTATTGACTTATTTTGAGAGAGGGGAGAGAGGCCGAGAGAGAGGGAGACTCTCAAGCAGCCTCTTCCCTCTCAGCACGCAGCCTGACACGGGACCGGAAAACACAAAAGTGTGAGATCAGGACCTGAGCTGAAATCAAGAGTGGGATGCTCAACCCACTGAGCCACCCCCTTTTCTAAATTCTTTACAACTGACTGGCATTTGGCAACGGGACTGAATCAAATCTAGTATTCTGCATGAGTGAAAGTCATGTCTGAACCCTCATTCCCCAAATACGAACAAAAATGTAGAAGTGTAAAATCCATAATGAAATCTCCATAAATAAAAGACGGATTTCGTAAGACACTTTAACAGATTAACCAGTATATTTTCTGTAGGCTGGACTGTATTTACCTCTGTGGTTAATATGGAAAAAGTTTTGGAGATGAAATGGATTTTTATTTTTATTTATTAAAAAAAATTTTTTTAGATGTTTATTCATTTTTGAAAGACAGAGAGAAATAGAGCACAGGCAGGGGTGGGGCAGAGAGTGGGGGGGGGGGGGCGGGACACAGACTCTGAAGCAGGCTCCAGGCTCTGAGCTGTCAGCACAGAGCTCAATGTGGGGCTCGAACTCATGAAGCGTGAAATCATGACCTGAGCCAAAGTCGGCCTCTCAACCGACTGAGCCACCCAGGCGCCCCTGAAATAGATTTTTATAAATCGCTAAGGACATTTACGTGAGCTCAACTTCTACATGATTACTTGAACCAATACAGTCGCTTATGTATCACTCCTTAAATATTATATTAAATATAAATTAAGATATCATGAATAAAATTATAAAGATAAACAGAACAAGAGCACAAACATCATATCATGGTGAGAAAAAAAAAAGCAGTGGTGACTTTCCACATGTTAATTCAAGGGATTGGTTAAATCTACATAAGAAAAATTTACTGTCCAATTTATGGCACTCACATGTTTCCTTCTTTAGCCTCCATTGTAGGTATTTAGTTTTCTTCCTCATTAGTTATCTGGCATACGTTTTTGAACATCCCAGGAAACAAAAGGTTTCAGATGGGGGCATTCTTGTCAAAGCTGACTGGCATTGAAGGAGAAACAGGTTACCATGTAGAATGAGTAAACACATTCCACTGATGTCATCTTTGCTCTGAAAAATCTTTATCTAATGCGGTCACAATCAATTGTTGATTTACTTACTGTCAGTTCACATTCCATCAGCACCTCCAAGTGAAAAGAGATTTGCAAAATGAAAACATGTTATTAGTTGTTACTTTTTTTTCATGGAGATTTATTTCATATATTACCTTTTTTTTTTTGCTGTGATTGATAGTATTTTAGTTTTAGTTCCTACTAAAAGATAAAATTGTTTCCATCTTTTCTTTCCTCATTTCCAATAGTAGGATCTATTAGGCAAGTGGGGTCACTGGAGAAATTTATGTCATTAAAAAATGTGTGGATACGTAGCGGAACAGCAACCTGAGAGTGACAAAGACAACTAGTTCTGCAATCAGGCAAAATTGGACGATCCGAGCATCTATCTGAGGTGTTGGACATGGTCTAAGGATAGCGTTTTAGATATCTAGAGACTGAGTAGGCTGGTCATTCTTCAAAAAAAACCCCATTAACATAATTTCTTAGAAATGAAAATTTAGCATCTCTAAACTCCCAGAAAGTTTGAGGTTCTGTTATGGTATACAGATCTAAAGTGCAAAATTCTTTATTTCAGATGCATTTCTTTTGGTATTCAAGTAAGTCATAGGGTATGGTTTATGTGCTCCTATGAAAATCCAGGAGCCTACTAGGTCATGTTCCAGAACAGGAAGCCACTCCACTTCTGTATGGAATTGAGTCAAGGAAGGAGAAAGTGCCGTGATTTGGAGGACAGGTTCATATGTGGTGATACAACTATATGTACATAGGAAAAGACAAAGTAGGAGAGCTGAATAATCTTTGGTAGGTTGTCACGTTCTATGACTCTTCTAGATCCTTTTCTACATTCGCATATTTAAAATTGTAGTAAAGTGGTTCCTGACATCTCTAGCCATTCATTCCCCTTTGTCTTTTATTAATATATAGTCCACCACCAATAACAATCAGGCTTCCTCAGAGTTCAAGGCAAGTTCCAAGTGGCTGTATTAGCATTTTGACCAGATATCCTTTTACCTGTAGTAAAACAGATCAACATTTCTGAAACAAAGTTATCGATGCAAATCAATCACAAAACATGATTTTTTAATGTCTATTTTTAAAACAAAATAGGATCAGTTTGACACATCTTTAATAATTCTATTCTAATCCCCATTCTCATGTAAAGTTCCTTGTCTCACCAAATTTCCTTCAGAAACTCAGCCTTCAATTATATATCAGCAAATGAAAATTTGTGCTGAATGAGACAGAAATAAGAATAGTACATTATGTTCAAAGGAAAGGAATCCCATACATGATATTTAACACTCAAAATAGTACTTCAACAAATATGTCAAGATACTCTTTATTCCATGATCTCCTGTACAGAAAGTGTCATTTTTTTCTAATCTTCAAAACCAAGTACAGAGCCTGGCAGAAAACATAAAGTATACTCTTGTTAAATTTTTTAAAATGTTTTATTTATTTGTGTGTGTGTGTGAGAGAGAGAGAGAGAGCTGTCAGCTTAGAGCCTGATGCAGGGCTTGAACTCACAAACCATGAGATCATGACCTGAGCCAAAGTCAGAAGGTAACCAAGTGAGCCACCCAGGGGCCCCAGTATACTCTTATTTTTAAATGAATGAATGAATAAATGAGTCCTGTCGATAACTAATAGGACAAAATTATCATGGATATCATTAGCATAGAGATGTTCTCTGATATTAATTTTCTCTAATACAGTCTAATGTCATTATGTGGAGTGTTAGGATTCGGTACTTTCATGCATATCATCTCAATTATATTGAAAAATATTTGTGTCGTAGGATAAAGAAAAATAGTTTTTATGTCTTATGGGCTTATTGAGGTATAATTGAAAAATGAAATTGTAGTATATTTAAAGTGTGTACTGTAATGATTTGGTATACTTTTTGGTTGTTTTCATGAGAGTGCTTAAGATCTATTGTCTTAGCAAACTTCAAATGTACAATATACTATTAACGATAGTCACGATGATGTACATTAGACCTTTAGAACCTACTCAACGTACAACTGGAAATTTGTGCCTTTGAGCAACATTTCCCCACATCTCATATTCCCCACCCCTGGCAATTACCATTCTATTCTGTTTCTATGAACTTGACAATTATTTTTTTATTTTTGTTTTTTTAGATTCCACATATAAGGGATACCATACACTATTTGTCCTTTTCTCTCTGGCATATTTCACTTATCATAAAAATCTGAACAAATTAGGTATAAAGAAATGTGTATCAACATCATAAAAACCATCTGTGACAAGCCCACAGTTACCATCATACTCCATGGTGAAAAGCTGAAAGCTTATCCTGTAAGATTAGAAACAAGACACAAATGCCACTTCTATGCAACATAGTACTGGAAGTCCTAGCCAGAGCAATTAGATAAGAAATAGAAATAAAAGGCATCCAAATCAGAAAACAGTTCTTAAATAATACAATAGTGAACATTCATTGCATACCTACTGATTCTATTCTAAACACTGCATAATTTAACCTTGTAACTGCCTTAAGAACAAATTATCATTGTCATTTTATAGAAGACCAACGTGAGGCACAGAGAGGCTAACATGTTTCTCAAGTTAAAGTTTTGCAGCTAAGTTGCTGAGTCAGGATTCAAACTTCAACAATTTTAACCATTACATTATGCTTTTAGTGGCGGTTCACAGTATTCAAAGAATATGGCTCTTTAACATACAATGTTCTGTCACTTATCTGGTATTTTTGGAGGAAGGGACATTCTAGACCAATTAACTGCTTTTCATATCCTTTATATTATTCTGTAGGGAATATACACCGATATATTTTGTGAAGTGAGTGATAACACTTTCATCTTGTACTTGGTAAAACCAAGAAAAACAAAGTTGAGATGTGTTTAGAATAGCTTAAAGGCTCAGTGACATTCTTTGCGGTGAAAGTGGTAAAATAATGTCCAATAAAGAATGAATTACAAAATAATCATTCCATTATTTTTGAAAATACAGAGCATTAAAAATGGCTCACCTCTTTACCCTGCCTACCATTGAATTCATACCTTATACGCTTTCTTTCACCTTAAAAAAGGACTTTCATTCCCCAAACATGTACTGCACTAAAAATAAAATTCTTCTCCGCTGTGTAGCCAGTTACATTCTACTGCCATTATCTTTAGGGAACCCAGTCTCTCCCTTTTCTCTACATTTTACCTTGTATTCTCTGAGTAAGTGCCATATCTCTATCATGTTCTCCTCACCTTGAAGTTAGGAGCTTTATCCTTTTGTGTGTCTTTCTATCCAGCACCCATCCTGGAGTTCAGTCTTTACTCATTAGATATTTGTTGAATGGGCATTTGATGCATAGCATATTGGATAAAGGAATTATTGCAGACACGTCTGAGCCATTCACCTCCTAACTTATATCTTTATAAGGTCATGAATCCAATTAGAATTTTTATATGTTAAGACTAAACAAAGTCATTACAGCCTGTTGCTACTGTTCTTTGTATTCTTCAATTCTAGCTGCCATAACACAATACCACAGACTGGGTGGCTTAAACAACAGGTGTTTTGTTTTCCCACTGTTCTGGAGGCTGCAAGGCTGAGATCAGGGTGTCAGAATGGTTGGTTTCTGGAGAGATTCCTCCCTCTTGATTGTAGGTGGCTGCCTTCCCCTGTATCCTCACATGGTGGGGAAAGAGTGTGAGAGAGAGGGCGAGGGAGCAAATCTTCGGCTCTCTTTATGAGGGCAGTTACCCCACCACGAAGGTTCTACCCTCACCACCTCATCTAAATCTAATTATCTCCCAAAGGCACCATCTCAGCTAGAGTCACATTGGGATTACGGTTTAAACAGATGGATTTTGCTGGAACACAATTCAGTCCATAGAACTCTTCCTTAAAAAATAGGAGATTTTCATGAAAACTTTTCTGCATAGATCTTAGCTCATGAAAAATTCATTTACCCTGAGTACTGAAGAATGGAGTTGTTTCAGCTGAAGTGCTTCTAGTGGCTGAGTGCTTTGTTTATTTTAGAATAGAGCTGTGCATGGGAGAGAGGCCTCAGGCTGAGAAAGAAGGCTGCTGGGAGACAGGTGGATTGCCCAGGCTCCAAGAAGTTGTACCCAAAGTGCTTCTAAATATTCCTGGAAGAAGATTTTTGACATGCGCTTTTAGGAGGGACAAAGTAAAATAAAATTGCCTACCTTCTCACTAATATTTATAACCGTTTCTTCAATCTTTTGAAGTCTGATTTGTACCATAATGACTCTGTGCCATCTATCCATTTTGAAAGGGTGAAATCTTTTCAAACAGGTGCTGAATATGTACCTTTTTTTTGCTATTCCAATTGCTCACTTTGAGTGTTTAATGGGTTTGAATATAGACAGTGAAACATGGTTTGAGAAGAAGCAGAAAACGCATTTATATTTCTGTGATTGAAAATTTCCAGCAAAACCAATGATTTGACTCTTAGGTTTTTTTTTTTTAATTTTATTTTTTTAATTTACATCCAAATTAGCATATAGTGCAACAATGATTTCAGGAGTAGATTCCTTAGTGCCCCTTACCCATTTAGCCCATATCCCCTCCCACAACCCCTCCAGTAGCCCTCAGTTTGTTCTCCATATTTCAGAGTCTCTTATATTTTGTTCCCCCTCCCTGTTTTTATATTATTTTTGCTTCCCTTCCCTCATGTGCATCCATTCTGTGTCTTAAAGTCCTCATATAAGTGAGGTCATATGATATTTGTCTTTCTCTTACTGGACCACGTTCTTACACCATACACAAAAATAAACTCAAAATGGATGAAACACCTAAATGTAAGACAGGAAGCCATCAAAATCCTCGAGGAGAAAGCAAGCAAAGACTCTTAGTTTCTTTAAATGAAAAATTGGATTACCTAATTTCCAAAGAAAACTGAAGTGAGTGTGTGTGTGCATGCGTGTGTGAGTGTGCATGTGCGTGTGTGTGTGTGTACGAGAGAGAGAGAGAGAGAGAAAGAATTGATTAAGGATCATTAAAATGAAAAAAAGGGGGTATAGAAGAAAATAACCTTAAATTTTTTTTAATTTAAATTCAGATTAGTTAATATACAGTGTATTCTTGGCTTCAGGAGTAGAACCCAGTGATTCATCTCTTACATATGACACCCAGTGCTCATCCCAACAAGTGCCCTCCTTAATGCCCATCACCCATTTAACCCATACCCCCACTTACCTTCCCCCGCCCTCCAGCAACCTCCAGTTTGTTCTCTGTACTGAAGAGTCTCTTATGGTTTGCCTCCCTGTTTTTAATCTTAATGAGAACTTTTGATGCTGAGCCTTTTGTACCAAATCGGTTGAAATGTGAGTTCTCTGTAGAATTTGCACACATCCAAGAAAAACTCCCAATATGTGAAACCCTCTAAACCCAGGGTAGGTATATTTGCAAAGACTTCCCAACCGGAACTGTGAGACTACAGGAAGCCCATTTCCAATATGTCTGCGTAACAGCAATTAACATTAACAAGAATTATATCTGAATATGGAGAGAAACAGCCTTCTTAACTTTTACCTCCTTTTTTCCCCCTAATAAGTTATTGCTGACCACAATGCTCATTAGTGGCACAATAAAAAGGACCTAGTGGTAAATAATAACAATTCTTTGTAGTTATACAGTGCCTTTGATCAGAACAGCTCAAAGCCTTCGTGACTCATTAATTTTTGAAATACCTCCGTGAAGTATGAGGGTGTCAAGAATTACTACCTTCGTTTCATAAACAGAGAAAACCGACTTTTGCTAGAAACTGTCCCAAGGTCATTCAATGATTTGGTGACAGTAGCAGGGATATAATCTATAAGCCAGAGATAATTAGAGCAAAGACCAACAGTGCTCAACAGAAACCGGCAGCTTCTGAGAGATTGTGGAGAAACTTTATGTAACGCTTGGAATTAATACTGTTTTTAGAAACATATTTTTTTTATTTAGCTTTTATTTGAATCACGTCTTCTGTTAATAATGGAGAGCTCTCCACAGTTTCACATTTAGATCAGTTAGTTTGGGGATATTTCCTTGGGGCTTTTCTGTATTTTTATTTCTTCTATTTGAAGAAAGAGTGTACATTTTCTTCAAAACCATTCAAATTAATTACTAGTAGAAAAAAAGAAGAAAATAACTATATATGTACACACACCTATATATGCTTATTCAAATGTTAATCTATTTAATCCATTGATTTTGAAAAACATTAAAAAATACATTGCACTCTCCTTCGTTGTAATTCTCATCTGGGTGGAGTTTAAGATGCATTATTATCATTATTATTTTTCAAAAACTCACTTCTCAGTTTCAATTGGAAATGACACTCAAAGGATGGCAGATCATATTTTCTTTAAAACTTGTCTCAAAACCCCCTCCTTGTGTGGTTTATTGGAAGAATAAAAATTTATCTTTTACATGATTGTTTTTTCATTGCTCCTTTGCTCTGCTATGGTAATTTGAGCTTTCAAAGACTTGTGCCTAAGGATGCTTGTGGAGTGGCAGAGTCTATAAGAACAGGTATTATCTTGTTTGTACACACACACACACACACACACACACGGGATTTTGTATTTTATGTTTTTGTCCCCACTCCCAGATTCCTAAGTATATCACAGTTTTATACGTAGTAGACCTTCAAGATTGTCCATTGATTTCCTTGTCATTTGGCTGAGGGTTTACTTTTTTCATATTATCCATTTTTTTTTTTTATGACACACCAAGTCTCTCTTATTATTATCTCTTCTGGTCTTCAGAGGAAACTCAGTATTACTGTTTGTTTAAATGTGGTCTACCAACCTCTCTCAGGATACCTGAGGTGCTAACTAGAATGCATATTCTTGAGAACCAATACAGACTTACTGTCTCAAAATCTCTGTGACAGGACCCTTACATTGTCTAGTTTAATGCAGACCTTCTATAAGATTCTATACACATTAAATGAAAGATCTTGTCCTATCTTATAATCATAGATAATTCTTCCATAGCACTCACTCTGTATCAAGCATTTTGCGGTGTTATGATTTAAAAAAAAGGTATCTTGCTAAGAACATAAATTCCTACTCTCCATATAAATTTGTAATGTACCAATCACATGTGAGATGACAAGACTTTTAAGATACGAGGCAGAATTTCAGATTTAACTGGCAAAAAGTCATAAAATTAGTATGGAAAAGTCTTGACTGCCCTTCATTCAAATTGAGTTGCTTTTTGAAAAATTATCTTTAAAAAAGACGGAAATAGGGAGAGGGAAGATGGCGGCGTAGGAGGACGCTGGGCTCACCGCGCGTCCTGCTGATCACTTAGATTCCACCTACACCTGCCTAAATAACCCAGAAAACCGCCAGAGGATTAGCAGAACGGAGTCGCCGGAGCCAAGCGCAGAGGAGAGGCCCACGGAAGAGGGTAGGAAGGGCGGTGAGGCAGTGCGCGCTCCACGGACTGGCGGGAGGGAGCCGGGGCGGAGGGGCGGCTCGCCGGCCAAGCAGAGCCCCCGAGTCTGGCTTGCAAAAAGCGGAGGGGCCTGACGGACTGTGTTCCGACAGCAAGCGCGACTTAGCGGCTGGGAGGTCATAAGTTAACAGCTCTGCTCAGAAAGCGGGAAGGCTGGAGGACAAAGGGAAGGAGAGCTGCTGAGCCCCCGGACGACAGAGCTCAGTTTGGTGGGGAACAAAGGCGCTCGCCAGCGCCATCTCCCCCACCCATCCCCCAGCCAAAATCCCAAAGAGAACCAGTTCCTGCTAGGGAACTTGCTCGCTCCGCGCAAACACCCAACTCTGCGCTTCTGCGGAGCCAAACCTCCGGCAGTGGATCTGACTCCCTCCTGCTGCCACAGGGCCCCTCCTGAAGTGGATCACCTAAGAAGAAGCAAGCTAAGCCTGCCCCTCCTGCCCCTGTGCACCTTGCCTACCCACCCCAGCTAAGACGCCAGATCCCCAGCATCACAAGCCTGGCAGTGTGCAAGTAGCCCAGACGGGCCACCCCACCCCACAGTGAATCCCGCCCCTAGGAGAGGGGAAGAGAAGGCACACACCAGTCTGACTGTGGACACAGCGGTGGGCTGGGGGCAGACATCAGATCTGACTGCGGATCCGCCAACCAACTCCAGTTATACACCACAGCACAGGGGAAGTGCCCTGCAGGTCCTCACCACGCCAGGGACTATCCAAAATGACCAAGCGGAAGAATTCCCCTCAGAAGAATCTCCAGGAAATAACAACAGCTAATGAGCTGATCAAAAAGGATTTAAATAATATAACAGAAAGTGAATTTAGAATAATAGTCATAAAATTAATCGCTGGGCTTGAAAACAGTATAGCTGACAGCAGAGAATCTCTTGCTACAGAGATCAATGGACTAAGGAACAGTCACGAGGAGCTGAAAAACGCTTTAAACGAAATGCATAACAAAATGGAAACCACCACGGCTCGGATTGAAGAGGCAGAGGAGAGAATAGTTGAACTAGAAGATAAAGTTATGGAAAAAGAGGAAGCTGAGAAAAAGAGAGATAAAAAAATCCAGGAGTATGAGGGGAAAATTAGAGAACTAAGTGATACACTAAAAAGAAATAATATACGCATAATAGGTATCCCAGAGGAGGAAGAGAGAGGGAAAGGTGCTGAAGGGGTACTTGAAGAAATAATAGCTGAGAACTTCCCTGAAGTGGGGAAGGAAAAAGGCATTGAAATCCAAGAGGCACAGAGAACTCCCTTCAGACGTAACTTGAATCGACCTTCTGCACGACATATCATAGTGAAACTGGCAAAATACAAGGATAAAGAGAAAATTCTGAAAGCAGGAAGGGGTAAACGTGCCCTCACATATAAAGGGAGACCTATAAGACTCGTGACTGATCTCTCTTTTGAAACTTGGCAGGCCAGAAAGAATTGGCACGAGATTTTCAGTGTGCTAGACAGAAAAAATATGCAGCCGAGAATCCTTTATCCAGCAAGTCTGTCATTTAGAATAGAAGGAGAGATAAAGGTCTTCCCAAACAAACAAAAACTGAAGGAATTTGTCACCACTAAACCAGCCCTACAAGAGATCCTAAGAGGGACCCTGTGAGACAAAGTACCAGAGACATCACTATAAGCATAAAACATACAGACATCACAATGACTCTAAACCCATATCTTTCTATAATAACACTGAATGTAAATGGATTAAATGCGCCAACCAAAAGACATAGGGTATCAGAATGGATAAAAAAACAAGACCCATCTATTTGCTGTCTACAAGAGACTCATTTTAGACCTGAGGACACCTTTAGATTGAGAGTGAGGGGATGGAGAACTATTTATCATGCTACTGGAAGCCAAAAGAAAGCTGGAGTAGCCATACTTACATCAGACAAACTAGACTTCAAATTAAAGGCTGTAACAAGAGATGAAGAAGGACATTATATAATAGTGACAGGGTCTATCCATCAGGAAGAGCTAACAATTATAAATGTCTATGCGTCGAATACCGGAGCGCCCAAATATATAAAACAATTACTCATAAACATAAGCAACCTTATTGATAAGAATGTGGTCATTGCAGGGGACTGCAGGGGACACCCCACTTACAGAAATGGATAGATCATCTAGACACACGGTCAATAAAGAAACAAGGGCCCTGAATGAGACATTGGATCAGATGGACTTGACAGATATATTTAGAACTCTGCATCCCAAAGCAACAGAATATACTTTCTTCTCGAGTGCACATGAAACATTCTCCAAGATAGATCATATACTGGGTCACAAAACAGCCCTTCATAAGTTTACAAGAATTGAAATTATACCATGCATACTTTCAGACCACAATGCTATGAAGCTTGAAATCAACCACAGGAAAAAGTCTGGAAAACCTCCAAAAGCATGGAGGTTAAAGAACACCCTACTAACGAATGAGTGGGTCAACCAGGCAATTCGAGAAGAAATTAAAAAATATATGGAAACAAAGGAAAATGAAAATACAACAATCCAAACGCTTTGGGACGCAGCGAAGGCAGTCCTGAGAGGAAAATACATTGCAATCCAGGCCTATCTCAAGAAACAAGAAAAATCCCAAATACAAAATCTAACAGCACACCTAAAGGAAATAGAAGCAGAACAGCAAAGGCAGCCTAAACCCAGCAGAAGAAGAGAAATAATAAAGATCAGAGCAGAAATAAACAATATAGAATCTAAAAAAACTGTAGAGCAGATCAACGAAACCAAGAGTTGGTTTTTTGAAAAAATAAACAAAATCGACAAACCTCTAGCCAGGCTTCTCAAAAGGAAAAGGGAGATGACCCAAATAGATAAAATCATGAATGAAAATGGAATTATTACAACCAATCCCTCAGAGATACAAACAATTATCAGGGAATACTATGAAAAATTATATGCCAACAAATTGGACAACCTGGAAGAAATGGACAAATTCCTGAACACCCACACTCTTCCAAAACTCAATCAGGAGGAAATAGAAAGCTTGAACAGACCCATAACCAGCGAGAAATTGAATCGGTTATCAAAAATCTCCCAACAAATAAGAGTCCAGGACCAGATGACTTCCCAGGGGAGTTCTACCAGACGTTTAAAGCAGAGATAATACCTATCCTTCTCAAGCTATTCCAAGAAATAGAAGGGGAAGGAAAACTTCCAGACTCATTCTATGAAGCCAGTATTACTTTGATTCCTAAACCAGACAGAGACCCAGTAAAAAAAGAGAACTACAGGCCACTATCCCTGATGAATATGGATGAAAAATTCTCAATAAGATACTAGCAAATCGAATTCAATGGCATATAAAAAGAATTATTCACCATGATCAAGTGGGATTCATTCCTGGGATGCAGGGCTGGTTCAACATTCGCTAATCAATCAACGTGATACATCACATTAACAAAAAAAAAGAGACGAACCATATGATCCTGTCAATCGATGCAGAAAAGGCCTTTGACAAAATCCAGCACCCTTTCTTAATAAAAACCCTTGAGAAAGTCGGGATAGAAGGAACATACTTAAAGATCATCAAAGCCATTTATGAAAAGCCCACAGCTAACATCATCCTCAACGGGGAAAAACTGAGAGCTTTTTTCCCTGAGATCAGGAACACGACAGGGATGCCCACTCTCACCGCTGTTGTTTAACATAGTGCTGGAAGTTCTAGCATCAGCAATCAGACAACAAAAGGAAATCAAAGGCATCAAAATTGGCAAAGATGAAGTCAAGCTTTTGCTTTTTGCAGATGACATGCTATTATACATGGAAAATCCGATAGACTCCACCAAAAGTCTGCTAGAACTGATACATGAATTCAGCAAAGTTGCAGGATACAAAAATCAATGTACAGAAATCAGTTGCATTCTTATACACTAACAATGAAGCAACAGAAAGACAAATAAAGAAACTGATCCCATTCACAATTGCACCAAGAAGCATCAAATACCTAGGAATAAATCTAACCAAAGATGTAAAGGATCTGTATGCTGAAAACTATAGAAAGCTTATGAAGGTAATTGAAGAAGATTTAAAGAAATGGAAAGACATTCCCTGCTCATGGATTGGAAGAATAAATATTGTCAAAATGTCAATACTACCCAAAGCTATCTACACATTCAATGCAATCCCAATCAAAATTGCACCAGCATTCTTCTCGAAACTAGAACAAGCAATCCTAAAATTCATATGGAACCACAAAAGGCCCCGAATAGCCAAAGTAATTTTGAAGAAGAAGACCAAAGCAGGAGGCATCACAATCCCAGACTTTAGCCTCTACTACAAAGCTGTCATCATCAAGACAGCATGGTATTGGCACAAAAACAGACACATAGACCAATGGAATAGAATAGAAACCCCAGAACTAGACCCACAAACGTATGGCCAACTCATCTTTGACAAAGCAGGAAAGAACATCCAATGGAAAAAAGACAGTCTCTTTAACAAATGGTGCTGGGAGAACTGGACAGCAACATGCAGAAGGTTGAAACTAGACCACTTTCTCACACCATTCACAAAAATAAACTCAAAATGGATCAAGGACCTGAATGTGAGACAGGAAACCATCAAAACCTTAGAGGAGAAAGCAGGAAAAGACCTCTCTGACCTCAGCCGTAGCAATCTCTTACTCGACACATCCCCAAAGGCAAGGGAATTAAAAGCAAAAGTGAATTACTGGGACCATATGAAGATAAAAAGCTTCTGTACAGCAAAGGAAACAACCAACAAAACTAAAAGGCAACCAACGGGATGGGAAAAGATATTTGCAAATGACATATCGGACAAAGGGCTAGTATCCAAATCTATAAAGAGCTCACCAAACTCCACACCCGAAAAGCAAATAACCCAGTGAAGAAATGGGCAGAAAACATGAATAGACACTTCTCTAAAGAAGACATCCAGATGGCCAACAGGCACATGAAAAGATGTTCAGCGTCGCTCCTCATCAGGGAAATACAAATCAAAACCACACTCAGGTATCACCTCATGCCAGTCAGAGTGGCCAAAATGAACAAATCAGGAGACTATAGATGCTGGAGAGGATGTGGAGAAACGGGAACCCTCTTGCACTGTTGGTGGGAATGCAAATTGGTGCAGCCGCTCTGGAAAGCAGTGTGGAGGTTCCTCAGAAAATTAAAAGTAGACCTACCCTATGACCCAGCATAGCACTGCTAAGAATTTATCCAAGGGATACAGGAGTACTGATGCATAGGGGCACTTGTACCCCAATGTTCATAGCAGCACTCTCAACAATAGCCAAATTATGGAAAGAGCCTAAATGTCCATCAACTGATGAATGGATAAAGAAATTGTGGTTTATATACACAATGGAATACTACGTGGCAATGAGAAAAAATGAAATATGGCCTTTTGTAGCAACGTGGATGGAACTGGAGAGTGTGATGCTAAGTGAAATAAGCCCTACAGAGAAAGACAGATACCATATGGTTTCACTCTTATGTGGATCCTGAGAAACTTAACAGGAACCCATGGGGGAGGGGAAGGAAAAAAAAAAAAGAGGTTAGAGTGGGAGAGAGCCAAAGCATAAGAGACTGTTGAGAACTGAGAGCAAACTGAGGGTTGATGGGGGGTGGGAGGGAGGAGAGGGTGGGTGATGGGTATTGAGGAGGGCACCTTTTGGGATGAGCACTGTGTGTTGTATGGAAACCAATTTGACAATAAATTTCATATATAAATTAAAAAAAAATAAATAAAAGACGGAAAAAAAATTATCTTTGTTTTTTTTTTCCTTCCCCTCCCCCATGGAAAGGAGGTTAGAGTGGGAGAGAGCCAAAGCATAAGAGACTCTTAAAAACTGAGAACAAACTGGGGGTTGATGGGGGTTGGGAGGGAGGGGAGGGTGGGTGATGGGTATTAAGGAGGGCACCTTTTGGGATGAGCACTGGGTGTTGTATGGAAACCAATTTGACAATAAACTTCATATATTGAGAAAAAATTATCTTTGGAGTGGCAATTTGATTTCATCAAGGTCTTCTTTTTCTATGGTAGAGTTGTTTTATTGCAGCTTTAGGTCTCAGTCATAGATAATGAGACATTTTCAGGAAAGTTTTGGACTTTATCATCATCCTTCCATTGTCAGTTTTTGTTCTTAGGTTCTTAAATTTTTCTCACAAATAAACTATCTCCAAGAAACCATTTTTTTTCAGGAATATTTTTGGGGCAACTGAGGAAGTTTGGTTATAGAAAGGATATTAGAAGATATGAAAAAAATTAGCTGCCACAGTACTCATGACAGTGTGGAATTGGTGAGAGAATGGACAAATGGATCAATGTAAATAAAAGAAGCCCAGAAATAGGCTCACACAAATATAGTCAACTGAGTTTTGATAGAAGAGCAAAAAATTTGATGGAGAAAGAAAGTCTTTTCTATGAACAGTGCTGGAACAAGTGGACATCCACATGCCAAAAAATAAAAAAACTAAAAATAAAAATAAGAACAGAACCTAGACACAAACCTTATACCCTTTGCAAAAGGTAACCTGAAATTGATCATAGACTTAAATGTAAAATACGAAACTATAAAATTTCTAGAAGACGGCATAAGAGACATTTTAGATGACTTCAGGAACGTTGATGACTTTTTAGATACAACACCAAAGGCATGATCCAGGCAAGAAATAATTTAAGAGCTGAACTTGATTAAAGACTTCTGGTCTGTGAAAGACAGTATTAAGAGAATAAAGAGACAAGCCAGAGACTGGGAGAAAGTATTTCCAGACACATCTGAAAAAGGACTGCTATTCATACTACACAAAGAACTCTTAAAACTCAACAAGAAGAAAATGAACGACATGTTGGTCCTGTTAAGAGATGCTGAATGTCCTATGTCACTAGGGGCATGCAAATTAAAACAACAGTGAGGTACGACTACAAGCCTATTAGAATGGCTGAAACTCAAAACTGTGACAACATCAAATGCTGGTGAGGAATTGGAACAATAAGAACTCTCATTCCTTGCTGACTGGAATGCAAAATGGCACAGCCACTTTGCAAGACAGTTTAACAATTTCTTGCTAAACTAAACATACTCTTACTGCACGATCCAGCAATCACTCTCCTCGATATTAACCCAGATGAGTTGGAAACTTATGTTTTCACAGAAATTTGCATATGGATGTTTATAGCAGTTTTATTCATAATTGCCCAAACTTGGAAACAACCAAGATGTCCTTCAATAGGTAAATGGGTAAGTAAACTGTGGAACATCCTGACAACAGAGTATCATTTAGTACTAGAAAGAAATGAGCTACCAAGCCTTTTCGTGAAAAGATATGGAGAAACCTTACGTGAATATTACTAAGTTAAAGAAGCCAATCTGAAGAGGTTACATAATGATTCTCCCTACATGATATTCTGGAAAAGGTAAGATAGGGAGGCAATAAAAACATCAGGGATTAGGTGGGAGGGAAGGATGATTAGGCAGAGGAGAGAGAATTTTTTGGGCAATGAAGCTATTTGGTATGATACTGTAATGGTAGATACATGTGACTATACATTTGTCAAAATCCATAGAATGTACAACACCAAGAGTGAACCACAATGTAGACTATGGACTTTGGGTGATAAAGATACGGCAATGAGGATTCATTGGTTTTAACAAATATACCACTCAGGTGTGAGATGTTGACCATGTGTGTGTGTGTGGGGGGGGGTGTGAATCTGTCGGGGCAAGGGGAGTTTGGGAACGCTCTGTATTTTCTGCTCATTTTTACTGCAAACCTAAAACTACTCTAAAAATAGTCTATTTAAAAAATAGTGTTAATTTCGTATGGTGTCATAATGATATGGTTATGAAGAAAATGCACCTTTTCAGATGGATACTAAAATATTTAATGGCGAAATGTCAAAATGTTTTTGATTTACTTTAAAGGTTTTCAATGTGTGTGTGTGTGTGTGTAAAGCAAATATGGCAAGAATTAATCATTAGTAAATCTAGATAATGGGGATATGTTAAATTCATTATGTAATTATTTCTATTTATATATATTCAACATTCATAATTAAAAGTAAAAATAAACACTATATCCAATTAACATATGTTAATTTTTAAAAATGTTAGGTTGGTTCATGTTGATTTTTTTGACTAATGTGCCATCTATCGGGGCAGGAATTTTTGTTACCTCATTAGTTTTTCTGCACACAACCACAGAGAGATGTGTGATGATCGCCATGTTTCAGGTGCAGAAATTGCAGCTGAGATCTTCTTATCCTCTCCTGATCTTTCATCTGGAATTCCCAGACGCCCCTTTGCTCTTGACTTCTCAGAGTTTCTTCCATTCCGTTCTGTGAAGTGGATACTGTAGCCTTTTGTTGTAGGAGGTCATGTAAATATTCTTTCCCATCTTTGCATCTGTGGATACTTACATTCCTCATGCCTTTCCCTTAGGGTCATTAAAACTCAAGCCTCACGTTTGACGGGATTGACTAAAGTATATTTAAGCAGCATGTCATTCAAATTATTTTTCTTAAAAAAGCAATTTTCTACTGTTGATTTAGGGACCAAGAGATTTTCTTTAGGCAGCATAATTTCTGATTAACTAATTTGATCTGTACAAAATTACATAAGCAAACCTGAAACAAGCCTCCATCATTTTTTTTTTTTTTATTTGCCTTTGGATTTAACAGTATTTTCAAAAGTGAACCAAATAGAGCAAATAACCCCCAGGCAGAGCAAATGACTAATGGCGATCTCCTACACATTGTTTTGGTGGAAAGACTGAAAATGAAGATAAAAATGTGACAGCCCAAAGGGTGAAGAACCTCCATGTGTTCTATTAAATAACAGTTTTGAATGTGAATATGTAGGATTATCTTTTCAGGAGTTCAGAAAGGGAAGAGAATTGAGAAGTCTTTTCTTTGGGCTGTCAAAACCTCTCTTCTGACGGACCATGTGATTTCCAGCAGTGCTTGGTGGTCTAAAATTGCATGGAGAGACTTTTGTTTTTCAGTTTCTTTAATTAATTAAGTTTTTATTTGGTGTCCATTCCATTATTTGTGGTAGCATAAGATCACAGATAAAACATTATAATTGCAGTTGATGGGAATTAACCTTTTATGTGTCGGAGGTGTGAGTTCTGGGTCCCAAAGCTCGGACTAGCTCTGCATCACTTGGGTGAAATGGTCAAAAAATCTGGATCTTGGTTTTCATATTTGCACAATTCAACGGCATTTGATCACTTGTAAGTTTCTTTTTCATTTCTAAAATATTAATGGTGCTACCTTACGTTTAAGTACAATAGTCATTAAAAAGATAGCACGTAATCCCAAATTCATGAAATGTTGAGTATTTTCTTCTTTCTGGGTCAATTAAACTTCACATTAATACTTCTAAAATTTTTGTAAGCATTAAGGCCACCTGAGGTGCATGCTGAGGTGTGGGTTCTTTGCTGGTTTTGGAGTACGACCAGGAAAGGACATTTTCAATAATTCCTCGAAATGATTCTGCTGCACATTGTGCTCAGGTGGTATTTGGGTAACTGTGCACTAGAAGTCGTGCTTGGGGACGGTGATCAAACTTTTCTGTCTAACGATCATATGGAAACTGATTTCCTGACTGTTAATAGAAGCTCCCTTCTGAACTGATTCCTACCCAGGGAGAGGGCTTTGCCGGTGAGGATGTGGCAGAGTGATAAATATAAAAGCAGGGAAGCATGGTTTGAATAGCCTTCTAGGTGATTCGCAAATATTGCTTTGACAGGGCTGGCATGGCGGTGGCAGAAAACTTGACTCTGTCCACAACCTTGGCAGTTAAGAACACTGATTGAAATAACATGAGTACATATATGAAGCACTGTATAACTTGCTTAAAAATATTTTGACTTGGGGCCCCTGGATGGCTCAGTTGGTTAAACATCGGACTCTTGATCTCAGGTCAGGTGTTGATCTCAGGGTCATGAGTTCAAGCCCCGTGTTGGGCTCCATGCTGGGTGTGAAGCCTACTTAAAAAATTTATATATTTGACTGAATGTGTATATTATACTGTAAAGCATTCACAGAGAAAAAGGCAAATCAAAGAAGTTTTTTCAATGGAAGAAGAATCCCTGATCCTAATTCATTTTTCTTTACTGTGGGCCATAGCTCTCCAAATCCCCAGCTCTGAAGATCCCCAACTTCCCCCATATTCCATTCTAAACCGGTGGTTATTCCCTTTTCCTCATCTTCATGATCTCAAAAACTAATTTTTTACCTTTTGGGTTTTGTCTGTTATTCATTTTCTATGTAATTGGTTTCTTCCCTTATCTTCATTATTCCTTATTGTATTACCCACAGATGTGCAATGGGCCCCCACCCCCAAATCTGTCAGATATTGAGATTGATGGTTTCACATACACACAACCAGGAGGGCATGGAAAGATTTATTACTCGTCTTTTTTAAAATGCTTATTTATTTTTGAGAGAGAGAGAGAGAGAGAGAGAGAGACTGAATATGAGCAGGGGAGGGGTGGAGGGAGAGGGAGACACAGAATCCATGAAGCAGGCCCCAGGCACAGAGCCTGACACAGGGCTTGAACCCGTGAACCACGAGATCATGACTTGAGCCAAAGTTGGACGCTTAACCGACTGAGCCACCCAGGTGCCCTGGTCTAATACTCAGCTAATGAGGCTTTCTGGGAGAACAGGACAGGTTTGCAAGTGGACCTAACAATGGCTTGAGAGAGCGGAGAGAGGAGGTGCCTTGGCCTTTATCCCTGTTAGGTGGTGGGGCTGGGGTGAAGACGCTCTATGCAGCATGTGCTAGCCTGGTTTGAACTCCCCACGGACACCAAAGTAGAGAGTACCTAAGCTTTCTTAATAGCTTGCCCACAGACGGAGGAGAGTGGGAGGAGAGAGGCTGAAAACTATCAACAATCAAACATCAAAAAAAAAAAAAAAAAAAAAAAAAGAGTGAGATTTTTTATCGCACCTCCATCTGCTTACTTCGGAGTTAATTTGCTTTTTAAACTTTTTTTTTTAAAGGTTTAAGGTGAAAACATACATCGTTGATTTTATACTTTATACCTCTCTCTTACAATGTAGGATTTAAAAGCTATAGATTTTCTTCTATGACCTTCTTCGTTTCATTCCACTGATTTGACATGTTATACTTTAGCTGCCTAATTCATCATATTTTATTTTATTATTTTATTTTATTTATTTATTTTTTTAACGTTTATTTATTTTTGAGACAGAGAGAGAGAGAGCATGAACAGGGGAGGGTCAGAGAAAGAGGGAGACACAGAATCTGAAACAGGCTCGAGGCTCTGAGCTGTCAGCACAGAGCTGATGCGGGGCTCGAACCCACAGACCGTGAGATCATGACCTGAGCCTAAGTTGGATGCTTAACCAACTGAGCCACCCAGGCGCCCCTAGTTCATCATATTTTAAAATTTCTCTTTTGTCTTCTGGGTTCTTTTAGAAGCATCCTGTTTAATTTCCAAATATTTGGAAATTTTTCTAGACATCTTGGTATTGATTGCTAATTTAACACAGTGTGATTAGAGAAACTGTATTACGTTAATCTTTTGAAATTTATTGCAACTTATTTTAAGACCCAGTGTATGGCTTATCTTATTAAATGTTCCACCTGCACTTGGGAAGAGTGTATATTATGCTGTTCTGTGTAGTGTTCTATAAATGTCAAATAGGTCAAATTGTTTGATGGTGTTGTTAAATTTTCTACATTTTTATTGATTTTGTGTGTGTGTATGTCTTTTTCCATGAGTTATTGAAAGGTATTACATTCTCCAAGTATGATTATGGATTGGTCGATCTCTCCCTTTAGTCCTGTCAAGTGCTGTTTCATATGTTTGGAAGCTTTATTATTACATGTCTGTACCTTTAAGTTTATTATTTTTCCTTTTATCATTATGAAATACTCCTCTTTACTTCTGGTCATACTCTTCATCTGGAGGTCTGCTTTGTCTGATGTTAATATAGCCACATCTGATTCCTCGTGCTTAGCATTTGCATGGTTTACATTTTTTTATTCCTTTACTTTCAAAATTTTATGTTAAATGCATGTTTCATGTTAACAGCATATACTCTGGTTTTGGAGTTCTATTTAGTACAACAATCTCTGCCTTTGTATAAAGCATATTTAGACTATTCACAGTTAATGCAATCACTAATATGTACGAGTTTAAATACACCGTCTTGTTATTTGATATCTATTTATCTTGTCTGATCTTTGTTCCTCTGTTTCTTTTTTCTTGCCTTTTTGGAGGGTGTGTGTGTGTGTGTGTGTGTGTGTGTGTGTGTGTGTGATGGATCCATTTGATCTATTCTATTGATGTTTTATCATGCCTCCTTGAGGTATTTTTTTCTTTAATGGTGTTTTCGAGGTTACTAAATGCATCTTTAACTTATCACAGTCTGCCTTCAAAAAATATTTTACTGCAGAGGCACCTGGTTGACTCAGTCGGTTAAATAAATGCCAGACTCTTGATCTCAGCTCAGGTCTTGATCTCAGGATCATGAGTTCAAGCTCTGTGTTGGGCTCCACGCTAGGCATGGAGCCTATTTAAAAAAATATTTTGCTGTTTCACAAAACATTTAGGAACTTTCCAATAGCCTATTTCCAATTGTGAACCTCCCATGCTTTGTGCTCCTGGTCATACATATTCCATTTCTATAAATAAATGCTATAAACTCCAAAGCATTCTTCTTATAATTTTGCCTCAGAAAGTTAATAGCCTCTTCAATGGATATTTAAAAATATGAATGGTAATATATTGTAAAGGCCTTTTTTAAATTTACTATCATATTTTATTTCTGGTGTTTTTTATTCTTTCCTGCAAAACTGGATTTTCTTCTGAGATTTCTAGTCAGACTAAGGAACTTCAGTTAGTAACTCTTTTAGTGCTGTAAGTGAATTCTTTCTGTTTTCATCTGGTTGCAAATATCTCTATTTTGCCTTTACTTTGAAGGATATTTTTGTTGAATACAGACTTCTCGATTGACGTTTTTTTCTTGAAGCGCTAACATATGCTATTCCATAGTCTTCTGGCCTCTGTTGTCTCATTTGTGAAATTGGCTTTCATTCTTAACTGTTGTTTCCTTACATGAGATCCAGTTGATTGTCATTATTCATAGATTCCTGATTTGCAAATTCACTTGCTTGCTAAAATTTGTTGGTGACTTCCAAATCAATCATTGTGGCACTTTTGCTGCGATTCATGAACACGTGCAGCGTGGTAAAAATGTTTGAGCTGTCTAATGTGCAAGTTGCTAGGTGCGATTGAATGAGGCAACACGCTACTTCCTTCTTTAGCTCTCATATTTAAACATGGGTTCTTTTGGGGGTCTATTTAATGCCTCATTTTTTTTGTATTTCTTTCCCTTACTTTTGGTGATTTCACTGTTTCAAGTGGTCCCCACATGTAGTTAAGTCTGTCCAGTGTTCCTAAGCACAAGGATGTGCCTTATGGAAAAAATACATATATTAGATAAGCTTCATTCAGGTGTGAGTTGTGTGCCATTGGCTGTGAGTTGAATATTAATGAATCAGAAATACAGTACATCCAGAAAAAGGAAGAGGAAATTCACCTACGCTGCATGAGTCTGCTCCAGAGAGTGCTAAAGTGACTCATCCACTATGTAGTGAAGCTATGGAAAAGTGACTAAATTTGTGGATTCGTGGGACGACCACTAATTTAAAAAGCATAATGGGCAGTATTTTTCTGCGACTGAAAGCCAGATGCATTTGTGGTCATGTTTCCGAGGTTCAAGAAAATGTTAAACCTATCTCAGGAAGTGCTCCCCTACTCTTGCGTTTCAAAAGGTGATACAGTATGAAAAATGTTAAACTAGCAGACAAGGCAGGCTCTATAGATCAGGAGGCTGTGGAAGAATTTTAGAAATACCAGCGACATTTTACACGAGGAAAGGTTATGTGGTGAAGGAGGGTTGTATAATGAGACAGGCTTGTTTTATATGGATGTTGGCAATGAGTATGAAACAGGTTGTGTCTCTATTGAAGAAATGTGGCCAGAGGTTCATAGGCACCCAACCCTGCATGTCCCCTAGGAACAATAGTTCAGTATTTACTAATTCAGTGTTTGCAGTGGCTTTCTTGAACATAATGACCCTAAGTATCAAGAATTAACTATGTGTCTTTTCACCTGGGTATGTTCAAGATTTTTCTCATTATTTGATTTCCATTGTTTTGATTCTGATGGTTTTTAGATTTGATTTTTTTTTTTTTGTATGTTTACTGAATGAAGTTTGTTGAATTTCTTGGCTCTGTGGTTTTGGTCTTTTATTAATTACGTAAAAGTCTCAGCCATTACCTCTTCAAATATTTCTTCTGCTCCATTCTTTCTCTCTTGTTTTTCTGGGACTCTTTGTGTGTTAGGCCATAAGATAACTATTTCATAGATCTTGGAGTTGACTTACTTTAACTTTTTTTCCTCCTTGAATTTTAGTTTGCATTTATATTAACTTGTCTTTAGTTTTACTGATTTTTCCCCTCAGCCCCATTCAGACTGCTAAGTCCACTGAAAGGGTTTTTGATCATTGTTATCTTATTTATTTTTTTAAGTGTCCACTTGACATTTAAATTCTTTGTAGTTTTCATCATATACTCATGAACACTGTTCATCTTTTTTTAAACAGGACCCATTAACTTATTTCTTTTATCCTTATTATACAGGTCCCCATCTGATAATTTCAACATTTGGTAGATTTAGCTCACCACAGTGCTCAAATTATCTGATAATAAAACCAGAGCCTTCCTTTAAGTGGGGCTTCGGATCTGAATGCTGGAGTTTTTGTCTCGGTTTTCCTGCCCTCATCTGTCTGTCAAGAGCCTCTGTACTTGCAACGTGGGGGAGGTGGTCTCTCTAAGCATGTCCGTCCCTTCTCGGGCCACTCAATGAAGGTTCTTGAATAGTTATTGACTCCTCTCATTCTGGGTATTCTGTAGCTTTTGTGTCTTATGTGTGGGGCATAGGGTGTCTCAGCTTTCCTGTCCTGCTGCTTATCTCTCTTGTGACTACTCAGTGGGGACTCATGGAAAAGAGTTGGTGAGTGGATGTAGATTTTGTTTGTTTGTTTGAAGCTCCAAGGTCTTCTAAATCTTCATGCCAGCTCACTCTTGGCTTTGTAAAATTAGGGAAATAGTTGTTTTCCTTCCCAGGTCGATGGTAGCTTGCTCCTCCTGTCCCTGCTCTGTGAGGGTAAAAGCAGATATGGGACTCTTTTCTTCCAGGAGAGAATCATAATTTTTCTGGATTTCACTGGATTATGTTTCTTTGTGACTTCAGCTCTCAAATAGGCTCAGAAAAAAAAAAAACCCTATTGTTTTGTAGATTGTGCTGCTTTTTTTAATTTTTTATTTTTTAGGAAGGGAGAGACATTCTCCTGAGACTTTTTATGTCTCAAATGGAAGCAAAGTCTCTCTTGTATCTTTCAACTCTTCTTTTCCTTTGATTTTTCTCTTTATCATACTATTGCTTCAAATCCTCCTCGGTTTAAAAACAAACAGGAAAGTCCCAGTAAGCTAATGGATAAGGCACTGGCCTCCACGACTCTTCCTTGGCCATTCATCCTTTTTTCCCCCTAGGGCCATCAATATTTATTCTCTTCTCCCCCAAACTAGAAATAACTTCCCCGTGCTTTCTCCATTTCTTTTGCCTTCTAGTCTTTTCTCAACTTCCTGATATTTGATTTCCAATGACTGTTTCTGTGACTTCCAATTACCAAGGCAACCACGTTTCAATTTGTATTTTATTTTGACCTATCTGCACTCAAAACATTTGAACTGGTTTTTTTTTGAAACTGCATTATTGCCTGCTTTTACACCTCAGAAAAGTCCTCCTTCTCAGTGTATCTTCAGCATGCTGTTTTTCTAGAGTTCTTCCACCGAGTTCCTTTCACGCACTACACGTTTCCTGTGGGTCATCTCATCTGTGCTCATCAGCTTCAGCTTTTCAGTGAAGACTCAACTGGTATCTCCAACTCAGATCTCCATCCCGCCCTCCAGTGTTGTATATTAAACCGCTTTCAATCATCAGATGCTCCTGCTATCGTATTGAAAACCACACTGTCCTCTATGTGGTTTTCCCAACTAGGAAACTGGAAATCATCCGCAGTTCTTACCTTTTCGTGAATCAAATCAACCACCTGGTCCTGTTCGTTCGCCGCCCAAGCATTTCTCTAACCTCGTTCCTCTGCTTTGGCCCCATTGCCACATCCCTAAAGCCACGGCACCTGACCCCTCGCTGTGGCTATACCTTCTTTACTGCTCTCCCTGTGTTGTGATCAGCCCTCCACTCTGCTGCCACAGATGCTTTCCAAAATGACAATCTGATTTGATTTCCCCTCTTTGAAACCTGTGATTGTTTCCTGTTCATCTATAATGCTTAGCACACAAGAGACCTTCAGTAGTTTTGACAGAATGAAAGGTAAAACTCAAAAATTATACTGAAGTGTATTCAATGTCTTGCTCTCTGATTCTTGTCCATTTTTCCAACTTGCCCTTCTATTTTTCTGCCCTTAGCCCTCCGTACTCTGGCAATGATCAAATCTTTCATAGTTTCAGGATTAAGCTTCTTTGCCGTTGACGTGTTGTTCTTTTTTTTCCTGATACTTGCCTTGTTGACTGTCCCCAGGAAAACCAGGTGGTGTTTTCCTTCAGTCCTAAAGAGCTTTGGTGAAATCTCCACCCTAGCAATTCCTTATTGGTTTGCTTATAGATTAGATTCCCATGAATGATACGCTCCTAAAAGGGGAACTTTGCCTTTCCTATTTAGTATCTCAGCATCTAGTAAATTGTCTGGCACATGATCAAAGCTCAAAAAAGTAGCAAGATAGGGTGTCAATTCAACCGAGGTTATGACATACTAAACCAGGAACAGACTGTGACATGCCAGAGCCTGCCGTTGGCTTATTTATTATTTATTAAGGATACTTTTCTTTGATCGGAAGGAAATCATTTAAGACTGGAAAAATATTTAGGAAAGCAGTGATGAGGGGCGAAGATGATAGGGACATAATAATTGTTTTCTATTTTTATTTTGTGTTTCCTTTGCAGAAGAGGTAATGAATAAAGAAAGCATTGGAGAAAAATAGTTTTGAGACTTTTTTTTTTTCCAGAATAGTCATATGGTGAGGGTTGAGCAGACAGGAGAAAATCTCACAGGTCCATCATTAATGTAGTTTAGGCAGCAGGAGGAAGTTTTGCTGATTTTAGAGCTTGCCAGAGGGTTTGGACGGTCTAGGTCAGATCAACAGCTGGGGGCAACGTAGGTAAAGAAAGTGCAGGGGATTGTCAGAGTAGAGAGAAAAGTCAAGGATATGTCAGCAATAACACAGTCGCAGCTGACTTGATGAGATAAGGTACTTTTCATGGCTCTTTAAATTTTGCTTCATTTTATAACTTGATGCGTTTGTGAAACAGAGAAATCAGAACACCTTAATGATTGACTTTGTGGTTTTAATGAGGAGTTAAGTTTTTTTTCATGAAACACGTTTACAGATGCATTGTGGACCTCAGTTCTTGTGTGGTCTGTTTTCTCGGATGATATTGTTGTTCTGTTTTTATCCATCTGCCGTGTCATACCTGAGGCAATGATGGGAGGTATCCCAGGCTTGGCTCCTGGAAGGGAATGGCATGTCTTTGGGAGGCTGCCCTCGTATTTCTGGATTAAAGAAAGATGTGGATTAACCAGAAAAATAAGAAAGCATGTGGGAATCAGTCATAATATCTTTAGGTAAAACAACTGAAGACATTTTGCCTGTTGTTTTCAAAACTAGAAACCAGCCCCAACGGGCTCTCCACCATGTGATAAAAACAAGAGAAAAAACTTTTTATCAAGTTACAAAATGTAACAACAATGTAGCAGGGATTCCCGCTGCATTGTGCTCCACTATGTGAGTCTTAAGTGAGTCTTAAGCACATAAGACTTAAGCACATGAGCACTCACTATGTGAGTCTTAAGGTCTTGCTTGACCTCTCCGTAGCCCAGTGTTCTTGTCTGTAAAACAATAGGAATGACACTTGCCCTTCTTACTTCATAATGTTGTGAAAGGTAAATTTGATACAGTATCTGAAAGTATTTTTGAATAATTTAAAGTGTTACATGAAAGTAAGTTATTATTCCTATATTATATTATATTATATTATATTATATTATATTATATTTTACTTTATTTATGGTCTAGATTCTGGTCTCACCCAACTTTCTTATGGTGGAGTTCTCTAGTTGCAAGACATGGAATAGGAAATTGGAGGCATGCCATGTTGATGAGATCACAAGCTTGAGGTCGGAGTCGGGGACAGGCGAGTTTGAATTCCAAGTATACGGTTTCATATTGGGTGACATTGGGCAATTGGCTTCTCTATGCCTCAGTTTTTTGTTTTTATTCTGTAAAATGGAAATAATAATAGAACCCACCTCATAAGTTGGTGTGAGGCTTATATTAAAACATAAAATAATACGTGAGATAATTTGGATGAACTCTTAATAGAGTGCCTGGGTCATCGTAGGCATGTGATAAAGATTAGCTTCAGGAAGGAAGATATATCTCAGCTACTCTGGATAAATGGCTGGGACCTTGACAATGAGCTCTGGAAAGAATTGTTGCATTGGTGAATATAAATTTTATAAAGCCAGGCAAATGCTTCTTCTTCTTCTTCTTCTTCTTCTTCTTCTTCTTCTTCTTCTTTTAGAAACTGGTAGATCCATCAAAAGCCTTTATTAAGATCTTTTCCCTCAATGGTTTGTTGTTTTCCAAACTGAAGACCCTGCCAGATTCTGAACGTAATTGTTCCTTAGTTAGGATTAGCCCAGAAAGCACACGTGGATAACATGATATTATGTTCAGTAGGCATTGTGATTAGTGGGAAAGACTTTATTCATTCATTCATAACCCTCTACTCATCTTACCATGTGAAAACAAGGAAAATAAATCGAGTAACAACAACAGAAGAGCCTACACACACACACACACACAGATATATATATATATGTATATTACATATAATATATATATACCTATACATACACATATACCCACATATATATCTCATATATATACATAATCTTTTAAATATAAGTGTATATGTATCCATGTGTATTTATATATGTAAATATACATTTACAGAGCACCCAATATTACCAAGTGTTACAGACAATATAGTAATGATGAATAATTAAATTAGACATAGATTTTTTTTATTTACAAAGTGTTACGACCTATTCTGAGTATTTTATATATCTTAACTGATTTATTGCTCATCTTATAAGGCAGATAAATGTTACCATTCACACGTTACAGGTGAGGAAACTAAGGCTCAGAGATATTCAGGAACTTGGTCACACAAATCATAAGAGTGGACTGGAATTTGAACCTAGTTGACCTAGGTATGGTGCCCACTCTATGAAGCAATAGAACTAATAGCTAGTTGTTAGCGAAAAGTAAGCGATGCAACAAATTCATATTGAGATGGAGAAGAATAGAACATCTGCTCAACCCAAATCTCTATCAAGTGAGATCTCTGACAGCTTAACAAACCAAGATTAATGGGAGGAGAATGTGAATTTTTGTTTTAAATGTTAATGTACTCAGTGTCCCCAGTGGATGATTAATAAAGTTGAATTAATTATTCCTGGAAAAACAAATATAGACATCCCATTTTCTGTAACTCTATTGCTCTAGATCAAATGGAATTATCACATAGAGAATTGGAATCAAAGGAATCCATTGTGCATTTTGCATGTTAATTTGTTTATTTATTTATTTACTTATTTATTTCTGTTTATTTTCTGAGAGAGAGAGAGAGACAGAGCATGAGCATGGGAGAGGCAGAGAGAGATACACACACACAGAATCTGAAGCGGGCTTAAGTATCCAAGCTGACAACACAGAACCCAATGCAGGGCTCAAACCCACAAACCGTGAGATCATGGCCTGAGCTGAAGTCAGACGCTGAACCCACCGAGCCACCCAGGTGCCCCTCATGTTAATTTGTTTAATGCTTTCAGTTTAGATTATTCAAATATACATACCCAGGCATGTAGAGTTTAAAGAAATGTGAGAATTGGGATGCCTGGGTGGCTCAGTCGGTTCAGCGTCTGACTTCAGCTCAGGCCATGATCTCTCGGTTTGTGGGTTTGAGCCCCGCATTGGGCTCTGTGCTGACAGCTCAGAGCCCGGAGCCTGCTTCGGATTCTGTGTCTCACTCTCTCTCCTCCCCTTCCCCACTTGCAGTCTGCCTCTCTGTCTCTCTCAAAAGTAAATAAACATTAAAAAAATAGAGAAATATGAGAATTGATAAGGAAACAACATCGTGATGTAAGTTTATGTGGGGTTATCCATAATCTCATCCACTTGAAGAAGACCTCACTTCATGGCCTGGAGAAATATATTAATTAAGGAGCAGAAACTAAAGGTAGTTTGTCCATTTTGCGTGTGCGTGTGTGTGTGTGTGTGTGTGTGTGTGTGTGTAATCCAAAATACATAGCAAATCCTGGTAGATATTTTATTTTTCTGAAATGAAGGGTAAAACCTTAAAATTAAGTATTATGGAATCCAAGGTGGAGGAAAAAATAAAGGAGAAATCAAATATGGCCAGGGCTGTAGAACTGAGGCATTCTGGTTGCACAGAGCATGGGTCTCTCTCCTTACAAGGTGGATGTCCTCTCTAGTAATCACCTCACTGCAGTTGGGTCAAGAGAAATCAGAAGAATTGAGCCACCCAGGACCTTTTCTAATTCTCTGAGCCTGTTTTAATCTGTTTATTTGCCTCAAGGTCATATTCCAACATAATTTAGCACTCATTGTCAAACAATGGACAGACACTGCCATTGTCATTGAATGAAGAAATAAAAAGATTGCCTTTAGTCTGCTAAAATTCGTATGCGAGGTTTTTTTTTTTTTTTTTTTTCTTTACTCAGTGTTTCAAATTCCCTGTACTTCCATCTGATTGGACATTGTAGGCCTTGTGTTCGGTCTCTGAATCCTCAGTGGGCTCCGATCTGAGATCATGTTGATTGGCTCAGTCCGGGATCAGATGTCCCAGCCTAGGAGTGGGCTTGGTTGGCCTCAGCTTCCTGAACCTGAAGGCTCCTGTGGGCAGTTGGGAAATATTCATATTTTAAGAACACTAATCCACCTCTTGCAATTTTTTAGAGATATTTATTTCCAATCTATGGTCCAATCTATGGACTAAAATAGTTTTTCAGCTTTCCTTGTGGGGAATGGTTTTTTTGATTTGTGTGGTTTTTTTTATTATTATTATTTTAATGTTTATTTTTGAGAAAGACAGAGACAGAGCATGAGAGGGGAGGAGCAGAGAGAGAGGGAGACACAGAATCTGAAACAGGCTCCAGGCTCCGAGCTGTTAGCACAGAGCCCGATGTGGGGCTTGAACCCACCAGCCGTGAGATCATGACCTGAGCCGAAGTGGGACACTTAAGCAACTGAGCCACCTGGAGCGCCCCTTCTTGTGTGGAATGGTTTTATTCCTTACGTTCTTTTTCTCCCTTGTCCCTAAAACTGTCATTTTACCTCTTCTTTTAGCATGTATTGTGATCATAGCTACTTGTAAAAATTTTGAATGATTTGAGATACCATAATTTTTGCATGAATATATAATTTTTGAAGGACTGTTTGATGAAGGGTGGGGACTAGAAATGCAAGATTGTTAAGAATGAGAAAGGGTGGGACAGGCTGTGGAGGAAGGAAAAAAATGTGAATTCTGTTCTACAACCCATGCTGTTTGGACTCGCCTGAAATTACCGAAATTACTGAAATTACAGAAGATCCTGTTTTCTTAAAACTCTTAACTAAGATAGAGATATGTAAATATCTGTTTTTTTCCAGTTACTTCCCCTCCCCAAGTGATTAAAAGAAAACATCACAATTTGGCATTTTTTTAAATATAACACTTCCATTCCTTGCTGAACAGTTGTGCAAATATTAGCAAAAGGCTTCTTACTAAAGTACGTAAGGCACTTTAACAAAAGCTTAGCTGGTCTCCTGGTTTCTCTTCTCTCTTTGCTCCTATCCATTCCAGAATTAGTGCTTAAGGTATAACTGATCATTTTACTTCCTTGGTCAAAAGCCTTAACTAGTTTCTCACAGGTGTCCCTGTCCAGTTAATTATATTTTGAGGGAGGCATCATGGGATGGTGGGCAAACTTGTGTTTTGGAGTAAAAGAGTAATGGGTTCAAATAGCCTCCAAGTCTTACGTCATATGTGGTCTTAGACAAGTCATTGAAACTCTCAGGGTATCAGTGTCAGTAATTCACATCATACCATGTTGTCACAACTATTATGTGTAACAAAAATATTAGCTGTGAAATCGTATATAAATCATTCAGTATCTTTATTCATTAGGAATTTCCCATTTGATCTGTTTTTGATCTTACAGTACATTGTACCATTATTCAGATGTATTTTATTGCAAACTTAATCGCAATTTTCTTATGGACAAGGGCTTTTTCTTATAGCCTCTACATGATAGGAACTTAGAAATATATGTTAACTTAATATTTTTTGAAAAAAATCTTATTTTGAGAGAGCGAGAAAAAGAGAGAGTGTGTGTGCACAGTGGTGGAGGGGCAAAGAGAGAGGAAGAGAGAGAGAAAATCCCAAGCGGTCTCCATGCTCAGTGTGGAGACCCGGGCACGATGTGGGGTTTGTCGTAGGGCTTGATCCCGTGACTGTGAGATCTTGAGCTAAGCCAAAGTCAAGAGCCTGATGTTTAACTGGTTGTGCCATTTAGGCACCCTAACTTAAAATTAAAGAATACTTGTTTAGCTCCTAAAATGTAAATGTCATTTTATGCGAAATTAAGGCATTGAAAGAGCAGAACATATGTGTGTGTGTCTGTGTGTGTGTGTGTGTGTGTGTCTGTGTGTGTCTGTGTGTGTGTGTGTGTGTGTCTGTGTGTGTCTGTGTGTGTGTGTGTCTGTGTGTGTGTCTGTGTGTGTCTGTGTGTGTGTGTGTGTGTCTGTGTGTGTCTGTGTGTGTGTGTGTGTCTGTGTGTGTGTGTGTCTGTGTGTGTGTGTGTGTGTGTGTGTCTGTGTGTGTGTGTGTGTCTGGGTGTGTCTGTGTCTGTGTAAAATGTCTCACCATTATTTCAAGTGATTCTTGTTTATTTGGTACAGATACCAGAGGGTCCTATTAAGATTTAACCTGGCTTGGGCACCTGGGTGGCTCAGTCAGTTAACCATCTGACTCTTGGTTTTGGCTCAGGTCATGATCTCACGGTTTGTGTCCTTGAGCCCTGTGTCAGAGTCTGTGCTGACAGTGCAGAGCCTGCTTGGGATTCTCTCTCTCTCTCCCTTTCTCTCTGCCCCTCCCTTGTTTGTGCTCTCTCTCTCAAAATAAATAAATAAGCTTAAAAAAAGTAAAGATTTTATCTGTTTCTATAAAAAACCTGCAAAAGAATGAACCTGACCACTTTCTTACACCACACACGAAAATAAATTCAAAATGGATGAGAGACCTAAATGTGAGACAGGAGACCATCAAAGTCCTAGAGGAGAAAACAGGGCACAACCTCTTTGACCTCAGCTGCAGCAACTTCTTTCTAGATATGTCTTCAGAAGCAAGGGAAGTAAAAACAAAAAATGAACTATTGAGACCTCATCAAGATAAAAAGCTTCTGCATAGTGAAGGAAAAAAATCAAGTAAACTAAAAGATAACCTGTGGAATGGGAGAAGATATTTGCAAATGACATATCGGATAAAGGGTTGGTATCCAAAATCTATAAAGAACTTAACAAACTCAACACCCAAGAAACAAATAATCCAGTGAAGAAATGGGCAGAAGACATGAATAGATGCTTTCGAAAGAAGACATCCATATGACCAACAGGTACATGAAAAGGTGCTCACTCATCATCAGAGAAATACAAATCAAAACGATAATGAGATGCCACCTCAGACCTGTCAACATGCCGAAAATTAACAATTGAGGAAACAACAGATGTTGGCGAGGATGAGAAATCCTGCACTGTTGGTGGGAATGCAAACTGGTGCAGCCACTCTGGAAAACACTATGGAGATTCCTAAAAAAGCTAAAAATAGATCTACCCTATGACCCAGCAATGGCACTACAAGGTATTTATCCAAAGGATACAAAAATGCTGATTTGAAGGAACACATGCATCCCAGTGTTTATAGCAGCACTATCAACAATAGCCAATCCTGGGTGGCTCAGTCGGTTGAGTGACGGACTTCATCTCAGGTCATGATCTCGCAGTTCGTGAGTTCAAGCCCCGTGTCCGGCTCTGTGCTGACAGCTCAGAACCTGGATCCTGCTTCGGATTCTGTGTCTCCTTTTCTCTCTCTGTCCCTCCCTTATTCGCACTCGGTCTCTGTCTCTCTCAAAATGAATAAACATCAAAATAAAATAAAAACAATAGCCAATCACAATGGAATACTATTTGGCAATCAAAAATAATGAAATCTCACCATTTGCAACAACGTGGATGGAGTGTATTATGTCACAGCGAAATAAGTCAGTCAGAGAACAAACAGATGGTTGCTGGAGGGTAGGTGAGGGGGGATGGGCTAAATGGGGGATGGGCCTTATGGAGGCCACTTTTCAGGATGACGACTGGGTGTTGTATGTGAGTGATGAATCACTGGGCTCTACTCCTGACACTAGTAATTCATTGGATGTTAACTAACCTGAATTTAAATAACTAAATTGAAAAACATAAAGATTTTACCTGGTTCTATAAAATAACTTATAAATTATCTCTGTGTATGCTTTTGAGGAATCTGTTTTTTATTCTTGTGTTCACCTTGCTCCATAGTTTAGTTCTATTACTTCATTGAAAACTCTCCGTACTTGAAGCTTCTCAGTGATTCTCCTTGTTCTGTGATAAGACCCCCCATATTGGACTGTCGGCCTGCTCATTCCAGGGAACAAAAGCATTCAATAACTGTTGATGAAAGTAATATAAAATATTAAGAAGGCTTTAAGAAGGTGAATGACATCCGTGCAAAAGGGGAGACAGAGTGCCCCAAATAATCCGTACGTTTGAAAATGCCCACATAAATTTAATACTGGTGGAAAAATTGTATAACTGTTAAAGAAAGCTCCTCAAAATGCTTTCTTTCCCCCATTTATATTAAGTGGCTTCATTTTAGAAAATATAATTTTTTATAGTGGAAAAACCACCTGGAGATTTTTTTGTCACTTTTTTTTTTTCCTATTGCTGCTACTTCCTAACTCCAGTGTCCCTAAGGTAATTAGTGGGCTGAAATTTACATCATCGGCTTTGAGATTCTGTGAATATGAAGGAATAGCATTGTATGGTGATGAGCATAGCAGAGCATATAAACTTGTGGAGTCACTATGCTGTGCACCCGAAAGTAATGTCACATTGTGTGTCAACTGTACTCGGATAAAAACAAATTATTTTAACTATTAATGATGTGATTTGGGGTCGCTCAGTCAGTTAAGTGTCCCACTTCGGCTCAGGTCATGATCTCGTGGTCCACTGGTTCAAGCCCCGGGTCAGGCTCTGTGCCAACAGCTCAGAGCCCGGAGCCTGCTTCGGATTCCGTGTCTCCCTCTCTCTGTGCCCCTCCCCACTCGCACTCTGTCTCTCTCTCAAAAATGAATAAACATTAAAAAAATTTTTAAAAAGATGTGATTTTTTTAATGACAAGTTTTTGTCGAGTCCCAATTCTTACTGTACTGCCACAATTTCCAACAAAATTTTGGAGATTTATGCAGATGATGGGATTATTTGGGGGATGATGCTTTAAATACACATATATTTATATATATGTGTATATACATATATATATGTGTGTATATATGTATATATATATATGTGTGTATATATATACATATATACACATATATATTTTTATATATATTTATATATATTATATATTTATATATAAATATATATATTATATATTTATATATATTTTAAATATATATATATATTTAACATTTATGTTTATTTATTTCTGAGAGAGAGAGAGACAGAGTGCGAGCAGGGGAGGGGTGGAGAGAGAGGGAGACACAGAATCGGAAGCAGGCTCCAGGCTCTGAGCTGACAGATATTCCAATATTATGGAAGTTGTTCTAAAAGTGCTGGTCGAGTGCAAGATGAATATCTGACTGGAGTACATCAGAGACAATACGGTGAAGTCCGTATTTTGATATATCTAGAGATGAATAATATCTGGTCATTGATTGCTTCATTTTTGATGCTAAAATTGGTTGTTGGTTTATGGTGATGGTATCGTGACTCATCTGTGATTTTCCCTTTGAAATTAAAAAGTCTGTGTGATTACTTGGGTATCAAACAGTATTCACTTCCTCATCAACTAGTCACTTTTGACGGCTTTATGTCAATTGATAATCCTTGCCAGAAATAATTCATTAAGAATTGCAAGATGATGGCTTTATATTCTACCATTTTGTCTAAATTTGTTAGCCGTAATTCTTCCATAAATAGAACTTGCTTTGACCAACTGCAATTATTTTGTTATCTTGAATAGCTTCTTCTAAATGACAGGGTACATGTAGAAACAGTTTTCACGGTATTAGGTCATTGGTAGACACTTTCCTCTACTTGAAAAGCCAAAGGCATGATTTTATTTATTATTTTAGTTTTCAAAGGAAGGCATGATTTTATATTTAACATCAGAACCATTTTTCCCTCACGACTCTAAAATACATCTCAATAAGGCAGTTATTACAAATACTTTGAAAATTAAATAAATTTAAGAAATTGGTATGTTAGGAAAGTTTTCACGAGTTTGTAAAGTGATGCATTATTCCTCAGCTACTTCTCAGTATCTTCCTTACTCTGGATCATACCAAATACTTCTTGCATATTTGATTTTATGTTTCTTAGAAATTTAAATTTAAATGTTCTTTCTTTCTCAACTCATGTCTCCAAAATTTTTATATTCCCCTACATATTAATAGAAAACCAATTCTTTTTTATATTTTTTTAAATGTTTTATTTATTTTTGAGACAGATGGAGACAGAGCGTGAGCAGGGGAGGGGCAGAGAGAGAGGGAGACACAGAATCCGAAACAGGCCCCAGGATCCGAGCTGTCAGCGCAGAGCCTGACTTGGGGCTCGAACTCGCAAACCGTGAGATCATGACCTGAGCCGAAGTCGGATGCTTAACCGACTGAGCCACCCAGGCGCCCCTAGAAAATCCATTCTTATAAGGGTCTGGGATCTGACTCCCAAGAGCTTTAAGTAGAAGATGTGAAGAATGGGAAGACAAAGACAACTTTCATTGTTTCTTGATCAAATGTTGTACATGACCTTCACTTCTATATTTGTACATGTTGTACATGACCACAGATTTTTTTTCTTATTTTGTTTCTTTTTGGAGATTTTTATGTTTTCTGTCTTTTTAAGTGGCAGATGTAAAAGTTAAAAAGGCGTAATTCTTGTAGCCAAAATGGAGTAGATAGTCCATATCACAGTGTGTCAAGCTCCTCAAGGATGCTCTGTATTTGGAGAAAGGCTTCCGGGAGTTTTTTGTTTGTTTGTTTGTTTTGTTAACCATAGTGTATCCTCACTCTTCACTCTGATATTTGAGAAACATGATACAGAGTTTAAAGTACTTAAATGTTATTATGAGTTTCATCTGGCAAGATTAAGCTATTTAAGTTTTCTAAGGTATTATTTTTCTTAAATTTTTAAAAATGTTTTATTTATTTTTGAGACAGAGAGAGACAGAGCATGAATGGGGGAGGGGCAGAGAAGAGAGGGAGACACAGAATCCGAAGCAGGCTCCAGGCTCTAAGCTGTCAGCACAGGGCCCGACGCAGGGCTGGAACTCACAAACTGTGAGATCATGACCTGAGCCAAAGTCGGACGCTTACCTGACTGAGCCACCCAGGCACCCCAAGTTTTCCAAGGCATTATTGCCTATTATTCTTTAGTAATTCTTGCCAAACTGTTCCCTGTGTAATCCCCAATTATAACAAACCATCCCTTGTTCAGACTAATAGGATATGGTGGACAGTCTGGGTGGCAAAATATTTTGAAACAAATTCTACACACACACACACACACACACACACACACGAATTATTTTTCTCTAAAAGCAAGTATATGACTAAAGCGGCAAGAAATAATTGTTACATAATAAAGTTGGGGGTAAAGTCTTCCTTAATGAAGTGATACCTTTTAATTAGCTCACCGTTAATAAATCGTCCGTGCTTCCGGAGTCCTTGAGAGGATTTGAAAATAGTTGGCTCCGTGAGGGAATTCATCATCTTTGCAAACTATGCTTGCCCTGTTTGGTCTTTTTTGGAAAATGGTTGGTGCAAAGGAAAATTTCCTAAGTTTTAATAAAGTTTTACTGTTTAGCTCTCTGCACGCCTTTCCAAAGGACCATACACATCCATCGATGCAAGCCTTAATTGTTGGCACAAGGATGTTGATTTGATCATGGGCTAATAATAGAAACTATATGGAGTGAAGTGAGTGAAAAAACTGTCACCCTGTGCATGTAGCATCTAAAAAGGCAACGTGACTCTGTGCAGGGCCAATTACGTGGATTAAGATGGGTCTTTGTTGGGGCGCCTGGGTGGCTCTGTCAGTTAAACGACTTACTCGGGCTCAGGTCATGATCTCACGGTTCCCGGGTTGGAGCCCGTGTGGGGCTCTGTGCTGCCAGTGTGGAGCCTGGAGCCTGCTTTGGACTCTGTGTCTCCCTCTCTCTCTGCCCCTCCCCCACTCGCACTCTCTCTCAAAACTAAATAAACATTTAAAAAAGAAAAAAAGACTGAGCTCTGGAACCACAGAGAGCTGTCTCCAGTCTCCACCGGGTACCCGAACCTCAAGGTCTCTGAGCCTCAGTTTACCCATCTGCAAAATAAGTATGATGCTCAGAGTGCATGCATTATAGGGCTGTTGCAAGAATCAAACGACGTAATGCCTACAGATATTTACTTAAACCTTCTAATGGCTTCCTAGTTGCATATAATATGTAGATTGGTTAACATCACCTGCATGTTCAGCAAGGTCTGGCTCCTATTTATATTTCTAACCCAAGTTCCCAGTATTCTCCTCTGGGGCTATACTTAGGTCACAGCCAAACTTCTTTCTTTCCTTTCCTTTCCTTTCCTTTCCTTTCCTTTCCTTTCCTTTCCTTTCTATAAAACTATGTCCTACCTCAGGACCTTTGTACATGCTGTTCTTTCTGCCTGGAACAATTAATTTCTTTTGCTCTTTGCATGGCTAAACAATTTTTTTACTAGTCTCATTAAAAAAAATTTCCGTCTTTCCTAACCTTCCCCCACAAACTTGTCCCTTAAAATTCTTCTCTATACTATTCTTTGGGTTCTTCTCTGCATTTTCCATTCTTATCATACTTGCCATTGTTCTATTCATTTCTCGAGTTTGTTTTATTTATCATGTCCAGTAGAAAGGTGGTTTTATAATGTCAAGTATAATGTATATATTTGTATACCACTGTATTTCTGGCTTCTAGCACAGTGTCTGGCATAAAGCAAAACCATAATAAATATCTGTAGAATAAGAAGCTGAGCAAAGTACAGGGCCTAGTACAATGAGTATCAATGCTCAATAAATGCACATTAGCATTGCTATTATGAAACTCCTTCTAATTACTATGTGATAAACTTGAGAAGATTTACTTACTAGAAGATTTACTTACTAGAATCACAATATATGACATGGCATCCTTTCAGTGGAAACGTGTGGTAGGGAAGGTCTTCTCTTGAAGAGATTTGTGGGTATGGTTTTTGTCTAACCAAGTTGGACTCCACCAAGATTCACTGAAGACCTACACAGTTTTAAATGGAATTAGATAAACAGACAAAGCACCTGCTTGGATTGAAAGAGACCGAGAGAGGGGCACCTGGGTGGCTCAGTCAGTTAAGTGTCTGACTTCAGCTCAGGTCATGATCTCATGGTTTGTGAGTTCGAGCCCTGCGTCGGGCTCTCTGCTGTCAGTACAGAGCCTGCTTTGGATCTTCTGTTCCTTTCTCTGTGCCCCTCTCCAGCTTGTGTGCCACCCCCCCAAAAAAATAAATAAACATTTTTAAAAAAGAAAGAGACTGAGAGAGAACAAAATAAAGATGTCTTTGGACTCCCAAATTCTATTGGCAGAAAACAGGTTGAGAACACTATGTAGCTGCAAACGTGGGTTACCTTTCATTAAAAAAAAAGCAGGGAAGATCCAAAGAGTGGAACCAGGCATCTAGAGGACAGAGCTGAGAGCCATAGAGAAGCATTCCAACCTTGAGACTTAATCAAGGAACTGCCAACATTTGCTTGTTTGGATTTCATCATTGTTGGGGACTCAGGATCCTGGCCTCCTCTTAGCACCTTTTCATAGTTCCATCCCGCACGGTATCAGGATTCATCTGTGTGGCCAATAGGCTGTAGCAGAAGTGCTGCTCTGTCATTTCCAAGGTTAGGTTACAAAGGACAGCAGCTTCCATTCTGAGATCTTTCTCCCTCTTTCATTTCCTCATCATTCACTTTCACTAAATATGTTGATATTTGTCCATATGATACCCTTTCAGAACATCTGGATCAGTATTCTTAGAAGGATTGCTGCGTGTTATATTTTGCATGGCGCAATCCTGAGTTATGCCTGTTTGTCCTAGAATAATTGTTTCCTCATTGACTACCCAAGTGTTCTGGATTGGATGATAAATTACACGATCACAATTATTATTAACATCTCTAGCATCCTACACATTCAGCCATATGTCCATTTACATTTTGTTAAACCGTACCATTGTGTGGTGTGTATGCAGGCACGTGTGTGTGTGCGTGTGTGTGTGTGAGAGAGAGAGAGAGAGAGAGAGAGAGAGAGAGAGAGAGAAGCAGAGACAAAGAAAGCTGGTTTTTCAGGGCACGTGGGTGGCTCAGTTGGTTAATCGTCTGACTTCAGCTCAGTTCACGATCTTACAGTTCGTGAGTTCATTCCCTGCATCGGGCTCTGTTCTGATGGCTCAGAACCTAGAGCCTGCTTCACATTCTGTGTCTCCCTCTCTCTCTGCCCTTCTCCCATTTGCACTGTCTCTCTCAAAAATAAATAAACATTAAAAAAAGCTGCCTTTGCATCTCTCAATTATTTCTCCTCCTTTTAAAATGTTTTTATAATTCTCTCCACCTTCCTGGCCAAAAGTAACTAAGCAGAGTTAGGAAAGTCATAGTCTATAAAAGGTGGCTGCAAAAGGTGTAAGTCCCATGTTCTCATTTGTCTCCTGGAACCTCAACCCTTATAGTAGCATATCCAGGTCTTAGAAAAACCAACTTCTACATATAATGCTTCAAGTGTTTTTTTGACCGATTATATTTCATTTCTTTTTTCTTCCATGCAGGACCTGAAATGTGGAGGGGAAGGACTCAGTCAGTACATTCCTATGTCATGTTTAAACACCAACAAAACATTTGACAAGTATGTTCCTTCATGGTGGATTGAATGCATTTTATTTTATTTTGTTTGTTTCACTCTAGGTTAAATATGGGGCAGTTATAGGTACCAAGCAGCCCAAGTTTGATTCACCTTAAGGATCAGTTTGTGGGAGACATGACCTCCGTTCCTCTTGAGATTTATCTGTGCCCTTCCATTCCTATATGACTGTTGGGGATGGGGCCATCATAGTAATGGAAGTATAGCTTGGAACCACCCCTTACTTACCTCTCAGGAAGTATCTAAATTCTTCGTCCAGTGTAGGAGCTTCCAAGATCAGGCTGTGGCACCTGCTGTTTCTCTGTGCCAGGAGAGGAAGTGCAGTAGTGGTGGGTGTGGGTTCAGAGGGGCTCTCAAGGTAGATGGTCTCCCTTTGAATCTCAGGCTTTTATGCCTTATGACCATGTGACCTCAAATAAGATGGTCAACATTCCCCAGCATCGGTTCATCAGTGAAGTAGAAATAATAATACCTCATTGGATTATCTGAGGGGTTAAATGAAATAATAGATATAATGTTTTCAAAAGAGTACCTTGAACATGGTAGGCATCCCATAAGTGTTAGTTAATACTGTATATCAGGGGTTCTCAACATGGATCAGTTTTGGCCTCAAGAGACATTTGGCAATGTCCGGAGACTTAAAAAAAAAATGTTTTTATTTATTTTTGAGACAGAGAGAGACAGAGCATGAGCAGGGGAGGGGCAGAGAGAGAGGGAGACATAGAATCCAAAGCAGGCTCCATGCTCTGAGCTGTCAGCACAGAGCCCAACGCCGGGCTCGAACTCACGGACTGTGAGATCATGACCTGAGCTGAAGTTGGACGCTCAACCGATTGAGCCACCCAGGCGCCCCTGGAGACATTTTTTTTTATTATTATTATCATGACTGGGACTAGGGAAGGGTCTGTTAATGGCATCTGGTGGTCGGGGGCCAGGGATCTTGCTAAACATTCTACAATGCACAGGCCAGCCTCTAAACAAAGGATTATGGGGTTCAAAATGTCAATAGTGCAGAGGTTGAGAAATCCTGTTGTATATATCAATGCGGTTTGCTCATTGTAATTTTACTTAATTTCTAATCTGACTAGCAGAGAAAATAAGGTATCAGCTGGAGTGGGGCCTGTCTCTCTGTGAAGACAATTCAGTGTCTCAGGGAACATGCCAAGCAGGCAAGATTGTATTTTGCTGAGATGTCATTCAGTGCTCAAGGTGGTATCACGGAAGTAGGGTAGCATGTTCCCAGCGCCCGACTTTTCTGTGTTAGGACTTCAGACCAGGAAAATGGCCAGGGATGTCTGCAGGACATTATACGCAAGGGAGTTATTTACAGACTCATTTACAATAGTGAGAGTTGGAACAAACCTAAATATCCAACAATAAGAGATTATGCCACGGGGAAAAAAATAGAGTCACATGGAAAATGCCTATAATGTACAAAGTGGTAAATATGGGTTACAAAATAGTATTTACATCATCAGTCTTATTTTGTAAAGCATAAAAAGGTATATTTTGCTACCTGGCTATGAGGAACGGACCTCAATATTTCATCAGTGTTTATATCAGGGTCGTGGACTAATGGATGACTGTTGTGGGGCTTTTTATACAATTAAATTTTGCATAATGTGCAAACATAAGCATATATTTCTATAATCACAAAAGTAATAAGTATTGTATATGAGGGGAAACAGAGAGTAATAATATGCCACAGGACCTAATTCAAAATGAGCTCATGTCTGGTCTGGTTCCTGGTCTAGGGTCTGACTACTCACTCCAAGGGGACACCAATCTCTAGATTTACCTCTCCGTACCTGATAAGGTGTTAAAACTGTGTATTAACCTTTTGATGTGCATTGTGTTTCTTTTTAACTAAGGGAGGTATTCTTAGGAAACCTTTAATTACAAAGAACTAGGATTGTAACTAAGGACCTTCCCCCCACCTTTAGGATGATAATCATGAATTCAGCATCTAATTATTTAGATTAAGTTTTTAAGATATTTCATGAGTGCCTTACAATGCTTATCAAAAGAACAAAGAAAGAAACTGAGGAAACCATCTCACTGTGGCTAACACATCATGTTTGATGTTTACTAATGAAATCTGTTTACCTTCATAACTGTATAATAGGGCCATTAAAGACAATAGATACAGTAGTTTAAAAGTAATAAAATTTACAACAAAGTGTATTTAATTTGAAATTGAATTGCCAGCAAATGGTGTCCTAATGAACCCTTGTGTCAATGGAGCTCTAACCAAATTAAGGGAAATCATTTCTATCACAAGAAACTAAATCAGCTGTGAGATCCAAAAAGGCCATTCCTCTGGTGGGGGTACAGTCATTGTCACAGATGGCTCTGCTGATGGAATTAAGCTTAAGTTAGGAGAAATGAAATACAAGATCCTTCTTAATTCAAATGAATTTGGGAACGCAGGCAAATGTTAGAAAATCAAAATTAAATAAATAAATGAATGAATGAATGAATAAATGAATGAATGCATAAATAAATAAATAAGTGAGTCATAAAAAAGAACCTCAAATAAAGGCAGTAAATGTTAACAGGAGGAAAAAAAAAAGCCTGGGGAACATTTTTGAAGGTAGAAATAGATCTTGATTTCTGGCCATTGCATTACAAAAATAAAAAGTTTATGTCATATCAGCTATTCAGCTATTTGAACGATTCCTCTATTTCCAAGTTTCTTCATCAGTTTATAAGACTGAAGGAGTGGGGGGCTGAAAATTAAGTGGCAAAATGTTTTACCAAATATTTGATCTTCGGTAATTTCTGAAACGAGCCACATTTTAATTACTGGGAGATCGGTATTGACTACAGGGAGTCTTGAATTTTATAGAGATCACATTTCAAAAGCTACTCATCTCCCCAACTTTAATCAACGGTAGTTGTGTGGTATTTATCTAATTCTCAGTTAATCTGACACAATGTTTGAGGAAAACATCAAATTGTGTTGTGGTTCCAAAGGCAAACCTTTTCATTATCCCCATTGTCAATTTCTCTTCCTTTTATTTCTCCTCCTCTTGTACCCGCTGCAGAGTGCCAAGTCAACCATTAATTGCACATCGAGATGTCTGGAAAGAAAACAGGCCGGCCGAGCTCTGTACTCTCACAGACGTAACTCACGAATCAAAGGCAGCAGCAGCAGGACCTTGCTGGAAGGTGAGACTCTCATGACTGACTTTTTCTCGGATGCAAAAATGTGAAATGATGAGATCAAAGGTTCTTGGCTCGCTGTCCTGGTTGGCTTTTCCTCCTGCTGGGACCCTCTAGAGAAACAGAGTTTCAACAGGTCTTGGTAAATATCTTTGAGGAGAATTCTACACTCAAATAGAAGGGCTAAAATTCTCGACTGTAAAGCATTGGGAATTCCTCAAGAATGGTGTGCACAGTGCCAGGCTGGGTTCCCACTAGACAATGAGGCGGGACTGTCTCCATGCAAATGAGACAGGTTTGAGATTTGATGAATCTTCTGTCTTCTGTCCCTACTCATCTGACACTCGCTTTGAGGAAGGTTGTAAATGCAAGAGAGATTGTGGTATAATTCCTCAGACTGGCATTTCTGCCCCCTAGTCACCATTCGATTATCTTCCAAATTGCTGTGTTTCAGAGAGATAAAGATTTTTTATGGCTTGCTGACTTGAAACAACCACAAGAGCCAGCAAAGAAATGACTAAGCGGCCATGCATAGTAATTCCATTGGTAAATGACAAAATCTTTGTTTGTATGACATTTCCAAAATTACTACAGAAGATGGATCTAAAATACAAAATGTCACATTTGGCATGCAAAACTATCACAATATATTTCAGTATAAAATTCATAGAGGCGTTTAATTTAGAATGTGTTTAATAACTCGGTCTGCCTGCATCAGTAATCCTGCCTTGAGGTTTAAAGAGCTTGTCTTATTTATTCACATGGCGTTAATTTTTTTAAAAAAAATATTTTTGGAAGCCAACATATTAAGGTTAAGTCTTTATTGTTAATTAAGATTTTCTAATTAAGCCAAAAATAATTGTTATTCTGATTGGTTTTTAAGTATGACTTCTGTGAGAAAACAAAAGAAGTTTAGCAACTTCCACTGTTTATTTAGCTGTGATTTGATTCCAGAAGCATACTATCTATATGGAAATATATATTATCGCTCACAAAATAAAGTCTAGGCAGGATTAAAAGGTACTTAACCGTTGGCTGCAGATTAATGGGTAGCTACTAACTCCAGGAGCCAAGAGAATACAGTAAACTGCTTCGAAGAACGGCATTATTTTTTGCTTAAAGCACAATGTAATATAGAATTCTTTGAGGTCAAATGATTCCAAAGACTATTTGGGACTTGTGAGTATAGAAAACATGACTTAATGACATTTGAGTTATTAATAATCCCAGGTTAATTTTTGTTTAATCTGAAACAAGTCCATTAAAAAAGTCTTATCCATTTGGATAAACTTTCCAGCACTTGTTGTTATGCCCAGAATTCGTGATCCCCAAAGACCACTAGGGAGCCGAGTCCGATGCAAAAGCAAAGAGCCTTTATTCGAGTAGCTCGAGCTCAGTCCCCTGCCTGCACCGACGCAGCGGTGAGATACCGGGGAAAGAGAGCGAGTTTCAAAAGGACAAAGGTTTTATTGGGGCCTGGGGGCAGTTGGTGAGGTAATGGCTATGGCCTCAGCTGATTGGCTGGGGAAGGGTCCTGGGGAAGGGTCCGAGTCCTGTTAGGCAGGTGAGGGGGGAGTTACTCAAGGGGAGGAGGTGTGGTCAAGGTGAAGGACACAGAACAAGACAGAGTCGGCTGGCGTAGGCCCGCCCTTTCATTGTTAAAAATGAAAATGGCCTATTCCTAAAAATGAAAATGGCCTATTCCTGTGAGTGGAAGGTAAGCAATGAAGTTCAAATGCCCCATAAAATATTCTTGACTCCTGTTCTTTAGTTACATACAATGTATGCTAAGTTTTAGGTTAAAGCACACACAAATGCTACTCCGTCCTTTACGTTGTTTTTTTTCTCTCCTTGGAAGCCCATGGGGTAAGTTGACCTCATGCTTAAACTGAATAAAAGTATTTATCAGGTGAAGGGTTTGTCTGACCTACTTTGGACTTGACTCATCAAGGTGGTATAGGGACCAAGGGCAGGCTGCCCCAAATGTACCACAAGGGCACACAGACTATTTTGAATTGAAGCTACGTGAGAGACAGCCAGTGCAAGACCACTCAGATCCTCCTCCGTTCCCCTGAAAATAGGAAATAAATCTCCCATATGAAAGGTACCCACCCTTTACTAAGAAGTGAAAAGACATCCTTATCACCAGAGATTGGAACTTTCAAGCGAAGAACGCTGTAGAAAGCTTGTTATTTTATTTTATTTTTTTACTGATCTACAATCTCAGCCCAGATTTTGCTTGGAATTACTTCCTAATTAAACCTCTTAAACACCCGTTTTCTTTATCCTGTTTCTTTCTCGCAACATTATTTTGTTTCTTCCTAACATGTCTAAAAACTGCTTTCCTTGGTCATTTCTTTATGTCTCATTTTCATTATTGGGCCTCCTTGTGCGTGTCAAAAAACGTTGGCTTCTTTCTCCAGTTCATCTGTTCACGTAAACTTAATTTTCAGTCCAGCAAAGACCTGGAGGGGTAGAGAAAAAAGTATTTTCCTCTCCTACGGCATCCTGTGGTCTGTGATTAGTGTCAGAGGTAAGGGTTTTTGCCTTCCAAACTCTTGAGTTTGAAACTCACGGCCCATACTCACCCTCCCAGATACCTCAAAGAGGCACGATGTGTGGTTTTCAGAAGTGTTGGTATCCTGTTAATTCTATCTTATTATAATAGATGAATGGTTTCTGATGTCACAGATCATTAACATACCATGCTTAAAAATTGGCTAACCTTTCCCCTGGCGTAATTGGCAGGCTTGCCTTTTGACCTCCTAATTATATATCGTGTGTCCTCCTCTGTTATCATTGCTAATACCTGACAATTACAGGTTGAGCGAAAATAATTGTCTATTTCCCCCCACCCCCAAGAAGTGCATTGTGGCTAATTGTGTGGTTTCATCCAGTTCCTGCGTATTTCAGGAGACCTGCCTTGTCTTTAGGTTGAGCGCGGCCAGGCGCCTCAGCATCTTCAAGTACGGATGAAATGTGCAAGAGGCCTCAAGAACAAGGCTCCCCGAGGCTCCTACCGCCTCAGGGTGTCCCTGCTTGGTCGACCAGGTGGCTGTGTCTTCCAGTGGCAGCAAACGGAGCAGCTGAAGACCAGAACACACCCAGTGAGGCATGATGGAAATTTTTATGATCTGGGGCTCTATTTCCACGAAAGCCTTTATGTGGTAAGCTGGCCTTTTTGCACACATGTCCCTTTTTATGTAGCTTCCTCACTCTTCCTATCTATCCATCTTTTCGTCTCTACTCATGTGGCTTGAGATATTCAACTTTGCGGAGTGAACAGAAAGGGTTGCATTCATTCATTCGTTCCTTCAGCCAATACCCAACGAGCCCTCACTGTGCACCAAGCATGTGTTGTGGACCATAAAGGGACACCCTAAGTCCCGTGTAAAATGGAAATGCTGTCTTTATTTAGCAACCACATATATGGTGGATGCTTGGTCTAGTTCTCCTCCTTTTTAGGATTTACATGCTGAGTGATTAATGATGTACATTGTTGGGCGTGTAGTACATGGATAAGCGTGTAAGCAGCCAGGGATGCTGATTTTAGGTGAGAACCAAGCTTGAGGCCAGAAGAGAAGTTGGAAGGATTGTTCAGAAAATATATTATGGATATAGGGAGGGGTTCTAGAGAAGACAGTGCTGAGTAAAGGAGGAAGAAGGTGGGTAAGGTTAACCAGTGACCCTGGATGCAGGGATGAGAAACAGGCTGGAGACCATCAAGTTCCCTTTGGAAGCAGAGAGAAGGCTCAGTCTCGTCTGGGGCATGTTCCATGAAACTCTAGCCCTCCCCCCCCCCCGCCCACACACAAAAAAGAAAGGAGGGTGGGGAGGGGCATCTGGGGGGCTCAGTAGGTTGTGTCTGACTTCAGCTCAGGTCATGATCTCATGGTTCGTGGGTTTGAGCCCCTTGTCGGGCTCTGTGCTGACAGCTGGGAGCCTGGAGCCTGCTTCGGATTCTGTGTCTCTCTCTCTGCCCTTCCCGTGCTTGTGTTCTGTCTCTCTCTGTCTCTCAAAGGTGAATAAATGTTAACAAAATAAAATAATAATAATAATAATAACAAAGGAGGGTGGGTTAGTCCTGGGACACTTACCACATGCTGGTACATTGGACGTTGAGCATGAGTACAGACTGTCCACAAATACAGAACTGCCTTTTACACTATTAATTTGAAAGAGTAAAACACACATCTTGAGGGTCCATATAGGTATCGCAGAGTGATATTTAAGAGAAAAGCTAATTTCTCTCTAAAATAGATAGGAGTGTGTTCTCTTTCTCCATTTCCCCTTAGGTTTTGTGCTAAAAGGTATCCTTTTAATTAATTTTAGCATGTGGTATTTCATTAAGGGTTGTAATCCATTATTCACATGAATATACTCTGCAGATAATGTCTTGTATTTATTCTGACCAACTGAAAAAATTAGAATAAGAGGCGAGACTGTAAAAAATGAGCCATTCTGTATGGTAGGTCTATAAACTACACATGTAGGCTGTCATTATTTACTTGTTCTGAGAAGAGAATTATCAACCTTCATTTTTTTGCCACCTTTACTTTCTAGATATCTAAGACCCTTGAGGATAGTGTTTTTTTTGTGTTGGTTGGTTGGTTGGTTGGTTTTTGTCTTTTGTTTTTTTCTTTTTAATGATCAACAACTCTGTAGTGAATTTTAAGAATAGAAAACATATGGGCGCCTGGGTGGCTCAGTCGGTTGAGTGTCTGACTTTGGCTCAGGTCATGATCTCACTGCTGGTGGGTTCGAGTCCCGCATTGGGCTCTGTGCTGACAGCCCAGAGCCTGGAGTCTGCTTCAGATTCTGTGTCTCCTTCTCTCTCTGCCCCTTTCCCATTTGTGCTCTGTCTCTGTCTCTTAAAAATAAATAAATGTTAATTTAAAAAAAAAAAGTATAGAATAGAAAACCTATAGCATCCATAAAAGCCATGCCATTGAATAATGTGTGCAAAGTCTCAGGTGACCTCTGTGTTTAGAAGTTGATGGGGCTTTGGGGCGCCTGGGTGGCTCAGTAGGTTAAGCGGCCGACTTCGGCTCAGGTCGTGATCTCGCGGTCCGTGAGTTCAAGCCCCGCGTTGGGCTCTGTGCTGACAGCTCAGAGCTTGGAGCCTGTTTCAGATTCTGTGTCTCCCTCTCTCTGACCCTCCCCCGTTCATGCTGTGTCTCTCTCTGTCTCAAAAATAAATAAACGTTAAAAATAAAAAAGAAGTTGATGGGGCTTCAAAAACAAAGAAAACAAAGCCTGTTTACCGCTGGGAGCCTAATAGACTAAATAGACATTTGGTGAAAGTCACAGCTTCATCCCAAGGTGTATCCACAGTCTACTTCAGATAGGATTTGGAGAATTGGCCGTGTTGATGGTGGTGAGAACACCAGAGGTCTCTTTCAAACAAGAGACCGGAACTCTTCCTGGGAAAGAATTCTTCCTGAGAGAAAAGGAATCCCCGCTGAAACACATTCACTGGGGAGTCAACTCTCAGTTGGCTCATCTGTGAGATGAGGTTAAAAATATGTGCCTCTCAGATGCATCGTGAGAAATGATGGAGATAATACTTGGGGAAATACACAGAATTCAGAGGCTTCTTTTGTTATTGCTATCATTATTCTGTTTCTTTGATAGTGGAGCCCATAAATGTTTCCCCAGTGGACTTTCATTTGAATATCTATGACATGTTCATATTTCAAGTAACTTTCAAACTAACCTTTGCTTGAGAACAATGTCGGTTAACGGTTTTTTCCTCTAATGACTGATCCCAAAGGCTTTGTGAAGAAATGTGGGATAATTGTGAGAGGAGTTAGTCTAGGGTAGGTAGGGAGAGGACATTTTCCCTGGGGGAACCCACTGTCTCTGTGGAACCAGACTTTGAGGATGTGTTCTAAGAAAGCAGCAAGCATAATTTAACCCTTGAGCTGAGGTCTTGGTTCCTACCTATCACCTCAGAGAAATTTCAGAAATGTGGTGTTACCCAAAATTTCAGTATATTATACAATTAATATTAATATTTATTTAGAGGATCTTAAGCAGGTCCACAATCAGCGAGGAGCCTGATGTGGGGCTCGATCCTATGACCCTGGGATCATGACCTGAGCTCGTGACCGACCCTCAACTGACTGAACCACCTAGGGGTCCCTAAAAGACAGAGCATGAGTGGGGGGAGGGTTAGAGAGAGAGAGAAACACAGAATCTGAAGCAGGCTCCCGGCTGAGAGCTGTCAGCACAGAGACCGACACGGAACTCGAACCCTTGAACTGTGAGATCATGACTTGAGCCGAAGTCAGATGTTTAACCGAATGGGCTACCCAGAGCCCCAAAATTTAGCTATTTTCTTTAAAAAAAAAAAGAGTTCAATGAACACCTAACCGGCAGGTACATTCTTTTTGTGCCTTTTAATTAAGTATCTGAAAATGTAAGGCATGGAGATAGGTTACAAAACATATTATTCAGTTTGCTTTCTAGAGCCATCTTCATTAAGAAGTGTTTTATGGGGCGCCTGGGTGGCTCAGTCCATTCAGCGTCTGACTTCGGCTCAGGTCATGATCTCACAATTCTTGGGTTCAAGCCCCGCGTTGGGCTCTGTGCTGACAGCTCAGAGCCTGGAGCCTGTTAGATTCTGTGTCTCCCTCTCTCTCTGCCCCTCCCCCACTCACGCTCTGTCTTTGTCTCAAAAATAAATAAATATTAAAAAAAGAAAAAGAACTGTTTTCTGGTAGGGGCACCTGGGTGGTTCTGTCGGTTGGGTGTCCGACTTCGGCTCAGGTCATGATCTCACAGCTCGTGGGTTCGAGCCCTGCGTCTGGCTCTGTGCTGACAGCTCAGAGCCTGGAGCCTGTTTCAGATTCTGTGTCTCCCTCTCTCTCTGCCCCTCTCCTCCTCATGCTCTATCTCTCTCTCTCTCTCAAAAATAAATAGACATTTAAAAAAAATTTTAAAAAATAATGAAAAGAACTGTTTTATGGTAAAAGGAGATACGAGCGTTTTTATCATTGTTATTATTGGTTTAGATGCCCATCCCCGTCTGCCACCATCAAAGCATGAACTCTGAGTGCAGAAGCCACATATATATTGCTGTGTTTGCTTTGGGAATATTCCATGCACGCTGTTGGGGGTTCCTAACAGAGTGTGCTACAGTTCAAATGCCAGGAGGGACTAGAAGATGAAGGGGTGCCCCAAGGACGCCTTCAGGGAGAAGGGCAAAACCACTATGTGATTCTGTTATGCCCAGAATTCGTGATCCCCAAAGACCACTAGGGAGCCGAGTCCGATGCAAAAGCAAAAGAGCCTTTATTCGAGCTAGCTCGAGCTCAATCCCCTACCTGCACCGACGCAGCGGTGAGATACCAGGGAGAGAGAGCGAGTTTCAAAAGCACAAAGGTTTTATAGGGGTCTAGGGGCAGCCGATTGACTGGGGAAGGGTCGTGGCCTCGGCCGATTGGCTGCGGAAGGGTCAGAGTCCTGTTACGCAGGTCGCTGGGCGTGTTTTGATCAGGAAGTTTGAACGGGTGAGCGGGAGGTTACTCAAGGGGAGGAGGCGAGATCTGAGGTTTCTGCGATTTTCCCGGAAAAGGGGTCATGTCGGGGACATAGTCACTCAAGGTGGAGGACACAGAACAAGATGGAGTCGGCCGGCATAGGCCCGCCCTTTCAATTCATGTTGCAAGATCATTCACAGTGTTGGGGTGTCTCTGGGTGGCTCAGTCAGTTAAGTGTTCGACTCTTGGTTTCGGCTCAGGTCAAGATCACGGGGTTGGGAGATCGAGCCCTGTGTCGGGCTCTGTGCTGACAACTCGGGAGCCTGCCTGAGATTCTCTTTCTCTCTCTCTCTGCCCCTCCCTCTGCCCCCTTCCCCCCAATAAATAAACAAACTTAAAAAATATTCACAGGGCTAAAAAGTACATCACGTCTGCAGGGGAAATCAGAGCCCGGTCCTTCTTTCAGTAGTAAAATGCATTTTTCCCTTCCTGCCAAAAAGAACAAAAAGTATCTTGGAATCGTGGAAGTAACAACCCCAAATTTTCTTCCCCTGTGTCAGAAGCAAACAAACAAAAATAATTACCTCCTGCCACAGCCAAGGAAAATTTACTCTTTAACAGCCTGACAAAATGTCACGGAATTACATCCATCCCTTGGTATCACCTAACAAAATCCTGGATCCCCAAAGAAATACGCCAGGCTATTTCACATTCAGTGTATATAAGAAAAGTACACAGTTCAGGACAAAACCAACACAAGAAAAGCACCAAAACCTCCAGAACTTGACAGGAAAGAGAAGTCATCGGAGGCTGTTTGATTTCAGAATAAAAATTCTGCTGCTCAAAGTCCTGTTCATTCCACTGGGCTCTACCCAATAACAGCAAATTTTTCACTAACCACATAATTCTGCCTGCCAGTCGCTCTGTTAGCAGTGTGTGGGAGACTGACAGTTAAAACAGCAAGTTTTCCAGAAATATAATACTTTTAATAATAGGAATACACATACGGGAATGCATAAATGTGCATTGTGTATGTAACTGATATAGGGACACTTAAGACATTTTTGTCCCTACTTTTAATTTTTTTTTCAACGTTTATTTATTTTTGGGACAGAGAGAGACAGAGCATGAACGGGGGAGGGGCAGAGAGAGAGGGAGACACAGAATCGGAAACAGGCTCCAGGCTCCGAGCCGTCAGCCCAGAGCCTGACGCGGGGCTCGAACCCACGGAGCGCGAGATCGTGACCTGGCTGAAGTCGGACGCTTAACCGACTGCGCCACCCAGGCGCCCCTGTCCCTACTTTTAAAATGCAAGTCTAAGGGGCTCCTGGGTGGCTTAGTCGGTGAAGTGTCCGACTCTTGCTTTCGGCTCAGGTCGTGATCTCACGGTTCTTGAGTTAGAGCTCTGCATCAGGGGCTCCGCACTGACGGTGCGGAGCCTGCTTGGGATTCTCTCTCTCTCCCTCGCTCTCTGCCCCTTCTCCTAGTCACTCTCTCTGTCTCTCAAAATAAATCAATAGTCTTCAAAAAAGCAATACAATAAAATGGAAGTCTAAGACAGGGTCGTCTCTATTGTAACTCCACGAACAGGAGAAATTGGCTTCATAAGGTCATTTGGGAGGGCAGGGTACCTTACAAATGCTAACTCTGGGCGGGAGTGGTCCCTTTTTCCCACGCGGAAAGGAGGGACTGAGAAGGCATTGCCCCGGAGGGTAAATTACAGAAGCACCTAGTCTGCTGAGGAAAGGCCTGCATTACCCTCTTGTAAGGTTACACGGTTAATGGATGTTGGAATGAGGGTACAATGTTACACATCACAGCTGGCTTCCCTTTTGGCGTCAGGCTGTGTCAGGAGGCAAATATTTGCAGGTTAAGGTGAAAAGGCTGCTCAAAGGGTTGGAGAAGTCTCCTGAGGGAGGTAGTGGACACATTGGAGAGCCCAAAGGCAGTATCACCCCCAAGCTCCCAAAATATGACTTCCAGATACCGTCACTCGGATTTTGTTTAAATAAACTTACATCTTAACCTTGATTTTCTCCTTTTACAGAGCGGAGGTGGTCAAAAATGATGAGTTAACGGACAAGTCTGAGCTCCAGTCCCCTCGTGTAAAATGTTTGAATACTCTAAATTATGGATTTTAAATGTGGATTCGTTTTCTTTGAAGAGTTTGAATAATTCCTTGGTGGAGACATTTGGAACCTGCTTGTCCTTTGACACTTATCCTGGAAATCTTTCGTATAGAAAACATCTCCTTCTTTGTGGATCGTGGTCATTGACGACAAACAGGCTAGGGTCTTTGAGAAGATATATGCCAAAGAAAAAAAAAATATGCCTTTTGTCTTTCAGTTTTGGCAGGGTGATAAACTAAGTTAAATATGCAGATTATCTTAGTCTACCATTTTGCCAGAATCAGGAGTCAAAGGCATGTTTTGTTTTCGGATTAGGTTCTATGAACACCTGGAAATTCTAGGTGTGATAAGAGCAAATAGCTCTGAGATGCTCAGATAAACACCTAAGAGAGAAAAATGATTTCCTTGGTCATCAGAAATGAAGAGGAAATTGAAAATCAGAGAGGGAAGTGAGTAATCCGAGGTTATGGCTGCCTTGGATGGGGCGGAGAAGAGAGTATCAATCTTGGGTATCTAAAGTTTTAGGTTTCAGTGACCGTTCAGGAGGTAAGGCCTTGGGCCCATTAGCTATGGAGTGTTGAAAGTCTCCTGCATAAATCAAGGATGTTCAAGACTAGTCTGAAAAGGACCAGACCAAGAAAAAAATCTGCTCTCAATAGGGAAATAAGAAACTCCTCTTTCTCTAGGCTCTGCTGACAATTTTATTTCTCCAGGGGTTCCGGGTGCCTGGTGCCTGAGTGGCTCGGTTGGTTAAGCATCCAATGCTTAGTTTTGGCTCAGTCTCGTCATGATGAGATGGTTCATGAGTTCGAGCCCTGTGTCGGGCTCAGTGCTGACAGCATGAAGCCTGTTTAGGATTCCCTCTCTCTCCCACTCTCTCTCTCTCTCCGAATGAATAAACTTAAAAAAAATATTTTTCCTGTTAATCTAGCAATAGAATTCCCATGATGGAAAATATATAGTAGTTGAAATGAAAAACTCAAAAGGTATATAATATAGATTAGACCTTCTGAGGAGAGAGCTAATGGCAAGCTAAGACCTTGCTTGGACTGCACCACTAAGGGATAAAGAGATGGAAAAAGTGAAGTGATTTGGGAGAAGGTCTCACGTGCCTCTTATAATATTTCCGGGAGCAGAAAATAGAGAGAAAGAGGGAATAAACATTACATGAGTTAATTTCTCAGCGAAGTATTAATTTCCCGGACTTGCTGGAAAACCCAAGCTCTCAGATTCAAGGAGCAAAAGTCTGTGAGCAGGAGAAAATACAATCAATCCACAGGTGGACGCATTTGATGAACCAGCAGATGGCAATTATAGAAGTCTGAGGACAATTGAACAACGTATTCAGTGCCGTGGGAGAAAATTTAAGAAGATGGTTACCTAACTTACCCTTCAAGAGTTAGGGTAGGGAATGGTCCAAATGAAGAGAATCACTTTTGCCTAAGAATACTGTATTAGCATCCTAAAGCTGCCTTAACAAAAGGCTGTAACCTTAGTGGCTTAAAAAAAAAAAAAAAAGAATTTTACTGTCTTACAGTGCTGGAGGCGAGAAGTTTGAAGGCAGGATGTCAGCAGGGCCCTGCTCTCTCAGTCTGTGCTAGAGAAGAATTGTCCTATGCTTCTCTCCTCACTGCTGGTAGCCCCAGGTGCTCCTTGGCCTGTGGATGGACCACCCCAATCGTCTGTCTTCACATGACCCTCTCCCCGTGTGTCTTTACATCATCTGCCCTCTGTGTGCATTTGTCTTTGTGTCCAAAATTCCCCTTTTTATAATGACACCAGTCGTAATAAGTTAGGACCCACCCTAATGACCTCATCTTAACTTGGTTAAACTTGCAAAGATCCTATTCCCAAATCAGATCACATTCTGAGATTCTGCGGGTTAGGATTTCAATATAGCTTCTTTGGGGGGGACTCCGTTCAATCCAGAACCCATGTATCCTTCATAGAACCTTGCTAAAATAACTAACAAGGAATATCTCTCAAGAAAAGGAAGAACGAAAGAACTGATGTCATCTTGTACTATTCTTTTGAATCCTCTATATTTGAAATGTTTTGTAATTTTCCAAAGGAATACTAAATAAACAGTATGCCTTTACTATTCAGTTTTGATAAACTATTAGGCAATTAAGAGCTTTTGAATAGCAGAGGAAGGAATAAATGATTGTATCATTTGTATAGTTAACATGATTATTTCTCCAACTAATGAACTCAAAGTTAAATCAAGAGTTGTGGCTAAGATATCTCTACTTGCACAATATGTACACCAAATTTGGAAAGCACTGATTTCGACCACTCATATATGCATGGAAATTCATTTTGTTTACAGCTACAAAGATGAGAAGCTATAGGAAATGGTGCTATAGAAAACCACTACGTAAGGAAAATCTTATTCTAAGAAAATTGGACTGATCCTTTGAAAACTTGGTGAAAGATTTTACTGTCTTCCGTCGTACTTGGTTTCTAATATTCTAATCTATGTGGGTAAATAAACATGGAATCTTCAGAGCTGTAGGGAAAATTGAAAGAGAAGAGAAATCAAAGTACTTTGTAAAAATCTAAAGTCATAAATTAAGAATTGTAATGACTAGAGAAGCATTTTGCATTATCACTTAAAGTATTATCACTATTTAAATATATTTAAATATGACAAAAACATTACTGTTGCACTTTAGCAACAGTATCTGAGCTGAAAGAACATTTTGTTAATTATTTGATAAAACTGCTATGCTTATAATTCTCATCTTCATTGGGTACAGGCATTGGCCAACTTAAACAAGTGATACAGGGGCGCCCAAGTGACCCAGTCCGTTGAACTTCTGACTCGTCATTTTGGTTCAGATCATGATCCCAGGGTTGTGGGATTGAGTCCCGCTGGCATTGGGCTCTGCTCCGAGTGTGGGACCTGCTTGTGATTCTCTCTTTCTCTCTCTGTCCCTTTGTGCCTCCCCCCACTCAAGCACTCTCTCTCTCTCTCTCTCTCTCAAATAAAATGTAAAAAAATGATACAGATGGTAGGTTAAAGAAACAAAACCAGCAGAATTGAGGCAAAGAACATTGATTAATGAATTAAAAAACAATTCTGAAAGGTCATGTTCTCAAGTTGGGCTAAGCCTTCAGGCAGCTCTAACAAACGTGACCAGGCTGTCTGTATGGAGCAGGTAACCCATGCTGACTCCGAATTTGCTGACATTACAGGGTTATTATCTCTAGAAGGATGTAGCATTCTGGAACAATTTCTCTAATGATTCCATTAAGACCATGGTTTCCTTCAATTTGGGCTTCCATATTTCATTTTTCACATTACCCGACACCACAAAGAAAATAAAACCGGGTCTTGGATAGAGTGTCTGTGTCACCAAGGGGGGAAAGAAATCACTCAATTTTGACGGTACTTAACCCCATTTTATTTGATAAGCACATCTGTTGTTTGAATCACATGTCAGCGTGTGCATGATGAAATTCTATGAATGCTAGTTTAAAGGCAAAAAACTAATGTGCCTTACGGTAAGTTGTGGCAATCGGAGGATTTAAGAAAGAAGCCAGACACACGCCATCCTTTGATTGGATAGTATTTAAAAGCACACCACAGCAAAGAAGCTACAGGAAAAGAAATATCTAGAATAGAATGTGACGACCACACAGGCTTCCACTTGACAGAATCGCAGTGAGCAGGCGATTATTAGTCTCTTACTTTCAAGAGGATCTGCTCTGTACTAATTTGTGACCGAATGAGGCTTTTTCTATGGATGAAGGTAAGGACAATACCTCTTAATTCCTCGAAAAGAATCTTTTGGAAATACTTCCATAGAAAATTTTCTTGTATATTCAAATGGGAAGAATAAATAAAGGGAACCAGAACATGGTAGGATGGTGGATAAGTGTGCGCTCTTTACCTGGAATTGAATTTTGGTTTCCAAAATCTGCTTAGCGATGAGACTTAGAGCAGGTGCCCAATCTCAGTTGGTTAAGCGTCCAACTTTGGCCTGGGTCATGATCTTGTCAGTCCCAAGTTTGAGCCCCATGTCGGTCTCTGTGCTGACAGCTCAGAGCCTGAAGCCTGCTTCAGATTCTGTATCTCCCTCTCTCTCTTTCCTCCTCCCCCGCTCACACTTGTCTCTCTCTCTCTCTCAAAAATAAATGAACATTTTTAGAAAACTTAAAAGGATAAACAATTGTATACAATATTTGTATCTTAAGTCCATTCTTTCTAAAACCAGTAAAGTGTTGATTTTTTTTATTATTTTAAAAATGTTTATTTATTTATTTTTGAGAGAGACAGAGAGAGTGTGAGTGGGGGAGGGGCAGAGAGGGAGGGAGAGAGAAAATGCCAAGCAAGCTTTGTTGCTGTCACAAACCATGAGACCATGACCTGCACTGAAGTCAGGAATCAGACCCTCAACCTACTGAGCCACCCAGGTGCCCCCAGTAAGGTGTTTTAGACCAAGATAGAATTTTCTGTTTTCACTAATATTATGGCGTGTAACCTCAAAAGAAATAAGTGAGATAAACATTAATATTTCTATTTCATAAATGAGAAACTGCATTTTGGAGAAATGATGCTAGTTATCCAAGATCTTATAGCTTAGTAAGGAAATGTTGGCAATGAAACCCTTGCCCTGTACCTCTGCCTACTCAACTACCTTCTGCCTCTAAAAAGGGCTTTCCACTGACCCCAGGGGCATGATCAATGTTCCTTTGGTCGTCATTAGGGAAAGTGGTCTTTCCATCACCTCACTCTAGGACTTTCCTTTTAACACATAAGTTGACTTCCCATTACTCTTAAGATAAATCAAAGTCTTTGCCATGGATTCAAAGAGACTGGTAATATGGCCTCAGCTTCTGTCCACAGTCTGATTACCCTCATTAATCAGAGCCAACTTCCCATTATGAGCCCAGGCACACTCTTAGCTCGGGCTATACTCAAGTTCTATATATCCTACAAGTTTGGTGTGCCATTGGGCATTTGTCCCCAATGGTAACTCCTACATATCCTTCAAATCCCAGACTCAATCACTTTTGTTATCATTTACACGCATGAATGAGCTCCAACAAGATTTCAGGTGTTTGAGGGCAGTGGGCGTATCATATTCTTGTGTCTTTTGAAGCATACAGTATTTGTACATAGTAGGTATTCTTTTTTTAGAAAAAAATTAATGTTTATTTATTTTTGAGACAGTGAGAGACAGAACATGAATGGGGGAGGGGCAGAGAGAGAGGGAGACACAGAATCCGAAGCAGGCTCCAGGCTCTGAGCGGTCACCACAGAGCCTGACGTGGTGCTCGAACCCATGGACCGTGAGATCACGACCTGAGCTGAAGTCGGATGCTCAACTGACTGAGCCACCCGGGCACCCCCGTAGTATCAATAGATACTTCTAAAATACAAAATAAAATGAAATGTGAAACTTTGGTTATAGAGATGCAACAAGGTTTATTGTAAACTCAGTTTACCAAAAATGAGTACAAGGAAATGTCAAGATAATCTTAAGAGTCAAATCTTGGTAATAGTAGCTTCTAAAATTTGAAATAGACCTGGCTGAGAAGACCCATCAATTCAGAGAAAGAGATACTATTTTCACATTACCTATAAATGGGGAGCCCATCACTGGTAATGAATAAGAAAATACATATCAATGTTTTATGATTTTACAATTTTATGTTTAGTTTTTATTTTCTCCCTTCTTTAATATTCAAAAGCAGTATTTTACGGAAACCTTTTCTTTTTTTAAAAAAAAATTAATATTTATTTACTTTTGAGATATATATAGAGAGAGACAGAATGTGAGTGGGGAGGGGCAGAGAGAGAGGGAGACAGAATCTGAAGCAGGGTCCAGGCTCTGAGCTGTCAGTGCAGGGCCCTAGGCGGGGCTTGAACTCACCCACAGCAACATCATGACCTAAGCCAAGGTCAGACACTTAACTGACTGAGCCACCCTGGCGCCCCATTAGGTAAAACTTTTCTAAAGAGAGAAGTGAGCTCAGAAACTCCCTTCCTTGAAGCATGGCCAAATTGGACAAAGCTCATTCTCAAGTAGAATGCCTTCTAAGAATTCCCAGGGTACATAGGCATGCATGGGGACCTCCACAAATACATCTGTTTTCTGTTATAGTAAGTGCAAACTTGGTTATTTTAAAGACCAAGTACACAGTTCTCCAGATTATTTTTGATATTTCTAAGTGAAAATAGCTATATCGGCCTTTCTAATTATAGAATGCCACTATAAGCTCTTTATTAAGAAAATCATAGAATTTAAAAACTATATGTAAAAGTCTAGTTCTCAGAAAGCATGTGTGTCTATTCTGCAGCCATATTAAATGCATACACACTCACCTTCCTTTTATTAATCATTGCCATGTAACCTAAGTTGCTTAAATTATTCATTCACTGTAGAAATGAAAAATAGATTTGGTAAATAAATAGATCAGCACTTCAAACTTAGGAGAAAATATACATAATAAAAGAGTTAAAAAAATTTGAAAACCTGGCAAGTAGTATTCTTGAATTCACATTAGCTTACTTGAGTTACTGGAAATCTTTCATGTTTGCTGTTAATTCAGATGGAAGTTGCTGGGTTAGTCAAAGGTCACTGCAATGTACATGGCCAAATAGATTAATTTTATTTGTATTGCATAATATATTTTGCATATTGTCGTTCATTCAATTACCAATAACCTGTTGTGGTAGATTAAAGGTGGCTGTAACTTTTTTGCTGTTCCCCCCGCTGAAAAGTGAGCTCCATGTTTTCTCCCCTTCAGTCTGAGAGGTGGGGGGAGAAGTCCGTGACTGCTTAATCGATAGAATATTATGGAAGAGATGCTCTCATTTTCTAGGTGTAAGTTCTGGTTTTAAAAGACTTGAAAGGACAGGTAGCTTCACTTCCTGTCTTACTGGAAACCATGCTCGTAGAGCCCTGAGGTGCTACGTAAAAAATTTCCTAAGAGGCTACCTTGCTAGAGAGGAAGGAGAGGCCTTGTTAACAACAGGAGAGAGAGAGAGAGCCCCTGAACTGGGTCTAGCTTTCCCTTTGTCTTTGCCAATGTGCTTGCCTTGTGAGAGAAGCCATCTTGGACCCTCCGGTTCAGGTCAGCCACCAGATAAATACCACCCAGTGGCCCCAGCTGATGCTGTGTGGAGCAGATGAGTCACTTTGCGGAATCATGCCTCTTTTCTTGATCCACAGAATTGGCAGATATGGGAAAATATTGTTTCAAGCCACTAATGTTTGCATTAATTTTTGTAACTGAAGAACTTATTTCTTTAGCCCCTTATATGACCAAGTATATATGACCAAGTATATCAAGAGCTGGAGGAATAAAGTCAGGACGTTCTCTGTAAATTGTGTAGGTGGCTATTAGACACTGAAACTTGTGTGCTTAAGGGGAAAAAATCATTTTATTTCTAAGTTCAGCTTTGGATCCCCCAAAAGGCATTTGGATCTTGGCTAGTCCTTTAGTTATGCTATCTACACGTAAAAAGGTAGGTGTAGAAGATGAAAGTGGATAGAGAGGGGGCCGTTATGGACTGAATTATATCTCCTGAATTGTGGCTGTATTTGGAGAAAGGGTCTTTAAAGTGGTAATTAAGTTAAAACGAGGTCTTTAGTGTGAGCCCTAATCCAATATGGCTGCTGTCCTTATAGGAAGAGGAGTTTAAGACGCAGACACACACCCTGGAAGACCATATGAGGGAGACTAACGAAAATTAACCCTGTCAACACCTTGACCTTGCGCTTCTAGTCTCCAGAACTGCCAGAAAACAAATTGCTGCTGTTTAAGTCACTCAGCCTATGGTACTTTGCTATGATGGCCCAAGAAAATGAATACAGGAGCTCATGAACAACCGGTGACAGTGAATTATCCTTTTTTTTTTTTTTTCCCAGTTGGAAAGAAGAAGTAATGATAGATTTTAACCTTTTAGAATTCTATGTGTAAATCCGGCATCATTGAAATAGGGTCTGGCTCTCCTATTCCTTTGGCGTAGCCACATTATATGTAGGTAAGTTTTGGCTAATTGTAGGGCACAAATAGTTACCTCAGAAATTCCACAGAAAACCTGATTTAGATTCACTGTACTATCAGACTATTTCATGTATCTATAGAATTTTAAGAAGTCTATCAACCAGTTAATATTTATACATCAGTGTGGCAAGGTATCATTATTATAGTAGTAGATGGGCACCATTTTTGTTTTACTGGAGGGAAATCCAATATGAATAAAATAGCAACTTTTCAAACATGACATTTAATCCATGCATGTAAATCAAACTGAGAATCTATTATTCATTATTAAAAGGGTGGCATATTTTTATTACATTGAGAATGAAACACAAATACTGTGAAAAATTTAGTGCCTCTTCTTGAAATTTTAAGACACTTATCATGTAGTCAGCTAACCGATACTGGCACTCATTTTAAAATATAGCCATGAAATTAATAAGTTTGATGTTTTATGCCTGAAAAGAGGATGCTCAATTTCAGTGAACTAGGCAAATTTATTTTTTATTTAAAGCTTCCTAAATACTTAAGATGGTAAAGTACTTCAGTAACGTTCTGATTCCAATATGTATATGAAGAATATAGTTCATATTCCTGTCATTATTAGTCACGGCCACAGTGTTCTTCCCTGAAGTGCTTTCTGAAAACTGCATATATCAGAAACTGATTAAAATGACCTAAAGTATTAATTCTTAAAATATGATGAACCCAACATTTTGCAAGAGGTTATTTTCTGTGTGACATTTAATACCAAAAAAATAAAATGATTTTAGTAACTCATAAGATGGGGCAGTCTTAGGACACTTAGAGCCTGAGCATCATTGCTTTTATTGATTATTGATTATTACCATTAGTAACGAACAATCCTGGAGTAGAGCGTGCAGCTTTAGAAAGTTTTCCATTATATCAGTTGGAAGAAGGCTTTTTTCTCGTGAATTCTTGGACAGGTCACTTCTGTTGGTCAAGAGGGCCCCCAGACTTGTGGGAACGGAACTTGCAGATGGTTTTTCCCATATGGCGTGGTTGGTCATGGGGCATCCTGCTCTTGTCCAAGGTCTGGCTCTTCTACTTACTAGTGCTCAGCACTTTAGGAAAACACTGAATCTCGCTGGCCTCAGTTCCCTCATGTGTACAATGGGAATCTAATACCTAATTCATAGGGGTTTTGTGAGCATTAAATAATATGGTGCACAAATCGCTTAGTGTAGTGGGTTACACGTAGGAAATAATTGGTTGCTCTAATTATTTTTATCATTATGATAATAATCTGCCATGTAGAACGTTCTCTGTTTCCCTCTGAGTTAGGTTTCTGCGGCTCTTCCCTTCAAGAAGTATTAGTTAATCCATCCTTGATTTATTTAAGACAACTCAATTTTCGTTGCATTTATTTGATGCTCTTTTGCCTCTGCTCCTTGCTACTAAGTGGTGCGAGGGGTTCAAGGCCATCAGCGTAGAAGGTCACTTTATCACTGTGCCTCATATCCTCTCGCAGAGAGGAAGGGTAAGTATAACTGAGTACCTGCAGTGTGTCAGTTTCTTCACCGTATGCTTAATATACACTATCAATGCAAACTTCACATCACCCAATCTATTGTTAAACCCATTTTGCAGGTAAGAGAAACTGAGGTTTTGGACACGAGGATTTGCCCATACGTTTGAAGCTGAGATTGAAACCCAGGTGTGAATAACCCCACAGAGTAAATACCGAGGTTCACAATCCACCCTAAAGGAAGCAGCAAGAACTGATATATTGGTTTTTCTATCTCTCTAAATTACTCAGCAATGCCCATTATATTTCTTTTTTATTTTTACCAGACTTATTTCTATTTCTAATGCCAAAACGCTCTCTCTCTTCCCTGTACTTTTGGAGGACAGATCTTGTATCATGTAGTAAACTAACATTTGGGAATGAGGCTGTTACAGTACATGCTAAGATCTTAAGAATATTTGATAACACTGGAATGGAAACCTTTTGGGAGTGGGAGTTGGGTCTATTTTGTTCACTGCTGTATCTAGCACCTAGAAATGTGGCTGTCTCAAATATTTCTTTTTTTAAAAATTTTTTAATGTTTTTATTTATTTTTGAGACAGAGAGAGACAGAGCATGAGCAGGGGAGGGGCAGAGAGAGAGGGAGACACAGAATCCGAAGCAGGCTCCAGGCTCTGAGCTGTCGGCACAGAGCCCGACGAGGGGCTCGAACTCACGGACTGTGAGATCATGACCTGAGCCGAAGTGGGACACTTAACTGACTGAGCCACCCAGGTGCCCCTCAAATATTTCTAAAACGAGCAAATCTAAAAAGTCCAGAGTCTCAGTGCAGACTTTAAATAGTCAGCTATTGCCTGCCTTTTAGTTGAAACGTTTTTAACTTTAAAACTGTTTTTGGTGTTTTATGCAGATTCACATTCTTTATTTTATTGGAAATGATTCTGACGTGCCATAAATCCATCCTTGCCCTTTGTGTCTGTTCTCTACATCTGTTCACATTTGCTGTATTCAGAGTTAAGAATGCCCTAGTTACAAAATAGTAGTTCTTCTCCGCGTTGTATGCCATTCAACAATCAAATCATTCTGAATTCTCTAAAGAGGAGAAACTTGCTTCTATATTTGAACTCACTCACATTCAGAGGGGATATGTTTTAATGTTTCAACATCTACACAAAATGCTTTACAATTACTTTTAAGGCCCTAATTCTCATATGAACACCGAGTGGAGCCACAAAGGGCTGAGAAAAGTTAAGGAATTTCTCCAAGGTCGCATGTCCTGTTAAGTGTGAAGAAAAGGGCCAATGATCTTTTCCTACCAAGCAGTAGTCAGTGACTTTTCAACTGATGGGTCTCTGAAAGCTCATGGTGGGAGCAGGGAAATGATTTCTGGTCAAACAAAATCATCATTGGAATTCAAGGGCCAGTAAGAGTCTATTTAGTAAACTGCAAATCAGATCATGTCAAGCTTTTGCTTAAGATCTCCCGGGGGCGCCTGGGTGGCTCAGTGGTTTAAGCGTCCGACTTCGGCTCAGGTCATGATCTCGCGGTCCGTGGGTTTGAGCCCCGCGTCGGGTTCTGTGCTGACAGCTCAGAGCCTGGAGCCTGTTTCAGATTCTGTGTCTCCCTCTTTCTCTGACCCTCCCCTGTTCATGCTCTCTCTCTGTCTCAAAAATAATAAATAAATGTTAAAAAAAAAAAAGATCTCCCAGTGGCTCTCCATTACATTTAGAATAAAATCCAAATTCCTTGTGGGTTTCACTCCAGCCTCATTTTCCATTCTCTGAACACAACCAGCTCATTCTTGTCGTAGGGCCACCGAATTAGTGGTGGCTTCCTACCTACTAGGGTTCCTCCTTCAACTGTGACATGGCTGGTTTCAGGTTAAGTATCACTGTCTTAGACTAGATTTTCTTAACAGATTTATTCCTTCTCTGCTCATTTTCTAGTGCATCACAATTTTATCTTTGTTATTTCAATATCAGTAATGGTGAATTAGAGCATTTATTGCTATTAAAATGGTCTGATGTGTTATTGATTATCCCTTCCTGCATCAGATTATACATTAATGAGAACTAGAAGCTTCTTTGTCTTTATTCAATTATTTTTATTCTCAGTGCCAAAAATGGTGCTTAAGTGCAGTATGAACATTTAATAAAATGTGTGTGAGTGAATGAATGAACGAATGAATGGAAAGAAATAGTGAAGTTGGATTATCATTTTTGATATAGTCAAATCAACAATTTAGTACCTGAGAAAACATGAGCCAATCATTACTTTCCTAAATCTTTTTTTCCCCATCACCTGTGAAATGGGCTAATATCAATTATATAAAAGGATTGACATGATCAGATGTGATAATATGCCTTTAAGAACTTTGTGACATAGAAAATGTGGCATAGGTATGACTATTATTACTAGATGTCTTTGGTACAAAGTGGTTGCCCAAAGGAAAAATGTTGATAAGCAATTATTGCCAAAAGTTTTCTCCTTTCCAAATGACGCATTTGTCTGCTCCTTTGTAAAACCATTTGTGGTTAATTTGTTGGTCTTTGATCTAATCATGCTGCAGATGTTCAAAAATGCCATCTTTTTGTGCATTGAGGCTCAGTCACTGGGGTTTGTAAAAGTAATGGGCTGTGCCCAATTTTTCCCCAATGTGTTCAACTCTCAGGGACAATGAGGGGGAAATTTATCTTTTGCCTAACAAGGAGAAACTGAAAAGAAAATTCAACTTTTTGTTTTCACAGTCAAAAAAAGGGGGGGGGGCGTGGAAATCCCAGAACTGAATTTCCTAAATTAAAATATTCAATTAGATTTTGCCATCTCCCTGGAGTGAAATATTCTTAGTTGAACATTTGAGTAGCATGTAGAGATGAGTTATGACACATTGAGGTTGAGGTCAGGTAATGGAATTTCGATATAATGAGATGGCATGCCATATATTTCTTTTTGGTTTCAGTCACGTGTGATGGGAAATGGAGGAAAGGTCATATTTTTTAGCCTGTAATTATTCAGGTCTGAATCAGTTTGATTTTCAAGAGAAAGGTGGTTGCCCTACGCTGTGTAAGTCACGCGATCAAGGACACACAAATCTGTCTTATCTTTGTGTCCATATTAGATGGTGATACTCAAAGTGTGGTCTGAAGGACTACCTGAATCACCTTACCTTGGCATGCTTGTTAAAATTCACATTCCTGAGACTCACCCCAACCTTATTGATTCAAGATGAGAACAAGGCCTGGAAATCTGTATTTTTCATCAGCACCCTTGGGTAATTCTTAGACAAATTAAATTTGGGGGACTGCTAGTCTAGAGCCTTGAGGATGTCATTGTATGATTGCTGATGTTTCTCAGATGATTACAGTTTGTTGTTGAGAAGTCAAAAAATTAGATCCGGGACTGGAGGTTTTGAGAGATCATAGAGTTGTGACCCCATTTCAGGAAGATTTTTGTTCAGAATTACTATTTTGTAAGTTATCTGGTGAATCTAGCCCTTCAGAAAGAACTCATTCTTTAATTAAGGATCCTGGACAATGGGGTTTTATTGAAATAAAAAATGTTTTTTCTCGGTCAGTCCCGTGTGTACTTTCAATGCCTGACCTCAAAGTGAACCATTTAAGAGAGAACAGGCCGAAACACGTGGAGAAAGAGCCCTAGCTCCTCAGTTTGTAGGAATCACGAAGAGAAGTAAATAGGACAGAGAAGAATCCCCTTGAGCCTTTTCTCCGTGAATCCAAGGCAGGCTTTTTGCTGTAGCACCTCCTACATCAGGAAGCATATCCTGAATGGCCCTGTTGTAGATTGCCAAGAGTCAGACACTAGCCCTACCGTCGACATCTATTGTCTGTGTGACCTTGAACTCAATCTCTTTGTCTCCTTTGTGTCCTTCACAAAATGGAGCTAATAATAAAATCCTCTTCTTAGAATTATTGTGGTGATGGAGTTGGCAAGGGTAAAGCGATTGAAAGTGTTCCTTGCATTTCATCAACTTCCGATAAATGTCAACTATTGACATACTGCCTTTTAGGATTAAGGAAAACCAAAGGAAATCCATTTTCTAAAACAGGGAACTAGAAATACTACAGTTGCACCCGAGAGCGCGTGGTTTTCCAGTGGTGTGGGAAGGAAGATTTTCTCTCGGAAACTATTGTAGCTGTTACCACCCTCCGTCCTTGATCCCTAGTCCAAGAAAAGTTTCCAAGAGTCATTACTTTGTTTTATCCCACAGCATAAAGACTGGGGATTAGAACTAATGTGCCTATTTATTTATCTTGTCTGAGGGACTGGAACGGAAAACAATGGTACTATAAAACTTTCACTGGATCACCTAGGTTACCTTGGGCTGTGGCATCAGTTCCTAATCATCTGTCCAGAGTTGTCTGCCTCAGAAAGAACATGTTGCTATTTCTACTGCAAATTAAGTGTATTTCTTTACCTCCTGGACTCCCCTTATTCTTTGAATGTTAGTCCTAGAAGACGCTGTTTAGTTCACTTCCCAGTCTGTGTAGCTGCCGCCTTCCCTTTATCACCACTGTCCTCCCTCCTCTTCCACTACTAAATGCTACCATGGCCAGCATTTAATAAATGGCAAAATCAAGATCCTGAGATGGTAGGTTACCCACGTAAGTGATCAGTTGGTATTTGATCTCATGTTTGTTTGAGGCCAAAGCCCATGATTTTAACCACTAAGATATATAGCTTCTCTTTTAAAGTTGGAAAGCACTTAAACGGAATGGGTTTGAACAATGAGGACTGAAGTAATCCATGTTTAAGGTCAAGTTAAAGTCAATGCACCTAAATGAACCATTTAAGGTGCATTTAGAAGAATTGGAAGCAAAGAAATGTGCAGATAGCCCCATTGTCGACCTACCTTGAACAACATAAGCATTATTGAGTATTCTGCTTCTCTACGGAGGTACACATTATATGAGTATCTGCATGTTCCTCAGCTATTGACTTGGTCATGAACCTGACAAAAACCACTACATCCCTGACTTTATCTCTGGTGACTGAGACTGGTGGCTCGAAGCTCTTTGGTCATAATAATCATCTTGATAGAACAGTGAAGACTGAACTTGAGTCAATACAAAGCAGGCCAATGAATCAGTGTACCTCAGCTTGGTTATTCTACAGAAACAAACAAAAAACCCTCAAAACATCTCAGTGGCTTAATACAATAGAACTTATTTTTCACCTAAACTCCATGTCCACTTTAGGAAAGCTGGGGGTTCTGTTTTAGCCATTCTCATTCTGAGTCAAAGACTGATTGAAAGATCGCTGTCTGGAACATCATTTGTCACTGTGACAAAGGAAGAACAAGAGAACTCTGGAGGGTCTAGAACCAACAATAAACACTCTGGCCTAGAAGTGATACTTGTTATGTTCACTCACAGATCATTGGACAGAACTAGTTCAAGGGCCCACCCACCCACAAAGGAGCTAGGAAGCGCAACCCTACCATATGTTTAGAAATATTTGATGAACAGAAAATATTAGAAATATTTGACAAACAGCATTAATGACAATATGGCTTCTTAGGAGTGATCGGAGCTTCCTAACAGTTAGAACTGTTCCCGCAGGCATTAATTTACCTCATGAATTGGCAAACCTTCCCATCAGCCAGTGTAGGGTTCAGATGGAGAATGAGCAACTGTCTTGCATGTTATACAACAGATTTTTAACGGAGCAAGGGGTCGAATATAACATGGTTTCTCAATTTTTGTGTTGTATCTGCCACCTGTGCCTTTATTAGATTACCTGTTTTCCTCAACAAAATTTCTAAAAATGCCCTTTTCTGAAGTCATTGTGTATTTGTCCCTTTTTTCTTATTATTGTTATTATTTCCTTTACATTTAGGGACTTTAAAATTCTGAGAACATCTTAGTAATTGTTATGAAAATGTGTAAGGCTCCTAGCCCATGTCCAGGCCATCTCTGCCTGTACTTCTGCTTGAGAACCTGTAGATTAGAAATTGTTACCTCAAAGGTATTGTTCAAGATACTTTGGTTATAATGAGCAAAACTTGAGAGAGGAAGAAGGATTGCCTGACAAAAGGGTGTTGTGAGAAGATAACAGACTGTGTGTGTGTGTGTTTGTGTGTGTGTGTGATGGGCAGACATCTGAGAAAATAATTTTGACTATACTTTATTTGTATATATTTGATATTTTAATTATATTATTATTTAATTATATTTAATTAAAATAATATATGTTTATTGTGAAATAATGCTAGAAAGTTAGATTGTGGTGAGGGTGCATTAGGGCCTTTAATATGATGCTAAGGAACTACAAGTTATACGATAAATATAAGTTGACAAAAAGATGTCAATTAGGTAAGAACCAGCCTACCCAAGAAGCAAAAAGTGGAGCTTATTCTTAACAGAAGTTTCTGCAAATTTTTTGTTTAGTGCCAGAGACCAAAGTAACTTTACATGACCAGACTACAGAACAACAACAACAAAATGAAAGTAGAATTTTCCATATGATATAAATATTTTTATATGACATCCAGGAGTTCACAATGAGGGAATAAGGATACTTGACCATACTTGGCCCTTTGACCACCAATAATAAACTTTTCTGTTACATATCATAGATGGCCCTACATTTTTAAGGCTTTTATCTCTGGTTTTCATCAGCTTGACTCTGATAAGGTAGGTATTATTTCCTTCTTTTATTTTGTCTTCTTGGGGTTTTCTGAGCTTTTTGGTTTTGTGGGTTGATGTCTTTCATCAATTTTCGAAAATCCTCAGCCACCGTCTCTTCAAAATTGTTCTCTGCACCATTGTCTTTCTCTTTTTCTTTCAGGACTCCAATTCCGTGTGTTCATTATTTTCCCACGGGTCTTACATGCCCTGATCTGGTAATTTCTTTTTTTCTTTTTTCATTCTTTTTTTCTTTGTGCTTCAGTTGGGATATTTTTTTGATCTCTCTTAGAATTCATCCATCCTTTTCCTGCTATGTCCATTTCTACTGTGAGGTCCACTCAATAAACTTTTCATTTCAAAGTAGTTTATTGTTTTTCAAGAAAATTATTATTAAAAAAGTAATTATTATTATTATTAATTATTATTTTAGAGAGCTTTTAAAAAGTTCCCTCTTGGAGTTTCTTCCTCCTCATGGTTTACTTCTATCTTTTCCTTTATTTCTTTATCTCAATTATGATTGTTTAATGTCTTTGTCTGTTAATTTTACCAGCCAGGTCAGCTGTGGGTCGGTCTCCATTGGCTGTTATCTTTTATCTAGACGTCACATGTTCCTGTTTCTGTGGCTGCATCTTGTGCCAAACATGGTGTATAAATGAACTGTGAAGACTGAAGTAGAAGATATTTATCCCCCACTAAAAAGCTGTCTCTGTCAGGCAGCTGTGGTGAGGGGATGATGTCTCTGGTTAGAATTAAGCTAAGTTGGGGTTAAGTTGTAGCTTTGGTTAGTGCTAATTCATCCTTGGTTTTCAAAAGTTTTGAGGTGTAAAAAATCCCTCCTTCTAGTCGGGTTTGGTATCCAAGCACCGTGTAACTGTAGGCTTCTGCCCTGCTCCCTCGCCCTGCCTGAAGATGTCTGGGCCACTGGAGATCTCCCTTTGGCTCTCACCCTGGGCCCAATTACTCACATGCGGCCGAGCGCTGGATACAAGTGCTAAGGTTGAGAATTGGTAGATGATGAGGACTCGTTCTGTGTCTGGGGCTCCTATGTGTTCAGTATTCCACATTAGGCCAAGATGGCTAAGCATTCAGCTAGATTCTCCATTTACTTGCGAAGCCTCCTACCCAGTGACAAGTCTGCTTCTTCATCTATTTCCTAAGATTAAAAGCCACCTCTAGTCCAAGGTCATATATGAAGGGCTTACCCCTCTCTGAGATTTAGTTTTCCCTAAATTTCTTTGTGCCCTAGTTCCCCAGTGGGTTCAATAATATGCACAATTTTGTAATTTAGCCAGTGTCTTTTCTGTGTTATAGTGAGAATTACGGTCATTTCTGACCACCTTCCTCATAAAGCAGAAGCAGCACTTTGAAGGTCTTCTGTTGGCGAAATTACTTTGTTAATTTTTTTTCTGATCGTAAAAATAACAATCCTTTTCAAAATTGCAGAAAGTCCAGAAAATTGAAGAATACTTTATCAATATGCATTTTCATCATTTTGTAAGGCTTACCCTAATCGTCTCTGAGTTGCTTCAATCTCCAGGTATCTGGTGTCCCAAGAATTTTACTTTCTCTTCCAATTTTCCATGTAGGCTTCAGCCTTCCAAATTCTTGTTTTCTTCTTGGATTTTGCTTGTTCTCTACTCTCCTTTCACATGTACCTTCTACCACATGGAAGGTGAAATGCATCACCTTTATGCTATACAGTGAACTCTAGGTCTGTAGTGTGTTTTCCTTCCAAAAGTAGGCCCTTCTTGGTACTCAGAAAATAAAGGTATTATTCCAAGGACATTATGACCCCCAACCACCGGGACTGATGAGATGGCATTGGTGGATGGCAGAGACCCACGCATTTATTTCCCTCATTTTATAGTGCTCACTTACGAAGCTATTGTAAAATACTCATGGAACTATCACACCATAAGATAGCTGTGGAAATATCCAGGTTGGTGGAGAGGATTCTCTGAGAGATACAATGAAACTCGGTGATCCTTTCTTGCTGAAGAGGAAAAGAATGAGTCCCAAGCTACACATTACAGAGCAACAGATCTCTCTTGTGATACAGGGCGAGGGAAAGAGACTACAAGAATAAATAAGATAAGACAACTGTTGTCAGATAAATTCCTTTATTTGATAACATATAGCTTTTTTCCTCCTTTTCAATCAATATCAGTGACTAGATTTTTGTTCATATATTTATTTTTTTTAGGGCTGTCAAGGTAGCTGCATGTGACTCTTCTATCTTGTAAAATAGGCTGCCGTGGAATTTCCTTTCGTGCATGAGGACTGGCTTCTCATGGACACATGCTGCCTGGCGTTATTAGGTTTTGTTTAGCGGCCTTGAACTGTCGTTCCTCACGCAGAATGATACTGGTGTTTTACAAGGTTACAGATGAATTTTAACCTCGATAGGTTCTTTTCTTCTTTATTAAATACACTGTAATCTGATTCGTCTTAGAGATAATTGAAATAAAGGCTTAAAATAATAATAATACTAGCTATGTGCATTTCATGTTTTTATGACCTTTTTTTTTTTTGTATTTATTGTCCAACCCAATGGTTGTATCAATTTACCGAGGAAGATGCTTATACCCTTGTCTTTTATTGAGGAGGAAACTTGAGTGCATGGAAACCTTGATTTAAAAAAAAAGTGACTAGCCCAAGACCACAGAAACTTAATGATAGAATTGGGTCAGTACTGGTCAAATTCTTACTTTATCTATTTTGGATGTATAGCTGAGTAAGATCAGGTTAGTAGTAGAGAGGCATTTTTAAAGGCACCGATAAGAGTAGAAGAAATTATTATAATGGCATCGGTTCAGCTTTATTTTCAAATGATGATTCAAAACAGGTTTCTGACTTCATTTCTCCTCCTCCTCCTTCTCAGTTAGCTTTGATTCTCTTATCACAAAGGTTACTCACAGCCAACTAGCCAAATGAAAAGTATGGCTTGATTAAGAATCTCTTTTGTCAGTAATTTGTGTCTAATGTTTTTAGCTTTCCCATGGGCTGTTGTAGAAAATGGTAAATCTGGTTTAAATGAAACCTGATCCTGTTAATGGTTTAATAGCAGCTGCCACAGGGTTATGGTATTTTTCAACAGATGCTTCTGTTTCATTTTAAACATAAACTGACTCTTGGAATATTTACATAAATCATATAAAATATGGCTACACACTTTTGGCTAAATATATTGTTATAAAATAGTCTTAGGCAAGTCCCTATCTTTGTCCATTTACAATTATTCACATAGAATTTGAAAAAGAAACCCAAGCCTATGCTCTATTAAAAAAAAAGATTATTCACTTTCCTGAAATTCTTTTTTTAAAAGGCCAAAGGGCAAGCTCCATCTCTACATCTGGGGACCTGAACAATGATTTGGTCAATCGGATCATTTCATCCATCTTTATGCCTAACACTATTTATTTAGCATGGACAAATTGCTTATACAGTGACGTGCAGTACAGTTTCAACTGAAATAAACAGGAGAGTCACATAATTAAATGGGACACTATTTTTCCTTGAAGAGGTAGACGTTGTAATAGTAATTTAAGCTATCATTATACCTAGGATTAGTTTCTCTGGAGTGCGATAGCTCAACCATTGTGTATCTATTTTATTTTTTTAAATGTTTATTTATTTATTTGGAGAGGGGAGAGCGAGAGAGGGAGAGAGAGAGAGAGAGAGACAGAGAGACAGAGAATCCCAAGCAGGCTCTTCGCTATCAGTGCAGACCCCAACATGGGGCTCGATTCCATGAACCATGAAATCATGACCTGAGCAGAAATCAAGAGTTGGACGCTTAACCAGCTAAGCTGCCCAGGCACCCAAGTTCAACCATTTTTTTTAAAGCATTTCTTCTGTGTAAAGGACTCGTTTGGGGTACGAGAAGACTACAAAGATGAGTGGCAGGCAAGTAAAATGATGATGGTGACAACTGATAGAAATAGTTATACTATAGAAGCAGCAGCTCAAGCAAAAGGAACCGGAAGTTCAGTATACTGTGTTAGGTAACTTACGAAGTGCAGAATCTTGAATGGGCGGGATCAAGTTTGTTGCTTGGGTCACATTTTCATGCTGGCATGTTGCTCGATTAATTTGGGCTGGAAAGGTTATGCATGCAAATACATCCAATAGTGAATTTTTCTTCAATTTTTTTTTTGATTTGGGTGTAATTGGCACACGATGTTTCATCCATTTCACGTGTATAACGTAGTGAACCAAGTTTACACCTGACGCTATGCTCCCCACACATGTAGGTACCATTTGTCCCCACACGCCCCTATTACATTATCACTGACTACATTCCTTATGCTGTGTCTTTTATTCCAATGACTCATGCAGTCCATAACTGGAAGTCTGTATCTCACCCTCTCCTTCACACATTTTGTTCATCCCCAGCAGCCTCCTCCCCTCTGGCAACCATCAGTTTGTTCTCTGTGTTTCCTCATCTGATTCTGCTTTTTGTTTGTTTATTTCTTTGTTTTTTTTTCAGAGTCCATGCACATGTGAACTCATATAGTATTTGTCTTTGTCAGTCTGACTTACTCTCTAGTCTAGGTTCATCCATATTGTTGAAAATAGCATGATCCCATCCTTTTTAATGCCTGTGTGATATCCCTACACACACACACACACACACACACACACACACACACACACACCCCAAATCCCCCTTATCCATTTGTCTGTCAATGGGCTCTTAGGTTGCTTCCACATCTTGGCTATAATAAATAATGATGCTGTGCAAAACAGTATGGAGTTTCCTCAGAAAAGTAGAAATACCATGGGATCTCATAATTCCACCACTGGATATTAATCAAAGAAACAAAAACACTAATTTGGAAGGATATGTGCACCCCTACGTTTATTGCAACATTATTGACAATAGTGAATTTTTAAGGGCAACCAATGGAAGTAAAACCCAACTCTGTCCTTAATTCTAAATTATATATAGGTGCCATTGAATGTAGCACATTTCTGTGTACAAGCATCCCGATCTCCCCTTGCCTTGGTATCCTTCCCTAGGCACTCCCTCCGAAGAAAGATGTGAAACCTGGCATGGCATTCTTGTTTGAACTCTGTCTCCTTCGTGGGAAATATGCTTCTTTTGACTGGGTTGTGGGCTGGGCAGCCTTCCCTGTGTGTGATAACAACTTTGATGTAGTGGACGGGAAATTCAAGTGTCCCCTTCTCCGAGGTCATTATGACCAGAAATTCGACAGCTTCAGGAAAATGGAAGATTTGATGTGCCAGGACTTGGACCACTGGCTGTGCAATCTCTACTTTCAGGTTTGTAATATGATTTTTTTTCAAATGTTTTATTTATTTTTGAGAGAGCAAAAGTGGGGGAGGGGCAGAGAGAGAGGGACAGAGGATCTGAAGCAGGCTGACAGCAGCGAGCCCCATGTGGGGCTTGAACTCACGAACTGCGAGATCATGACCTGAGCCGAAGTCGGATGGACACTCAACCGACTGAGCCACACAGATGTGCCTGTGATATGATTTTGTAAGTAAAGAACTTAAATTTTTTCTGAAACCGGGGCACCTGGGTGACTCAGGCATTTAAGCGTCCGACTTTAGCTCAGGTCATGATCTTGTTGTCTGTGAGTTTGAGTCCCGCATCCGGCTCTGTGCTGACAGCTCAGAGCCAGGAGCCTGCTTTGGATTCTGTGCCTCCCTCTCTCTCTGCACCTTCCCTGCTTGCACTCCGTCTCTCTCTGTCTCTGTCTCTCTCTCTCTCAAAAATAAACATTATTTTTTTCTAAAACTGCTTATTTCTAGCGTTTAGCTGACTTTTGTGCTATTGAAAATTTCAATATGTATCATAAATCTGTGAAAGCATTTACATCTTAATTCTTTCTTAATGCTGATTAAATTGATGTCTACAAATAAGGAATAAAATTCCAGAATTAGCAGGAAATTTAAAGATAATTTAATCCAAACTTCTATGTCAAGAGCAGGCTGAGAAGGGCACCCAAATCCTTCAATTCTCTGTTTATAATCTGCTGCTGCCGGATCTGATCTGTCTCATCAACTTGGGTATAGGGCGATGGTGTTTCCTTATCCAATGTACTAAATGAGCTACTAGTTTGTGTTGGGCATTGCTTGTTCTAGAAATGCAAAAGAAACGAGATAGAGTCTGTGCCTTCCTGATGCTCGCCACTTATTTGATGAGACAAGCATGTGTTCATACATAAGATAATGACCCACATTTCCAAGGGATGAAAATGGTCTTCACCAAACTCTCTTTGCCATACATATCACTTCAAAGCATGCTGTCTTAATTACTTCAAGAATTAAAAATGAAACACACTCCCAAAAAACGCTTGGGTGAACACCATTTATTTGTACATATTTGGAAATTTATTTTCTAACCAAGTCTTTTAGCAGAAATGTCATTGCAGAAATTCATTCTAGGAAGACACCGCGGAGGATCAAAAAAAAAAAAATATGACAGCATACCTTAAGTGTAAAGCATTCCAACAGAATTTTAGTTTATTTCGGTCCTCTATGTCCAAATTTATTCTTTCTGATTATGATGGTTTTCCACAGCACCCATATCAGAAAATGCTATGATTTTTTTTTCTTCCTTACCTGAGTGTTTGACATTTCCTTGTCTGTCTGTCTGTCTATCTAGCTACCTAGCTAGGTTGCTATCAATCTAATCTAATGTATGTATGTATGTACATGTATATATATATTATGTATTATGTGTGTATGTATGTATCATCTATCTATCACTGTCATCTATCCACCTAAGTGATTGAACTATTAAATACGGACATTTCCAGGAAACACATGTAGTTTTGGCTTAAAAATCAACAGCTATATATCCTTCTTATGTGATGGTCTTCCCGTTTCCTGTGTATTTTATGTTGAATCAACCGGCATGCTTCCCCCTGTTAGCGAATACCATTATAATGTTTTGCTGAAATATCTTTTTGAGATATTATGGGTTGCTGTTAAGAAAACAAATATAAATATAAATATGTACCTTTCTACTCATTTTAAAAATAGTCACCATTCTGGGATAAATCTGACTGTATATTGGAATTATGTAGGAAACTTTAGAAATAGTCCAAATCTTGTTCTCAGAGATTTTGATTCAATTGTTTTGAGGTGGGGTATCAGGATCCGAAGTTTATAAAACCTTCTATGGTTTAGAAATGCTGATATAAATACATTTGAAAAGGGAGACCATTAGAAATGAATTCAAAGGAATTATTGAAAAATCCCTCAAATTTTGAAGTGAGCTAACCCAAACAAAATATTTTATAAGTGGATGATTTGAATACCGCATTAAAAAATCAAAATGAAATAAAATACAGTTATAAAAGCAAATAAATTTTGATATAGGTTTACTAGTGAATGTGAAAGGCATCTATGATTTTTTTACTATTTGTTCCCTAAAATTCAGTGTTATGTTAACTATGGCAAGGTCATTTCGGTAGTGCTGGTATTGATAATAAAGACATAAGTATGTTATATTTAAGATAAATCAAGAAGTGATGTTTAAAATTTATAAGGTCAAGAAAACTAGCTATTTGCAAAACAACATTAGAAAGCTTGATTTCACTAAAATTTACTTGATTTGAACACATTACTAAAATTTTCCTTTTTCTTTTCTGACTCCCTTAAAAAATGGTGAAATGTAGTATTATGGCTTATCTGTAGAGCCCACTGGTCATTATTCATTACAGATGATTGTAATTGTCCACTGACTTTCTTATTTGTTAATAAATGTTTTCTCTCTGTATATTTCATGGGGGGGGCGTGAGTCTTATCAAGGAGAACAGTGTCATTATTTAAGATAGGATTTTCTGATTGTCAGCAGCATAAGTAGGAATGCATTTGCTTCTTTTTCATGAGGATAAAAATGAAATATTTTTATCCTGAAATCCGATTTTCCTCTTATGTGAAATTCTTAAATATTAGGAATTTTCCAATGTGAGTCTTCTCAAATGCAATTTTTGAACAAGTAAATGTAATTTTTGAGTACTCCTTTTGGAGTTTCTCAGGAAAAAAAAAAGTAACTTGGATTAGAGAAGAGAAAAGATAGGTAAATGGGATACTAGAACAGGAAAGTCATTTCTGTAATGCAGCCTTAGGAGATATTAAGGGAAATAAGTCAGATAAATTATGATCATTTCCCTCCTGTGTCTGTGAGTGGAAAAAAAATATCACACTCAAAGAGATTGTGGCCAACCCAGAGCACGTAGCTAATCCATGACCTCACATGTTCTACCATGTTGCTTTTAGGGATAGAATTCAGGCTCACAGTCCGAGTGTGGAGACTGGGGAACAGGTCTGATTCGTCCCCCTAGGGTATGTGAAAAAATACAAGGGGAGAAATTATGCAAGCAAAATAACCTTTAACTTTTCCCTGGCAAAAGTTCCTCACTTTCTTAAATATTTCACTTCCAATGTCATGGAGTTTTTCCACCAAGCACTTTATTATTAAATTTGTAAACATAGAGAGATGTTAAAAAAATTGCACAGTGAAACCCATACAGTCACCACTAGAGTCTACAATTTTGTCTTTTATTTTTGAACTAAAAACGTTGTTTCTTGGAGATAGTAAATACAGAATGAATATTTGCTAACTTGATCCCAGTGTAAGTATCAGATAGTGTTATTTGCAAGAAGATATTAAGGAAAATTATAAGGTAAAACAAAGGAAAAACTAAGAACTAAATAGAGCAATGGAAATATCTAAAGCAATTATGTAAATCGTTACTACAAAAAAAGCATACTTTGTAAAGCCGCCAAACAAAAGCAATTATAAGGTTCGGAAAATTGATTCGCCGTTGACCTTTTAGAGTTTGCAAATTGTATCATTGTTCTAGGGTAAAATTCACTGTGTGTGAAATATTTTCAACAGTTTAGATAAGAGATTTATCTCTTAATAGGTTATTAAACTTCCTCTGTGTTTGGATGATCAAACAACCTATGAAAGGCAGACTCAGCTTCCTCCCGAATTTCCAGTTTCTTTAATGGCTGGAGCAGAGACAGCAGAATCAGGCGTGGAGAATACAGCTGGCCTTTCAGAGAAACAAACAGAAGAAAACATTTGTTCATCCCTGGATGGTAAGGCTAAAATCCTCCCTACGCTCTTCTCAGGGTTAGTTGACTGTCTTCAGCATTCTATTACTAATATTTCAAGTTGTGTTATATTGTAGAAAACTGAGAAAGAAATTTTAATTATTAATGTAGTTATTTCTATGCCATGCTGCTTAAAGAGAACGTAATCATTGACAAGAATATTAGTTTCCATACTGCATAATTATTTACTAATTATAATCAACTGTAGAATTACTTCATTGAAACACAGGTCTTTCTCCACGGACTTGTGGCTTAAAGTAAAGCTCTAGAACTTTCTTGCTTGCTCACAAGAGTGGTAACCAACAAAAGGCTATGAAAGAGAACATACTCTCATAAAGCAGTGTTCAACTAATATAGTTTATTTCATAAAGCTGTTTTCAAAGCCTGGCTTAATCAAGCACTGAATAAGCAAATAACATTCTCTGAACTAGTTAATGTACAGCTTACAGAAGGGATATATTAGCGATTACTATTATTTTTTGCGAAAGAGTTATTTCCTTTACCAAAAGATGTACAAGATTCTTTAACAGGTTGTATCTTCTAGCAGTAATAATAGTATCAGGAGCAAGAGTATGGGGCTGAACTGGTAGTGCAACTAATATTAGAAGACTTACCAGTAATAATAATTACATGTGATATCTGTTTTTCCTGTGCCAGGCACTATAGTAAGGACTTTATTTTTTAGTTCAGAAATTAGCAAATATTTCAAACATATGGTTCAGCAAATAACATATACCAGTAATAGTAACCAGCTGTGTCCATTCTTGCTACTTTGCCATCTTTGCACTACGCCTTTTCTTTTAAAAAGTAACATTTTAGGGGAACCTGGGTGGCTGTCTGTTGGGCGCCAGACTCTTGATTTTGCCTCAGGTCATGATCTTGGGGTTCGTGAATTTGATGCCCGCATTGGGCTCTGACCTGGTGGCACGGAGCCTGCTTAGGATTCTCTCTCCTCTCTCTGTCCCTCCCCCTGTTGCATGAGCATGCATAAGAGTTCATTCTCTCTCTCTCTCTCTCAAAATAAATAAACATTTTTTTTAAAGTAACATTTTACATGTGATTCAGGTCACCCGTGAACTGCTTGCTACTTATGTTCCAACCCTCTTAGACTTCCTGTTGATAGTTTCCGTGTATGTTTCAATACATTTCCTACAGATGTATGTAATTATCAACAATGTATAATGTCTTTTCTATGTTTTTAAAGGTTATGTAAGTAACCATGTTTTATACCTATTTCTGCAACTTTATTTTCTCTCAGCATTATCCTTGAGATTTACACAGCTCACACACACACACTTATATATATTTAGGTTTATTGATACCTTTGCCGTATAATTGCATACATAGCAATGTGCATGATTTTAACAAAATGTGTTTATTTTTATTTTATATGTTGTTTCAAGTCTGGCTCAATTGTAAACAAGATTACAGTGTTTATTCTTGGACATGTTCTCCTTAAGCACATAGGTGCGAATTTCACTAGCATCTATCTACCTAGGAGAGGAATCACTGAATCACAGGGCACACACTTAACTGCCATCAAAATTGTATCAATTTGCCCTTCTAACAGATGTCTAGGATCTTGTTTGGCTCACGTCCTACCAATCTTTGTTACAGTCAGTTTTGCCAATTCAGTTGCAATGAAATAATCTCTTTGCTTGAATTAGAATATTCCTGAATATGACTAAGTTTGACCATTTTTTCCAAATGTTTCTTTGACCATTTCATTTTTATCTTCTGTGAACTGTCTATACCTATATTTTGTTCGCTTTTCCTCTGGGTCATTTTTTTCTTTTCTTTTTCAAAAAATTGTTTTAACGTTCATTTCTTTTTGAGAGAGAGAGAACATGAGTGGGAGAGGGGCAGAGAGAGAGGGAGATACAGAATCTGAAGCAGGGTCCAGGCTCTGAGCTGTCAGCACAGAGCCCGAAGTGGGGCTTGAACCCACAAGCTGTGAGATTATGACCTGGGCTGAAGTCGGACACTTAACTGACTGAGCCACCCAGGTGCCCCTAAAACTTTTTCTTACTAATCTGTAAGAGTTCTGGACTTTTTTTTTTTTTTAATGTGAAATGAGTCATGGGAAGCACTTGATTTCTAATTCAATCTTTGATTGTTACTGATTATTCACTCATTCTATTTAATTCATTAAAAAAAATCAATTGAATTAACTTAGTCATAGTATTATTGTGCATATAATCTATAGTAATACTATGACTATATATGATTATATATAATGTATAATATACGTATTTAATTTAGATTAGATTATATACATATGTACATAATACAATATATGTTATGATATATACGTGTATTAAGTCTATAATATATGTTATACATTATACCCATGATATATGTATATTACATTTGTATTCATAGTTTATTATCTTTAAAGTTTATTTCCTTTTGTTCCAGTTTTCTTGACTAGGGAATACACTCAGATTGCTCAAAATAAAATCTGCGTCCCACTGGAAACTAGTTCTTCTCCTTGAAGGAAACCAATGTTTTCTGAGTATTACTCTATAGATATTTTATGTTTCTATAGGAAAATACATAAAAATACTATTGTAATTTTTCAATACCACTATTACAGTCTTCTTTTCATTATTCATATTGGTTAATATATGCCTTCTTCGCTTTTCTTTATCAGTTTTGGTTGGGTTTTATCTTTTTATTCATTTTTTTAAACATTTACAACTGCTATCTATCTCCACCAAGACTCCCTCTCCGTTGATCTTTTGTTTTCCATGTATTTATACTTAGCTTTATTATTTCTGTACTCCTATCTTCTTCAGGTTTGGGGGAAGAGTTACTTTTCAGTCCTGATTTGAAAGCTTGAGTTATTTACCTTCAGTTTTATTTATATGGTAGATATGGGTGAAATCACGAATTCTGACCTAGATCTGTGCATTTGTCCTTATAGTGCTATCAATATTGTGTTATATATTTTAGATGTGTTGTTAAATGCATGCAATTTTATGATTATTAGTTTATATGTAATTATTTCTCTCATACAGATGTAGTCTCTCTCTATGTGCCTATTAATGCTTCAATTTTTATTCTATTTCTTCTGCTGTTAATACTACCACCTAATTTTTTTTGATAAATGTTTTATGGCATATGTTGTTTTTCTAATATTTATTTAAAAAAAAATTTGAGATAACTGGGTGGCTCAGTCAGTTAAGCATCTGACTTTGGCTTGGGTCATGATCTTGTGGTTGGTGAGTTCGAGCCCTGCATTGGGATTTGTGCTGATGGCTCAGAGCCTGGAGCCTGCTTCGGATTCTGCGTCTCCCTGTCTCTCTGCCCCTCCCTCACTTGCACTCTCTCTCTCTCTCTCTTCCTCTCAAAAATAAATAAACATTAATAAAAATTAAAAAAAAATACAGCCCATCTTTAAAAAAATATATTAAAATTAAAAATTAAAATTCATCTGTGGTGTTCTTTTGAGTATGGCTTAGCAGCATGAATCTAGATTTTAGTTTTGTATTCAAGACAAGTAGTTAATATGTGTCTTTTAATAGATGAGTTTAATTTTTTGTAATTATTGCTATTGCTGTTACATTTGTACTTGCTGATAACATTTTTTTTTGCAATTTAGTTTTGCCACCTTATTTGTTTGCTTTTAAAAAATACTCTATTTCCTGCATTTCTCTTTCACCAAAAATAATTTTATTTTGTTTATCCTCTGCTGTTTATCATCTATAGATTTTATTAATTATTTCAGATGTCATCCTGAATTTTCTTATCTACATTTTTAACTAAAAGTTGTTTTTTTTTTAAGTTTATTCATTTTGAGAGAGAGTGAGTGAGCATGAATGGGGGACGAGCAGAGAAAGAGGGAGAGAGAGAATCTCAAGCAGGCCCTGCACTGCCAGTGGGAAGCCGGACTAGGGGACTGAACTCACAAAGTGTAAGATCATGATTAGAGTCAAAATCAAGAGTTGGATGCTTAACTGACTGAGCCACCCAGGCACCCCTAAAAATTGTTTTACAAAATCTAACTCCATCTGGTTTTTCTCTTCTCTTCCTAAACATGACAAGGACTTTTGGTATATTTTGCCTACCTATTAAACACCTCCATGTACTCTCATATTATTCTTGGCTATGCTTTCAGTTCACTCTTTCATTAAACAGAAAACTCAGTTTTTTTTTTTTTACTCTCAAGAGAAAATTAATTTACTGACACATTTCATCAATATTTGTGCTTCATAGTCTTTTTATATAGCTTGTCTTCACTCTGGTTCCACTTTTCTTCTTGTTGAAAAAAATCTTTTGTAATTCATTTAGAGTTTGGGTCTATAAGTAGCAAACTCTCTTAGCCATTGTATATCTGAAAAAGTCTTTATTCTTTCTTACTTTTCCTCTTTTTCACCATTTATCCATGTATTCATTCTAGAATAGTAAAAACTTTCCTTCACTATTTTCTCCAGTGTCTTTTTGTGTCTGTTGAAGCTGATGAGAAGTTGGTATTAAGTGGGTAGCAACTGAAGGATCTTAAGAAGGGAAGTGATGTATTTCAATTTCCATTTTAGACAGTTCCCTCTGGTAATTTTTAGGAGGGTTTATTTGAAGAGGGCATGTCTAAAATCAGATGAGTTAACAAAAATTTAGAATAATGCCAGCCACAGAAGAGGGTCTGAATTAAGGCAGCAATAGTAAATTGGAGAAGAGAGTATAAATGTATCAAGTATTAAAAAAGTGCAAGAGAATAACTATAGGACTAAGAAAAGAATGTCCCTGTTGATTGATTAAATATTGATGGTAAGGAATAATTAAGGATGATTCCTCATGTTTTAGCACGGATAGACATGAATATTAACCAGCAGATAGTATTAAATAAAGGAAAAGGGACAAGATTAGAGGGAAAAAAAACAGGAGCTTGATTTTGCAGCTACTGAGTTTGAGATCCCCACGTTGTATCCAAGTAGAAATGTTTCGGAGATCTTTGGGAAAATGCACATGAAGCTCAGGAGAGAGATGGAAAGTAAGGGAGAAGAATGTGTCCATTAGAGAGGCATAAACACAAAGACCCTACCTGAAACTGCTAAGTGGTTGAGTTCTACCACGGAGAGTGCGTAGAGTAAGATGGCGTTGGGTTGAGAGCATAGGTCAGGGAAACAGCAGTGTTTCCTGGGAAGTGATATTGGATCTCTGCCATAATGGCCAGATCTAAAGCCTGCAGTATTTGATTTCCTAATAGCATCTGCCTTTTTGGCTTGTTCTGCCTATCAGCTGGGCAACACAGAGCTTCATACTCAACTTCTGATAAATGTTTCTTGTGTCTGGAGTTTCCCAAAGCCCTTGGAGATTATGCTTTGCTGAGCCGAGTAAGACTCCACTGATTGCTGGACTCAATTTCTAGAACCCACTGCTTTCTTCACTAAGAGGTGGGTCCAGTACAAGCCCTCGGCTTCCATAGCCATACCTGACCTGTTTGCTTGTGAGGAAACCATTATCATCAGCTGGTGATTACTAAATTACCAACCGCCTCCAGACAAACAAATGTCCCTTTATAGAGTTACATATAACTGGGAAGGTTATGTTGAAATTATACATACATAATTTATATATATCTAATGACGTCACTTGGCTTTAAACAAATATTTGTGAAAATAAATTAGATATGAGATACTGTAGTCCTCCCTGATCAGCAGGGAATACGTTCCAAGACCCCCAATGGATGTCTGAAATTGCAGATAGTAGTGAACCCTAGATGTATTATACTATGTTTCTTCCTATACATACATAGCTATGATGAAGTTTAAGGTATAAATTAGGCACGGTAAGAGATTAACAGCACTAACTAATCGTAAAGTAGGACAATTATAACAAAGTACCGTACTTAGAGTTATGTGGATGTAGTCTCTCTTTTTCTCTCTCATAGTATCTTATTGTAGATGTGTGACATCATAAAATGCTTCTGTGATGAGATGCAGTGAGGTGAATGACAGGCACTGTGACGTAGCGTCAGGCTACTGCTGATCTGACAATATGTCAGAAGGAAGATCATTTGGTTTCCACCATGCAGTTGACCGCGGGTAACTGAAACCATGAAAAACAAAACCCCAGATAGGGAGACTACTGTATATACTGAACCTAGGTTGTCAATGCCAACACTATCAAGCAAGTTGATGAAGGTGTATTGTTTCCCACATTTGAGAACTTGGATTTGTTCTACTTGTAGCCAGAGAAGATGGGTGACTGACATCATGGTCTAGTTTTGCAGGATAATGAGTAGAGCTGATTGTCCTCAAAATGCATAGGTTTAAGTTGAGTTTAAGCATTCTGTGTTGGAGCTTAATAAGTTTAAGACTTTAATTTTTTTATTTTAGGTGGATAACAATGCTATTGTCAATATGCTTGGTGTGATAAGGGGAGGATGGAATGGTGGGGTACATAGAATGAGCCTAAGGCACTGGCAGTGTAAGAAAAAACAGTGCCATAAAAAGCCAGCCAATGCCAGACTTAGAATCTTTCCAAATTGGTGGGGCAGTTCTATTGAGGACATGGGTGGCCACTGTGGTTGAGACTTACTGTGTGTCTATAGGAGAATGACTTCAGCCCAATGCTTCTTCTTTATACTGAATCAGATGGTCAGGCCTTCCAACAGGAGGGTCTGGGATGCCTTTGTTCTGTGAAAACAAATTACTTCAACATTCGAATATTACCTGTTTAATTTGGGAGTCTTAGATATAGAAAAGGAAATAAATGTCTAAATCTTTTCTGATGGTTGAATATCATCAAGAATTAACAAATCAATGGGGCGCCTGGGTGGCGCAGTCGGTTAAGCGTCCGACTTCAGCCAGGTCACGATCTCGCGGTCCGTGAGTTCGAGCCCCGCATCGGGCTCTGGGCTGATGGCTCAGAGCCTGGAGCCTGTTTCCGATTCTGTGTCTCCTTCTCTCTCTGCCCCTCCCCCGTTCATGCTCTGTCTCTCTCTGTCCCAAAAATAAATAAACGTTGAAAAAAAAAAAAAAAAAAAAAAAAAAAAAAAGAATTAACAAATCAAGAAATGTAGAAGAAATGATTATAATTTCATTAGATAAAAAGAAAACATTGCAGTTGATTTTTTTGTTTAAATTCCAAGTTCAAATGTCCAGTCAATTCAAGCCACTGTGGGGTACTAAAAAATGTGTATGTGTAATGTAGATTTCCTTCCTTCTTTCCTTCCTTCCTTCCTTCCTTCCCCTCCCCCTGCCTTCCTTCCCCTCCCCCTTCCCCTTCCTTCCTTCCCCTCCCCCTTCCCCTTCCTTCCTTCTTTCTCTTTTTTCTTTCTTTTCTTTCTTTCTTTCTCTCCTTCTTTCTTTATTTCCTTCTTTCTTTTTTTCTTTCTTTTTTCTTTCTTTTCTCTTTCTTTCTTTTTTCCTTCTTTTCTTTTTTCCCTCCTTCTTTCTGTTTCTTTCTTTTTCTTTCTTCCTTGTTTTTTTCCTCCCAACATTTTAGGATTAAGCATGGAACCAAAAATCTTATTTTATAATTTTCAACTTTTGGGAAAATAGGTTCTGCCTTAACAGTAATAATATTTCAGTGATACTGACATTTTAACCTAGTTTTAGGATACTGAGCTGAAGACGCAAAACAATTACTCTCAGACTCTTCGTCACCAGATCATTTTTGCTTTCTAGTTTTTCCTCGTGGGACTGTGGCTATATTTTCCACACCTTCTGCACCATGCTCGGAACTTAGCTTTTAGAACGCTGCCCTCAGTTCCCCTAAAAGGAAGACAGGTGGTATTCCAAGAAACATAAATACTGACATGATCAATAGAACACTGTGTACCGTGAGAGGAAGACTGTTTTATGCTTGAAGAAAATGCTTGGAAAAGGCTGATTTGCATCTGCTCTGCTCTCAGCTCAGAGACGGATTTGAGCTGTATAGTCCAAGACTGCACGGGGATGTTTTGCTCCCATTCAGAATAGATTTATATAAAAACGGAACATAACAACCTCTTCAAATACGTGTCTCTGCTACATTGGTTATATTTATTTATTTTTCTTAGAGGCTTCCTAAACATATTATTAGCAGTTAATATCCCCCATGGGTTTGTTTTCTAATATATCAGGGCTGTGCTACAGTATGCTGTTTCTGCCACTGATATGTTGCTAAGAGATTTAATAATGGGTAAACAAACACAACATGTGGTAATTCATTTCAAATTAAAAGTTTATTAAACTCTGGCTTGATGGCTTTCTGGCTATTTACAATTAAAGGAGCAAACCTTAGGGAAGGGGTGGCCACGTGACGTGTTCATGGCTGCAACGTTTCTATCTGAAAAATATGTTTATGATCTCTCACAAGCTGTCTCACATTGACAGGCTCCAGACAGAATCTGCTGAATCCACTCTACCCCCCAAATCATGAAAAAGCGACTTTAAGATTCACTTGCAAACACTTTAAAATTCACTTGCAAATCATGAAAAAGTGACTTTAAGATTCACTAGCAAACACACACACACACACACACACACACACACACACAGGCACTCTTGAAGGGATTCTGGATTTAACCCCACGGCCGGTATTTTGAGCGGTGATCAGCCTTGCAAATAGGTGGATGCCTGAGGCCAGAACGTATTTATGAAAGGCTAGAAGAAAAGAGCCATGATAATTCTTGCATTATTACCATCTTTTAGGCTGTTTTACTTTTTAAGGGGCGGACTAGGGAAATATTTGTTATGCTTGATAATTTTGTTTTGTGTGTACCTACATGGCATACACAATGGTCTCTGGCAACATCTATATATGTTTTTTGATGCAACATTCAATTCGGGCAAGTTTTATTGTGTAACCAGCGTCAGCAAAGAAGGCCGCCAAATTCTCTGGGAATGCAAACCAAAATAGCATGCAATCTTCGCCCTGCAGGGGCTTACTTGAGCCCAAGCATACTCCTCCGCTGAGAAATACACACACACACACACACACACACACACGCGCGCGCGCGCGCGAGCGGATACATGATGGGAAGGTCTACCAGCACTCTATTCACAATTCAGGACCATGAAGCTTTCTGGAACAAACTTCAAACTTGGAGGAGTAAAGCAGATGCAATTGGCTGAATAAGAAAGACGTAGTTAGAGGAGTTAGGTGGGAAATGTACCCTGTTAATCAGATGTGTTCTCTGGTTCAGTCATCTCATAGTGGGATTCCCAGGGAGAGGGGGACCACACGGAAAGAGCAACCTGCTGAAAGAGAGAAACTCCTCAATGGAATTATGGGAGACATGGGAGTTTACAATACAGTGTAGTACATGCTACCTTGTGACGCATTGGGTTGTGTTATATGCATATACTGTGTTCCCTATACTATAATTCTGTAATCCAAGGTGTCACAGAGCCTGCTGTGGGACAAGATAAGTAAGCAGATTGTGAGTTCACGTGAAAGCCTCGGATGGACTCTCAGAAACAAACAAGTGAGCTTTTGGAGGCAGGTGACATTCTCATGAACTCTTTTTAATGCAATCCCGTTTTAAATCCTACATTGGTGTGATCTGGAAAATGTGTGTTAACTTCACAATTTTGTCCTGGGGTGAAAACGGTAGTTTGGAATTCATTGGTGGAAATGCTTTTGGATAAAAGAAGAGCCACAAGAGAAGTTAAGAAGTCAGAATGGTACAGAGTAGATTTGAAGAACTATAAGGAACTGTAGGATTCCAGCACACGTATGGGGATAGATTTGGGCAAAGGAGTAAGTGAAGGTGAGAAATCCAGTAAGAAGGCCATCGCATCAGCCCAAAGAAGAAGAGATGGTAAGGGCTCGACATAGGATAGTGGCAGCGAGATGCAATCAACAGGGTTTCTTCAAGAGAAATGTTAAAGTCGAGTCAACCGGATTTGGCAGATGAAAAGTTGTGCCATAAAGAGAAATGAGAAAATTATAGTTCGGGTATCTAGGAAGATAGTCTTGCTTTTATAAGAGGTGAGGTACCTAAAGGGGCTGATTTCAGATAAAAGTTGACCAAGTGGTTTTGATCAAATTGAGTATACATTTTTTAAAGTTTGTTAGTGTGTTATTTGTTTATTTATTTACAGAGAGAGGAAGGGAGAAAGACCAAGAGAGAGAGGGAGAGGGAAAATCTCAAGCAGGCTCTGCACTGTCAGCCCGGAGCTGGACGCGGGGCTCAACTCGCAAACTGTGAGAACATGACCCGAGCCAAAATCAAGAGGCAGACGCTGAATGGACTGAGCCACCCAGGCGCCCCTTGATCAAATTGAGTTTAAGGTATTGGGGAAATTAGTAAGACTGTGACCAGCTTGGAGTTGAAAAAAAAATGGATTTAAATTCAGGAGGGACATATGGGTTTCATCCTAATAGAGATGGGCCTAAATCACAAAAAGGACAGTGGGAAAACTATAGGAAAACCTTAATTTAAGGGACAGAAGAAAGAAAAGGGTAGAGTCAACTGAAAAGGAGCAATCTGAAGAAGTAGAGGGGCGCCTCGTGGCTCAGTTGTTTGACTTCGGCTCAGGTCATGATCTCGCAGTTCATGGGTTTGAGCCCCACCTTGGGCTTTCTGAACTCTCCACTCTCAATGCAGAGGGCAGAACCCGCTTCAAATCCTCTCTCTTCTTCTCTGTCTGCCCCTCCCTCTCCCTTTTTCTCAAAAATAAACATTTTTTTTTTTTAAATGAAGTAGAAGGACCAGAATGTGGTATCATGAAGGCTATAGAATTTTAAGCATCTCAAGAAAGGAGCAGGGGGGTGGGTCACATCAGTAAATTACTCTGTTGAAGCACTACTCAAATTTTAAATGCATACAAACCACTCAAGGATCTATTTAAAATGCAAGTTCTGATCCGGTAGGTCTGAGTCGGGCTTTAGACTTTGCAGCTCCTACGTGATACATGATACATTCCTCATCCTTGAGGAATGACGAAAACATAGTTTGCTTTGCAAATCAAGTACATTTTGATGCCTTTTTAAAGGATAGGTAGGGAATGAGGCACAAACCAGACTGCAATGACCAGAGGAGGGAACAAAAAAGAAGAAATGAAGGCAGTGAATATAGAAGACGCTCTCGAAAATGAGGTGAAGGAGTTTCAAGAGCAGCTTAATGGAGTGAAGGGTTGAGAGAAGATTGTACTTGTGTGTGTGTTTTTTTTTTTAATGGATGAATACTTACCCCTCTCTTAATAAACGATGGGAAAATATCTGGAGGAGGAAAAATCAAGAGTGTAAGGGTCTGTTGGGGAGAATTCCCATCATAAGCAAGATAGATGGGAGAGGTTAGTCCTGGAAAGCAGAAAGGATAATTCTTCCTCTGAGGTAAAGGAGAAAAGGAAAAAAAAAAAAAAAGCAGAGTAGTTTAAAAAACAATTCTTTGATACTTTCTATTAAGAAAAAATAAAAACTAACAGCAGCATAAAGAAAAAAATTTTTTTTTGCTCGTGAAATTTAGGAAATGTAATAAATCACTAAGGAACAATAATGTTACTTGGAATTCTAATTTTTAAGTGTCTTAATCTTATTAAGTACTTTCCCTTCTGGGCCCTCTCAAGATAAGCTACTGTTTTCAAAATTGCTGTAGGTTTTGGCCTGAGGACAAAATAAGGATGAACAGGGCTCTGATACCTTCTGGAAAGGCTGAGCCACACAAGTGTAGAGAAGTACTTTCTTAGAGAACATGAGATTACTATGGCATTCACTTTTATCCAGCATTATTAAGATATATTGGGACTATGTTATACTGTGAGATGGGTCAAGGATATAGGGGTCAGAAATATGCCCTCCGTGGGGGGGGGGGGGGCATAAGACTAGAACCATGTATCCAGGAAGTCCATCTCAAAGAACCTTTGAAATAATATGATAGCTCTATCCTGATTCCCTAATTATTTTTTGCTTCAGCCTGTGATCCCACGTGGGTGCTACATGAATGCCATGTTCCTTTGCAAATAGGCATTTCATCCATCTTTGGAAGTATATTTCTTGGGGAGTCCATGGTCTCCTTCTTACTAGATCTCTCTCATCAATGACTATAACGTAAGTACTGTCATATATAAGAGGAAACAAAGAGCCCCTATTTATTCTTGCGTCATGTGCCGCATATATTGAAATCAATTAATATGATGTGAGTTTGTTAGTACGAAGCAGACCACTCGAACTTGACTAAAGATAAAAAAAAAAATTAAGACCCACTTGAAATGAACCAAAATGTGGATGAATTCCGAAAGAAGTCTATTCACACTTAAACATAAATTTGCCTGGAATCTGTGGTTCAACAAACCTAATAAAAACAGTGCTTTCTAAACTTTGCCTATACATCGAATCTTCTGTGGGGCTTTAAACAAATACTCTTGTCTGGGCTCTGCCCCAGAACAAATGTATCAAATTCTCAGGGGGCAGGACCTGGACATCACTATCCTTACAAAACTCCTTCTGGTGATCCGAATGTGCAGCCAGAGTTGAGAAGCACTGATGTGCAGCTGTTGATTGCTCTGGTTTTCCTCAATTCCTACAAATAAAGCAACGTGATTTCCACCTGAGGGTATTCTTTCATGCTATTTCCTGTATCAGGAAGAGCCTTTAACTGCCACTCTTTTTTCATCCTTCATAATCTAGTTTAAGACTTCCTTCCCAAAGAGGCCCTGTTCAGTGCCTCCACTGAGTTACCCCAGGGTTCTTTCCCTTCGTGACAATTGTGCCTTCATCTGTATGTCTCCTGATCTAGACTACAAGCCTCTTGAGGATAGGCCCTAGGTCTACATCTTCCATAGCTGTACTTGGCCGTCAACAATTGCTCAATCCAGATTTGTTAAATAAATGAGTGAATTAATGCACTCCTTAGGTAATTCTGGATTACCAAAGCCGAGAGGTACGAAGGAATGATTTTCACTTGGCCGTGACGCTGTGGTACAGGGGAAAGTAATATGGACCCAGAGTCTGAAAACCAGTGTGAATCACAAGTTTACTGCTCCGTATTCATGAAAGCTTTGTGAGGTCGTTTCCTTTATGTACATGAAATAAGGATAGTAGTGGCTGAATTTTTGATTTTCAAGTTTGTGGAGAGAGTCAAATAAAATAGTAAACATTCTGGTAATTCATTAATCTTTTAATTTGGTTTGATTATATTGTGTTACCTGAAACTGCTCTCTGTGACAGAGCAGAAATTCTTGAGTCCTCTCTAGCTTTGGTTCCTGAAGATGAGAACAAGGGTGGGAGGTGGCCTAAATATGGTAGGCATTGCAGCCATGCTGGGGATGATACACTCTGAGAAGGGACTTTGAAACAGATGTACTTTTTTTTTTTTTTAAGTTTATTTAAGAGAGAGAGAGAGAGAGAGAGAGAGAGAGAGTAAGTGTGAGTGGGGGAGGAGCAGTGAGCGAGAAAGAGGGAGGGAGAGAATCCCAAGTAGCCTCTGCACTGTGAGTCCTGAGGCCTCAAACCCAAGACTCGTGTGATCATGACCGGAGCAGAAACCAAGAGTTGGACGCTCAACCCACTGAGCCACCCAAGTGGCCTGAAACAGACATACTCTTAGATATAAGGCCTCCCTCATCTCTCGAGATGAAGCCTTGAGCTCCTTCTGAAAGCACTGGCTCCATTTCATCTTCAAGCCCCTATTTACTTGACTACATCTTAGAAAAGTCAACGTAAGGAGGTGTTGCTGGACTGCAGACTCTGTGAGGAGGGCTGGGATCTTCGTTTTGTTGATTCGTGTACCCATTGCTTACAGCAATATTTAGCACATCACAGATTCGCAGTAAATATTTGTTGAATGAGTAAGAGCATAGGTTCTGAATGCTATCTGACCTTACGGTTCCTTTCTATGGAAATAAGTCAAGCAAACAGGTTATTTATTTTATTTTTAAAATCAACATACAATAAAATTTACTTTTTTTGGAGTGCTAATGTAATTTAGCACCTATCCAGATTTGTGTGATTAGCACTGCAATCAGGATAAAGAACCATTCTATTACCCAACACTTTCCTTTTTCTTTCTGCTGTCTGCTGTGGGCCCCCCCCACCCCTTACTCCATTGCTCCCACCCCCGCCAGTAAGCATTGATACTCACTGATCTCTTTACCATCACTAAAGTTTTGTACTTTCAGAATTGTTGTGGAGTACAGTAATTTTTTGTTGACAATGCCTCCCTTTAGCCAACATAGTGCCTTCGAGACTCATCTGAATTATATGTATCAACAGCTCATTCCTACTCCTGGCGGGATAACATGCCCGTGAATGGATGTCGCATCCTTTAACTGTTCACTTATCAAAGGACACAGCGATTGTTTCTATATTTTGGCGATTATGAATAGAGTTGCTATAAATATTCACATACAAATTTTCGTGTGAGTAAAGTATTTATTTTTCTAAGAGATATACCTAAGAGTAGAATTGCTGAGTTGGAGGCTATGTATATTCTTAACTTTATAAGGAACTTCCGCTTGTACAGAGTGGCTGTACAATTTTGTATTTCTGCAAGGAGCACATGAGACTTTCAGTTGCTCTGCCCCCTTGTCTACACTTAGTATTGTTGGTTTTTTCCAAAAGTTTTTCTAATTCACATTCAAATTAAATTTGAAATCATAATCTCAATTTGTGTTCTTTTAGTGGCTAATTTTATTAACCATCTTCATATATGCTTACTGGCCATTTATATTAATATCTGCTAAAGTATCTGTTCAACTATTTTGCCTATTTTGAATTGGGTTGTTGGTTTTTCTGTTGTTGAATTTTGAGGGTTCTTTATACATTCTGGATACAAATCCTTTGTTGGATACGTGGTTTGCAAATGCCTTTTCCGTGTCTGTAGCTTGCCTTTATTTCTTTCTTGCTTTCTTTCCTTCTTTGTATTTATTTGTTTATTTTTGAAAGAGAGAGAGAGAGAGAGAGAGTGAGAACAAGTGGGGGAGGGGCAGAGAAAGAGGGGGACAGAGGATCTGAAGTGGTCTCTACATGGACAGCAGAGAGCCTGATGTGGGGATCAAACTCATGAACAATGAGATCATGACCTGGGTTGAAGGCAGATGCCTAACCAACTGAGCCACCCAGGTCCTCCTGACTTTTTATTTTCTTAAAATGTCTTTCTCAGCACAAAAGTTTTGAATTTTGATTTATTTTTTTTAACGGATTGCACTTTTGAAATCGTATCTATGACCTCTCTTCACCTAATCCTAAGGCACAAGATTTTCTCTTATGTTTTTCCTTTGTAAAGTTGTAGAGTTTACATTTTATGTTTAGATTGATGATCCAATTTGGAGTTAGTTTTTTTTTTTTTTAATTTTTTTTTTCAACATTTATTTATTTTTGGGACAGAGAGAGACAGAGCATGAACGGGGGAGGGGCAGAGAGAGAGGGAGACACAGAATCCGAAACAGGCTCCAGCTCTGAGCTGTCAGCCCAGAGCCCGACGCGGGGCTCGAACTCACGGACCGCGAGATCGTGACCTGGCTGAAGTTGGACGCTTAACCGACTGCGCCACCCAGGCACCCCTGGAGTTAGTTTTTGAATAAAGTGTGAGGTGAACGCTGAAGTTTTTTTTTTAATTATTACTATTTTTTCTTTTTAGACATGTGAATGTCTAGCTGTTCCAACAGCATTTGTTGAAAACACTATTTTTTTGCCACTGAGTTGCCTTTAGCCCTTTGTCAAAACTCAGTTGGCCATGCATATGTCTTTCTATCTTAGTGACGTATTAGGTGGCTTGGTGGGAGGCCTCTGCCCAGCGTGTACCGTTGTGTTCAATCTAAGCCACGAAGTAGAGGCATAATGGAGGGAAAATTAATTAGCCACAGTGGGAACAGAAGCATAGATAGAAAGTAGCTGAAGGCCCATAATACTGGAACTCAGAACAGGGAGCCATGGACAAGCTGGTCACTAGAGCTCAGTTAGTATATTCATTAGTATATATCATTATATAATATTTTACATATTATTATATAAGGGGACTTCTGTGTGGATGTCAGAGCTCCAGTATGCGTGGCCAGTTTTAGACAATTCTCCACATGTTCCCCAAAGTCCTTAGGCCACCTTTCTGTCATGTGTAAGAAAAGGAAAGCAGTTTTCAGGCACTGTTAATTATCCCAGACCATAGTGGCATATACTTTCAGTTAGTAATTTGAAAGTCTATTGTTACCTGGTTTCTATGGAAGAGTTATGAATCTGATATTTGAAAATGGTATATATATATGACTTCTTTGCTTTTGACAGTTGGAGTTGGGTTTGTGGAGACACTGCCCCCCAACAATTTCCTGTTAGGTGTATTTCTACTCACTCAGCTAGCTTTTGAGGAATGAGTGCATCTATAAAATGCATCCTAGATTGCAAGAACTTGGAATGGTCACTTCAGAATCACAACTTGGTGAGATGTTGAGGCACTTTTTAGATATGACATTTGTTCTTTTGGGCTTCTTGATTTTCAAAAAAAAATTTTTTTACGTTTATTTATTTTTGAGAGACAGAGCACAGGTGGGGGAGGGGCAGAGAGAGAGAGAAGGAGACACAGAATCTGAAGCAGGCTCCAGGCTCTGAGCTGTCAGCACAGAGCCCGGCATGGGGCTCGAACTCACAGACCGTGAGATCATGACCTGAGCCGAAGTCGGATGCTTAACCGACTGAGCCACCCAGGCGCCCCAAGTTTCTTGATTTTCAAATAGCATAAGTGAGTATGAGTTGATTATAATGCATGCAAAATTGAAGCTCAGGGAACCACCACAGTATGTTTCTAAGTGATTAATTGGCACAAAAACTAATTACCTGCAATTTGAAGATGATTTTACTTAATATATCAGGGAAATTCATCAAATTATTTTAAATCAGAAAAATCTTTTGAAGTATTTTAAGTAATTAAAAACTGTTAAAGTGTCAAGTGGTCAAGATCAGTCAATCTTTCTTTCTCTTTCCCCTTCCTCCCTTCCACCCTCTTGTTCGTTCGTTCGTTCGTTCGTTCGTTCCTTCGTTCCTTCCTTCCTTCCTTCCATCCGTCCTTCCTTTGGTCCTTCCTTCAGATCAATGAAATTGTCATTTTGTAACTTTATTTATAAACTAAATACAATTTCCAATAGGTGCAACACTAAACTCCCTAAATTGGGCTCAGCTAGGAAATTTCCACAGATGTGTTAATTGGAGGTGTAGTAAGGATTTCTTTCTCTCCCTCTCTCTCTCTCCCTCTCTCGCTCTTTCTCTCCCTCTTATATATATATATATATTTATAAAATATATATTTATAAAATATTTTGAAATATTTATATATTTATAAAATATATATTTATATTTTTATAAATATAAAATATTATAAATATAAATATTTATAAAATATTATAAATATAAATATTTATAAAATATAAATCTATTATATAATATATAATATATATATTTATAAATATACATATTTATAAAATATATTATAAAATATATTTATTTATTTTATAAATATATATTTTATAAATATATATTTTATAAATATATATTTTTATAAATATATTTTTATAAATATATATATTATATATATTTATGTATACATTTGTTTTAAGCTTTGCCTTATTGCGTGAGTTTTTTCACCATCCACTGCAGTTAATTACAGCAGTGGTTTCTGGTCTGATCCACTGCAATGTCAAAGTCATTTCAGAAAACTGCCGGAATCGAAAAAGCTTTAAACAGTCATGCAGGTCTTTAATTGTAAATTAGTTTTGACAGAACTCCGACGCAGAGTCTTGCCTGGTTCCAGAGCGATGCTAGCTGACAACCTCTCACCGCTCCAGGAGCAAAGGAACATGTGGAAGGAATTGTTCTTTTACATTTCACAGCTTGTCATTTCCTCCGCAGGGCAGCCCCTGACCCCTCTGAGAGATCCCGACACCCATAAGGGAAGTGTTCCCACTGATGTAAAGGAAGTAGAGACGCACTTTAACGCCAAGGAGGGAGGGAGAAGGGTGTGTCAAAGGGATCTGGGGAGCAGAGAGAGGAGATGGGCTTAAAACGTTTCCAGCAGGTTAGAATCCTGGCTGTGTTGCTTCCTTTCACGAGGGAAGGATGAAACATTATTTGGAAGGGTTCAAGAAATTCTGGAGGGTTTCAGGCTGCCTCTTTAAAATTCTTGTTTTGAGTGGAAATGGCAATAAAAATGAATGTGTCACGTGTGAACGATCGGAATAAAGGTTTGAGGGAAAAGTACGAATACGTGCTTGCTGCCCTATTCCAATATGTTTCTAATTACAGAGTGTGTGTGTATTAGACTGATAACCGCAGATTACAATTTGTGCTTTCGGGACATTTTACACCCTCAACGTTTTATTTGCTCTCATATATTCATCACGCTCGGTTTTTCCTCTGTACCTGGGCTGTTAAATAGCTTGGCGAGGAAACATAAAAAAAAGGCAATTCACTTGTGTTATCATTCAAACGGATTTGTCATTCTTCCCACTCAGTTGACTTGGGCCATTTCAAAACTCTTCAAGTTATTGATATTTTAAGAATCACTAATAAAGTCATTTTTGGAAACACTTTTTGAAATAATTGAAAGGATACTTACTTTCCTGAATGTGGTCGTTCATGCAGAGGTAATAAGTACTGACTCCTCCCTCCACACACACACTGTTTTGTGGATGTGTGTGTATGTGTGTGGATGTGTGTGTGTGCGCGTGTGTGTTTTGTAGTCTATGGGTTGACAAATGCAAGCATGCCTTGTCTGTTCAGCAACTGCTCAAACAAATGAACTATCCATGAAAATAATCTGATTTTTCCCTGATGAAATCTCTCTTATTTAATCTGTGGATACTCAGTGCCTCAGTATTAGACAAATACCCTTGCAAAATGATATCGCAGGAGTGCATGTTGACAAATACTGTCATAGTTCTGGACTAAATACGAACCACCACCATCGACCTAGCAGTTTGGGAAATTTTGAACCTTTCCAGAAAGGCTTAGGAGTATTTTTTAAGGAAGGAAGGGTCGCTGTAGACCTGGGATAAAAACAAACTTGTCTTTGGCCCCACTCTTCAACTGAGCATTCCAGAAGTACCCAACGCTAAATGCACAGTTTGGACAAGTTGGAAATAAGGACCTGTGGCGATAACATGTACTAAATGAATTATCAAAGAAACCATGGCCGAGGAGAATTCGCACCTCAGACATGACAAAGCAGCGGGCTTTCCGACATGACTTTACAACTGCTCTACTTGATAGGACTGATTTTAACTACAGCCTCTTTCATTTTTCTTTTTTTCAGTATTGTTTTATTGTGGTCACAATATAACATGAGATGCACCCTCTTAACCAATGTTTCAGTGTGCAATACGGTGTTGTTAATCATGTGGCTGATGTACTACAGCCAACTTCTAGAATGTACTAATCTTGCATAATTGAAACTTTCTGCCCATTGATGAAGGGCCCCCTATTTTCCCTTCCCTCCCCAGCCCCTGGCATCTACCAGCCTACTCTGATTCCCTGAGTTTGACAACTTGCAACTCTTCCTGGGAGTGCAATCATGAGTAGACATTTTTCCAAAGAAGACGTACTATAGGCTCTTTCTATAAGTACTCCGCAGGGAGCACTGCCTTTGGTCTAGCACTGTGCTTTTCAAACTGGTAAGACCACATATGAAAATGAAAAGTAAACACTATTGTGAGTCATCCCAGGAATAAATGAGTTCATTAACTCTTTCTAAACGTGAGTCTGGCTTTGAACACTTTAATGGTCTGACTCACTTAGTGCACCTTGTTCCAGTGTCTAACTTCTTATGAACATACAGTTGACTTCGTTCCAAGTGGAAATAAGTTAGAATAAAAAAGGCCAGAAAGGGGAAGTAATTAATTTTATCCAGAATGTTCCACTCAGTCTAATTAGATGATCCATATGGAATAAGAAACAGGAAATAAAAATTAGAAAATAGGATTTTGAGTGAAACAATATTTCCCTCAGCCAGTCTTTTGGAAGTCTCCTTATTTCTTAGAGAAATCAGTCTGTTCTTGAATGCGGACACCTTGGCAATGAGTGACAGAAGAACTTGGCATTTTGTAACACCACACTTAACACGTGGTCTTTGAGTATTTTGCATTACTAGAAGCCAGCGAGTTTGACCCACTTTTATTTGCAAAACCTTTTTTTGGTTAAGATTATTTGCCATAACGTGTTAAATGACCACTAGACCTTAACTATTTCGGTAGGGCCTTGAGCATTTAGAAGTTGGTAGGTTTGAAGCTCTCGTGAAAAAAAAAATCCTGCAATGGTTTTGACGTGCATAGACATAAACATAGAGAAGGCACGATGCTAGTTTTAAAGGCACTGATGGTTCCTGGAGTGCAGTGAAGAGACATAGGTTGTGAAAACATGATTTAGTGAAAAGCAATGCAGAGCCCAAACCACAAATATTTTTGCCCATTTTATCCACCCTGTCTTTTCAAACGAATTCTCTTTAGTTAGTTTCCTTATGGTTAGGCCGGTGTATTGTTTTTATCAGCAAGCATGTCTTCTCCGGCGTTAAGATGTTATCAATCACACATGCACATACTCATGCATGTGTAAATTCACATAAAACTTCCTAAGGTCAAGTATTTAAAAAGTGTCATCATTTTTTTTTTAAAAACACTATAGCATTTTTTAAACCATAATTAATAGCATTTCCTTTACCTCACACAGACTTATACTAAGACATCCTTTTTTTTCACCTTTTCAGACTTGCAGAAATTAAGCATCATGTGTGTGAATAATTACCATAAAATAAAGTTTTAACGAAGTGTAGTGAGTTAGTCGTTGGCGAGACGAGGAGTTCGTCGATTTCCCCCTGTAACGCATGTTATGCTGGCTAAAACCAATAGTTCTTGAATATGTGGTTTGCAAACATATCCTCTCAGTCTGCACCTTGCCTTTTCATCCTCTCAACAGGGTCTTTCATTAATTAGAGACTTTGAATCTTAATGAAGTTCAATTTATCAATCTCCTTTTATGGTTCAGCCTTTTAGTGTCAAGTCTAAGAACTCCGTGTCTAGCTTAAGACCCAAAATATTTTCTCCATTTTTTTTTTTCAAAAAGATGATCTATTTTAAGTTATTTTTAATATAAGGAATGGGGTTTAGGTCAATTTTTATTTTATTTTGTTTTATAATAATTATTATTATTTTTGGAATAGATGTTTAATTTCTTCAACGCCATTTGTCAAAAAGGATATCTTTCCTCCAATGAGTTGGTTTTGCACCTTTCTTAAAAATCAGCCATGGAGAGGCACCTGGGTGGCTCAGTTGGTTAAGCGTCCCACTTTGGCTCAGGTCATGATCTCACAGTCCATGGGTTTGAGCCCTGAGTCAGGTTCTGTGTTGATAGTTCAGACCCTGGAGCCCTGCTTTGGATCCTGTGTCTCCCTCTCTTTCTGTTCCTCCTTCTCTCTCGAAAATAAATAAATATTAAAAAAAAATCAGCCATTGAGCTTATTTCTTGAACTTTTTCTTCCTTCTCCATTCTAGTCCATTGATTTATGTGCTTATCTCAAGGCCGCACAGAAATGAATACTGTAGCCATATAGAAAAGCTATGGAATTTTCACACACTGTTGGATTCAATCTACTAATAGTTTGTTGAGGAGTTTTTAAGCTCCTGAGAGATATTGGTCTGTACTTTTGTTCTTATGCACTTTGTCTTGTTTTGGTGTCAGGGTTCAAATGGCCTCATTACATGATTAGAAAGTGTTCGCTCCTTTATTTTCTAGAGGAGATTAAATAAAATTTGTGTTAATTCTCCTGTATATTTTTGTAGGATTGTACAGGGAAACTATCTGGACCTAGAGTTTCAAAATTGTGAATTCAGTTAATTTAATGGTTACAGGACTATGCAGATGATCTCTTTCACCTGGAATGAATTTTGGTTACTTTTAGTATTTGAGGAGTTGATCTATTTCTTCTAAGTAGTTGTACGTATGAACATTAGTTATTCAAAGCATTTCTTTTTCTTTTTTTGTGACTGCAGGATCTGTAATAATATTCTGCTTAATTTCTAATATTAGTGAGTTGTTTCTTCTCTCTTTCTGTCTTTGCCAGGTTTGCTAGAGGTGTATTCATTTAATAAATTTTTTTTTTTGGAAATTCAATTCAGTTTCACTGCTTTCTATTCTAATCATTATTATTTTCTTCCATCAGCTTGTTTTGATTTATTTTGTTCTTGTTTTTTCTAGGTTCTTGAGATAAGATCTTAGATTATTGACTTTTTCCTTTCCTGATGTAAGCATTTAGTGTTATAGATTTCCCTCTCAGTATTACTTTAGCTGAATCTCACAAATGTTGATCTTCATTTTTATTCAGTTCTATTTTTTATTGCCTCTGAGGTTTCTTCTTTGACCCACAGACAATTTAGAAGTGTGTTCAATTTCCAAGGGCTTAAAGGTTTCCTTTTGTCTTTCTGTTATTGATCACTGGTCTGATTTCATGATGATCAGAAAAATTATTCTACATGATTGCAGTTATTTTCAGTTTGATGAAGTTTCTTTTATAGCCCAGGATATATTTGTGAATGACCCATAGGCACCTGAAAAAAATGTATATTGAGCTGTTGTTGGGTATAGCGTACATGTTTCAGTTGATATTGTGTGTTGATTGTGAGGGTCCGATCTTCTATATCCTTGTTGAGTTTATGTCTAGCGGTGCTATCATTTGATGAGAGGGGAGTGTTGAAAACCTTAACTATAATTGGGAAGTTTTCTATTTCTTTTTCAGCTCTATCAGTTTTCACTTCACGTATTTTGCATCTTTGCGGTTTGGTGCACGTGTATTTAAGTGTTATATTTTATAAGTAGATTGATCATTTAATTATTATATAATCCTCCTCTCTGGCAATTGTCTCTGCTGTGAGCTTTGTTTTCTCTGATATTCTCTCCGATATTAATCATCTATTTTATTTTTTTTTAATTTTTTTTTCAACATTTATTTATTTTTGGGACAGAGAGAGACAGAGCATGAATGGGGGAGGGGCAGAGAGAGAGGGAGACACAGAATCGGAAACAGGCTCCAGGCTCTGAGCCATCAGCCCAGAGCCTGACGCGGGGCTCGAACTCACCTACTGCGAGATCGTGACCTGGCTGAAGTCGGATGCTCAACCGACTGCGCCACCCAGGCGCCCCATAATCATCTATTTTATATGATATTAACATAGCCAATCTCATTTTTAAAAAATTAATGTCTGCATGATATATTTTTTCATTTTTCTTTTTGCTTTTAATCTATGTCATTGAATTTGAAGCATTTTTTTTGTAAATAGCATATAATTTGCCATGTTTTTAAATTTAGTTTCTCAATATCTGCCTTTTTATTGATATAGTTAGGCCATTTATATTTAAGGTAATTGTTGATATGGTAAGGCTTAAGTCTGCCACTTTAACATGTATTTTCACATTATCTTTGTTTCTTATTTTTCTGTTCCTTTTTACTTCCTTCCTGTGTATTACTCGAATGCTTTTTGGGATTCTGTCTTGATTTATTTATAGTTTTTGAACATATTTCTTTGTGTAGTTTTCAAAGTAGTTTCTCTATAGGTAGCCATGGAAATATGTGACTTATCACAGTTTCCTGGTATCATTATTTTACCTGTTTGAGTCAAGTGCAGACACCTTACTCACATTTAAGTCCCTCTACCTTCCACACTTTTAAATATCGTCTTGAATAACACATGGTGTTATAAGTATTGTCTTAATCACTAAATATGATTTATAACACTCACAAGGGAAAGAAGAGTGTATACTCTCATTTGGTGATCACTCCATTTTCCTTTTTTTCCTTCCAGATGCTTCAAGATTCCTTCTTTTATCGTGTCCTTTATCATTTCATGTTTGCAGAACTTCCTTTAGCCATTCTTTAAGGATATGTCTCCTGGTGACCGATTCTTTTAGCTTTCCTTCCTGCATCTGAAAGTGTATTTTCTTTCATTCCTGAAGTGTAGTCACTGAATATAGAATTTGTGGTTGGTGGTATGTATTTCTCTATCAGCCCTTGAAAAATGCTGTGTTGTTTCGGTGTGCACTATTCAGTTTGTGCATCTGGGGCTCCCACCGGACCCTGCCAGTAACCTCGGAGAGGACAGAAGGAGCTTCCCCAGGCCTGGCCACCCGGTGCTCTGGGTGGGGAAGGGAGTCTCCTGCCTCAGGATGTTAAGAGGCTTCCTCGCCTAGTCACTAGTAGCAACAGGATCCACCTGCTACTGCCACTCGGCTACCTGTTGTGTCTTGGTCGGGAGAGCTGTCTCCAACTGCCGGGGAGGAGAACCTAACCGCTGGATGCTCATTCCAGTCTGGCTTCTGGTTTACCCTCCTCTCCAATGCTACCGGACCCACTTGGTGGTGTTGGAGGGACTTCTTTCTGAAAGGTAGGTAAATGAGTCTACCTTCACCGCTATCTGATGTTAGGACGGATTTGAAGATGCTGGGTCTGGGTCTTCTGTTGGATGGTTGGAGGATGGGATTAAGTTGCCTTGTCCTACATTGGTGCTCCGATTCCGTGGTCTGTAATCACTTCTCCTTCCTCAGTATACTTTCAGAATTCTCCCTTCGCTGCCTCTTACATTATTTCCGGAATCTACAGTTATATTTAGAAGGAAGGAGAAGGGAGAGATGAGTCTAAGCCCTCTGGTCCTAAACAGAAGTCTCTTCTTATTGTTTAAGGTCCCACAGCATTTAAAAAGTTTCTTAGCATTTCATTTAGGGTTTGAAAAATATGGAAGTAGAAAAATGTTTTTAATTGTGGTAAAAATAGAGATCGCCGGAAATTTACCCTTTTAACCGCTTAGGAAGTGTAGACGTCAGTGACATTTAGTACACGGACAGCGTTCCACAACCACCACCACCATCCATCTCTAGAAATTTGTCATCTTCCCAAACTGCAACTCTGTCCCCATTAAATACTAAGTCCACTTTTCTTCCCTCTCCCAGCCCTGGACAAGCACCATGCTAATTTCTGTGCCTATGAATTTGACTACTAGGTCTCTCACATAAGTAGAATTGTAAAGTATTTGTTCTTTGGTGACTCGTTAAATACACCTAGCATAACACCCTCATAAAAAATGGTAAAATTTGAGTTGGCAAAATGTATTAGTCATTGAAATGTTTTAAAACATTGAGGAGGAGGGGCGCCTGGGTGGCGCAGTCGGTTAAGCGTCCGACTTCAGCCAGGTCACCATCTCGCGGTCCGTGAGTTCGAGCCCCGCGTCGGGCTCTGGGCTGATGGCTCAGAGCCTGGAGCCTGTTTCCGATTCTGTGTCTCCCTCTCTCTCTGCCCCTCCCCCGTTCATGCTCTGTCTCTCTCTGTCCCAAAAATAAATAAACGTTGAAAAAAAATTAAAAAAAAAAAAATAAAACATTGAGGAGGAAAGTTTTAAATTCGTAGCTAACTTGGGACCTTGAAACCTGTAAAGTCTGAGATGTAGTATGAACTCAACAGCGTGGCTATCACTATTATTTTCTTCAGTATTTTGTTGTTCCTTTCCTCCTTAGCATGAATAACTAGAAGTCAGCAGTTAGGGTGTGGAGTCAAAGCTCTGTTTTTGTTCCTTTTTGAGACAACTAGCCATAATCCCTGTCTATTACCAGAAATGCACCAATGAAGGAATCAGTAGAATTCAGATCAGTGCAGATTTAGTGGGGGTGGGATGGGGTGGGGATAGACCTTCAATATGGGAGTCAGAGAGGCTTAAATTCATACTTTGACTCTGACATTTAATGTCCTTTGTCAAATTCCTTAAACTCTGAATCTTTGTAGCTTCACCTTTAAAGGGGAGGTAACAGGCCCTATTTGGAGATTAGTGAAAATTCATGGTAAGAGTTATATACATATAATAGGTGCTCACAAAATCACCCCTGTTTTGTTGAGTTGATTATCATAATATTAGATACACCCTTGAGTATGTCTATATCCTGCTTCATTGTGGTATTGGGCAATGACTTTATTCTCACCTGTAATTTTCATTCAGCACTAGAGACTTACTAATGGGCAAAATTATTTACTCTTCTAAATAGATTTGGATGTTCTAAGTTCAACGAAAGTGTTCATTGATGATAACCAAAGAACACTCATGAGAAACATTAAAATATGTCTGAGCTCTTTCATGTGCTTAAGATGGGGAGTTTCATATTTTTAAGAATAATGAAAAAAAGATGTTTCCATGAAAAAAGGTAAAGTCTTCTCTTTGTTTAATGTTTATTTATTTTTGAGAGAGACAGGGACAGAATGCGAGTGGGTTAGGGGCAGAGAGAGAGGGAGACACAGAAGCAGAAGCAGGCTCCAGACTCTAAGCTGTCAGCACAGAGCCCGATGTGGGGCTCGAACCCACAAGCCGCGAGATCATGACCTGAGCTGAAGTCAGACGCTCAACCGACTGAGCCACCCAGGCGCCCCAAAAGGTAAAATCTTCTTAAGCATGGCAGAAATGGGTGATGCTTGAACATTATTCTTAGAAAGAATAGCCAAATGTCTTCCTGCTCTTACATTACGATAATATTTTATTAGGCAAGGCATGTGTGCATCAATCTATTTTTATCCTGCAAGGGCAAAATACTCAGAGATTTCTGCTGGATGGATACTGTGGCAGAAATATTTGCAGTTCTGTGCCAGCAATAAAGTTAATCAAATAGCTTGAATTAAATAAGTAGCATATGCAAATCTGTTTTTATAAACTGCAAAATACTGGATAAAGCATAACGTATTATTGCCAGTCAACTAATTGCTGAGTTTCAGAAGAAGTACCCAAGTGTCATGTGGTTCCCTGTGGACAGATTGTGGTTTAATGGTTTGGACAGAAGTGAAAGTAAGGATGGTTTTGTTGCATTTCTGCTGCCAATAATGTCAAAACATCCCCAAATATGAAACCATTAAGCTTCTTAACACTTGTAGGAAACCAATTCATAACATATTAGGTACCCGTCACCTGTTACCAAGCACTTTGGACTTTGGAGGGAATAATCCCGGCCAAACCTGAGCTCCAATTTTTTGATACTTGCCCTTTGTCAGCGCTCAGATTTAAAGATCCATGTGTCCGTTAGTTCTTCCTGTGTAGAAAAGATAAGAGAATTTCTTGTGTCTTGACATTATGACAAACATTGGTTTATTCATGTCTGCGGCATCCAAGAAGTCACTGCTTCTAGGTTTAAACCATGCTGCTGGCAGAGAACATTATCAACTCGTTCCCTGAACTTATGTAATTCCTGGTTTGTTCGTTGTATCCTCCAATAGATATTGGACTATCACTCTAAAAGTGGTGGAAACATTTCTGTTTCCTAACCGGAACCTAGATATTAAAAAAAATCACGTTTCAAAAATTGGGGGCATCAATTTCTAATGTAGAAACACAATGCTAAGGCCATGGTCTATGGTTGCAGCCAAGGTCACTGCAACACGTCATCGAGAATTCATACTTTGGTGCTTATTTTGGCCTTTAGACTGTTCATTGGTACTATGAACTAGATTATGTGCTTTTAACTGTCAGTTCTCTGAATGCATTTCAAGTCCATTTACTAAAATAGTCACTGTTAAGCGGTATATTTGGACAGAGTTGACACCTTTGACATTTTCTAAAATGGCAAAAATAACTGTATTTAAGGGTATGATTTATGAATGTCGTGTGCCTACAGAACTTCCACCTGATTATGGTTTTCACGTAAGCTTCTGGGACTCTTTCTACAAACTGCTGAAAGACCACTAATTAATGCCGTGTGATCAGATATTGAACACAGACAGACACACGTACAGAAACACATAAAAACATGATATCAGTCCCAAACCTATGATCTTGTTGCTTCTTGTAACCGCCTTTGTCTAACAAGAGAATGATTGAGGCCACAGCAGAGACAGAAGAAGGAAAGGAGAGAGAGGGGAAGATTGATAGTCATAGAACTGCCTTTATGAAACACATATGCTTTGGTATAAATAAGGAAAGCAACTTGCAATGATTAAAAAGTATTTCGAATCCTTAGTTGTCTTCTAGATTGCTGGCCTCTATTAAAAACTTCTTAAAATAATAGATAGCTTTAATTCTTCAAGCCAAAGAAAAATTATATCATCTTAAAGATTTTCTATACTTATTACATAGATGTGACTTGACTATGGGGGGAAAAAAAAAGCAAAAATCTCTTGTATTGCAAGTTTTAAATGTACCAGGCTAAGGTTTACTTAATTAGAGCCTCGAGGCAATAAAGGAGCCCTTTTAAAAATTCTGTGATTCTTAATATGCTAAATAATGCAAAGCTTCGACTCTTCAAGCATGAGACACACATCTGGCAGCTTACCATTTAAATTACAGGGGGAAAATATTCCTCACTTCAGTAGTAATTTTCTCAAAGAAAAGAATAGAAAATGTATTATAACTAAATTTAATTTCTTTTTAGATTTCCATCCGGTCTAATTGCAGACATCTTTCTAGTTTCTTCGCATTTATATTTTTTTACCCATATTTCCTGTACATTTTATTAATGTTTAATTTGAGATACTTCTCACTGTTAGAGCTCTTGGAAAATTGGGGTGTATCTTACTTAGTAAATTGTTTTGAGAAATCTATCGGATCTCAAGTAATGAAGACAATGGTCTAGAAAATAAAAGGGATTGGAATTTCAGAGACACACAAAAATATTACTGACAAAAAGGCAACATTTTTCAGTCAGTTCCACTTTCAAGCTTTAATTTTTTTAGTATTAACGTTTTCTCTGTTTTGTCATTTTCTGGCTGTTTTTCATGCAAAAGTTATTATAAGCAGCATTCTTTCTTTGTATTTCTCCAAAGGATAGTGTCAGATCCTTGATTAATTTTACAAAGGTCATTTGGAAAAACCATTAAAAATATGCCAAGTAAAAAAGATTAGCGCAACAGGGAAAACACACTTTTATAAACATATGCATTTATATATAGATAGGGTACTGTAACATACAGTTTTGACAAGTGTTTTTTTTTCCCTTTGTGCACCTCATACATTATTAAAAAATACGTCCGGTTCCATTTATTTTTTTCTTTTCTTTTTTTTTTTTAACGTTTATTTATTTTTTTGGGACAGAGAGAGACAGAGCATGAACGGGGGAGGGGCAGAGAGAGAGGGAGACACAGAATCGGAAACAGGCTCCAGGCTCTGAGCCATCAGCCCAGAGCCCGACGCGGGGCTCAAACTCACGGACCGCGAGATCGTTGACCTGGCTGAAGTCGGACGCTTAACCGACTGCGCCACCCAGGCGCCCCCCCATTTATTTTTTTCTAGGTGATCCCAGCTGACACATTCCAAAGGCATCAGCAGGTTACTATTACTTGTAAATATTTTGTCTTTTTTCTCAATGTAAGAGGATCTGATAATTAAGTTGAGTAGTAGTTCCATAAAATAAAGTGAACTTTTTAAATAATTAACCTGTATTTGTATTACGAAAACATAAGCGTGGGTGCTAGCTTGCCCATGACAATAAATATATCCAATTATACTTTTTAATTAAAAACTTAAACAATAGTGAAACTTCCAATTTTGGCTCTGACAGAGTAGCTGGTATCAGACCAGCTCTTCTGTTAGAATCAATTATTAAACTGGAGAGAATGTATGAAACAGCTGTTCTGGGCATTGGCCATCAGGAAGCACCAGACTTCCTGATCCTTGACAGAAGAGAACATTTTAAAGCAAACTCTGGATTTCTACCTGGGCTCAGTGTCCTGACAGTACAGCAGGGAGGTGGAATCCCAGCAGAGTCTCCCTGAGCTGAGGAGACGGAGCTTGGCATGCAGGACAGCTGAAGCAGCTGGGGTCTGCAAAGCAGAACGCAGAACAGAGAGATTTGCAGAAGGGAACTAAGAATTCAGTATAGAAAATCCACCATGAATCCTTGTTTCAGGGAGACTAACTAGGGCTTTGCTAGGTGAGCCTGAAAACAGAACAGAGATACTGGAGCTGGAACAGAGATGGAATTCAAACCAGGAGAGGCATGTTAATACCTCATTATCGATTTGACAGCAAATGGAGATGCTCAAAGTCTATGCAGTGGGAATGAAGAACATTTACAATTGCACACACACACACACACACACACACAAGAGTAAAATACCTAGGAATAAACTTAACCAGAGAGGTGAAAGACCTGTACTCGGAACACTATCCAACACTGATGAAAGAGATTGAAGATGACCCAGACAAATGAAAACATGTTCCATGCTCATGGATTGGATGAATTCGTGCTGTCAAAATGTTCATATTACCCCAATCTACAGATTCAACGCAATCATTATTAAAATACCAAAGGCATTTTTCACAAAACTAGAACAAACGATACTAAAATTTGTATGGAACCACAGAAGACCCCGAATAGCTGAAACAATCCTAAGAAGAACAAAACTGGAGGTATCACAATGCCAGCAAGATAGACTACAAAGCTGTAGTCATCAAAACAGTATGGTATAAAGAAAAAATGGAAACATAGATTAATGGACCAGGGTAGATACCCTAGATATAAACCCACATTTAAAAGGTAAATTAATCTATGACAAAGGAGATAAGAATATGCAATGGGGAAAAGATTCTTTTCAATAAATGGCACTGGGAAAACTGGACAGCTACATGTAAAATAATGAAACTGGACCACTTTCTTACACCATATAAAAAAATAAACTCGAAATGGATTAAAGACCTAAATGTGAGACCTGAAACCATAAAAATCCTAGAAGAGAACACAGGCAGTAATTTTTTCTGACATCAGCCATGGCTAACAGTTCTCTAACTATGTCTCCCCAGGCAAAGGAAAAATATGAAAAATAAACTATTAGAACTACATCAAAAAAAGAAAAAAAAACTTTTGCACAGCAAAGGAAACCATCATCAACAACAAAAAGATAATCTACTGAATGGGAAAAGATATTTGCAAATGATATTATCTGATAAGGAGTAAATGTCTAAAATATGTAAAGAACTCATACAACTCAACACCAGAACCACAAACAATCCAGTTAAAAAATGGACAGAGGAACTGAATAGACATTTTTCCAGGGCAGAGATACAGATGGATAACAGACACATGAAGAGATGTTGAATATCACCAACTATCAGAGAAAGGCAAATCAAAACCACAAATTAAGCATCTCCTTACACCAGTTAGGGTGGCTAAAATCAAGAAGTCAATAAACAACAAATGTTGACAAGGATGTGGAGAAAAAGAAACCCACATGCATAGTTGGTAGGAATTCAAATTGGTACAGCTACTGTGGAAAACAGTATGGAAGTTCCTTTAAAAATGAAAAATAGGAATATCATATGATCCAAAAATTCTAGTACTGGGTATTTACCCAAAGGAAATGGAAACTCCATTTCTAAAATGTATATAAACTTTTATGTTTTGCAGCATTATTTACAATAGCCAAGATGTGAAAGCAACCCAAGTGTCCATTGACAGATGAGTGGATACACACACACACACACACACACACACACACACACAAAGCCATAAAAAAGGATGAGCTCTTACTATTTGTGACAAAATGGATGGATCGAGAGGGTATTATGCTAAGTGAAACTGGTCAGACTGAGAAAGACAAATACCATATGATTTTGTGCATTATGTGGAATCTAAAAAACAAAACAAATGAACTAACAAACAGCAGAATCTGACCTATAAATATAAAGAACTGGTGATTCCCAGAGGGAAGGGAGATAGGGGGATGGATAAAATGGGTGAAAGGGAGTGGGAGATACAGGCTTCCAGTTAAGGAATGAATAGGTCATGGGGATAAGAGGTACAGCATAGAAAATATTGTCAGTGATATTGTAATACCCTAACATGGTGACAGATGGTAGCTACACTTGGTGTGACTGTAATACAACATATAGAGAAGTTGAATCGCTATGTTGTACACCTGAAACTAATGGAGCATTGTGTGTCAACTATACTTGAATTTTTAAAGTCCTATATATATTAAAAAAATCATATGCTCTAAGTGGCATACTCTGAGACTGCCCTGAGGAAAACCTGCCACCATGCTTCAGCAAGATCATCAGAGGATTTATGGTTTTGAGGTTGAGTTCTGATAAGTTCATGTGGCTTGAAAACTCTTGGTTTTTCACAGATAAGTTGTAACTAAATGTACATTCAAGCCTACAGAAGTTTAATGGGATTTGCCAGTAATCGAACTGTTAACTAAAAAAAAAAATCAACACTTTCTCAAGGCAGATAACAGAATCCAGAGTCTTCTCTGGAGTACATTATATGATCTGCAATTATGATGTATGCAAAGATCAAGGGAATATAAATCTTAGACAAAAGAAAATAGTGAATAAAATAACTCCGAGATGATTCAAATATTATACTTATCAGGAAAAGCCATTAAAACATTTCATTGTAAGTATGTTCATGAATTTAAGGAAATTAATTTCTGATAAGTAAAGGAAAGTAGGGTCTTTTTTTAAATTTTTTTTCAACGTTTATTTATTTTTGGGACAGAGAGAGATAGAGCATGAACGGGGGAGGGGCAGAGAGAGAGGGAGACACAGAATCGGAAACAGGTTCCAGGCTCTGAGCCATCAGCCCAGAGCCTGATGCGGGGCTCGAACTCACGGACCGCGAGATCGTGACCTGGCTGAAGTCGGACGCTTAACCGACTGCGCCACCCAGGTGCCCCAGAAAATAGGGTCTTAATGAATGGTTAGATCATCCCAGCAGAGATCTGGAAACTATAATCAACAAACCAAATGGCAGTTATGGAACTTAAAGTCCAAGAATTAAAATAAATTAACCAATCTGAAGTACAGAAAAGAAAAAGCCAAGACAGAAATGAAGAAAGACTCAAGAGACACAATGGGGAAATATCATATAGTTTTACATACATGTAATGCAAATCTTAGAAGGAAAAGAGGGTCATAAAATGGAAGAAATATGTATTAAAAGAGTAATGACTGAAATTTCCCAAATTTGATGGAATATATTGAATTATAAGTTGAATATCATCAGTGAACCCCAAAAGAATGTATAAAAGGGACACCTGTATTAGGAATATTGTAGCTGGGACGCCTGGCTGGCTCAGTCAGTGGAGCCTGCAACTCTTAATCTCAGGGTCATAGGTTTGAGCCCCATGTTGGGTGTAAAGTTTACTTAAACAAATAAAATTTTAGGGGCATCTGGGTGGCTCAGTAGGTTAAGTGTCCGACTTTGGCTCAGGTAATGATCTCACAGTTTGTGAGTTCAAGCCCTGTGTTGGGCTGTATGCTGACAATGTGGAACCTGGATCCCATTTTGAGTTCTGTCTCTCTCTCTCTCTCTCTCAAAAATAAACATTAAAAAATTAAAACAAATAAAATCTTAAAAAAACAGTATCAGAGTCAAACTGTAGAACACCAAAGTTAAAGTGAAAATTCTGAAAAGAGACAGAAGGAGAAAAAAGCCTTTATATGGAAGTGAATAATGGTATGAAAAATGGCTAACATTATCATTAGAAACGGTGGAGACCAGAAATCAATATAATGACATATTCGAAGTGCTGAGGAAATGTCATTCCAGAATTCGTATCTGGCAAAAACATCCTTCAAAAATTGAGGTTGGTATGAGGACATTTTCAGATGAAGGAAAGTGAGCAAATATTTCTACAGCAGACCAGCACTACAAACAAACCATCAGAACTAGAGAATGTTCTTCAGGCTGGAGAGAAAATGCTACAAGATGATTGACACAGGAGAATGGAGAAGAACCAAAAATGGCACATACAGAGGTAAATACTAAAGACTAATTTTTCTGATACTTTTCTTAAAATGTAACTTACTATTTAAAAAAATAAAACGGCATTCTGTGGTGGAGATGTAAACCATGTACTGTTAAAAGACATGATTGTTATCATGGGTGGGGGGTAGGAAATAGAATCAAATTGTGAGCTTATTACATTTGTGAAATGAGAAGCACGAAGCAGACAGTGTGAACTGTCAGGTGTGAAGTGTGAAATTATACAACATTGATGATAACCAGACGTGCATTTAAAAATTTGAATTTAAAAATTCAAATCCATGCTATTAGTCTTGGGTTGAATAGTAGAACCGCCTCAAAGATGTAGAAATAATAGAAAGTAACAGAGGACAGTGTAGAACAATAGAGAAAATAAGATATAGTACTAAAAACACATGTAAGATACCAAGAAGAAGGCAGGAGAAGTTCAGTGTGAAGAAAAAAGAAGCAAAAAACACAACAGCAAGATGGTAAACCAACTCAACCATATGAAATAATGGCATAAAATGTCGACTAAATAATTAAATTAAAAAGCTGGGATTGTCAATCTAAATGAAAAGGCAAGACTCCACTATATGCAGTCTATGAGACATGCCCTGTAAATCTGAAGACAAAAGTTTAACTTGGGACAGCCTGGGTGGCTCAGTCTGTTAAGTGTCCGACTTTGGTTTGAGCCCCACATCAGGCTCTGTGCTGCCAGCTCAGAGCCTGGAGCCTGCTTCGGATTCTGTGTCTCCCTCTCTCTTTGCCCCTCCTCTGCACGTGTTTTGTCTCTCTCTCTCTCTCTCTCTCTCTCTCTCCTTCAAAAATAAATAAACATTAAACAAATTTTTAAAAAGAAGTTTAACTTGAAGATGAAAGGACAGAAAAACAGAAACCATGGAAATGCTACACAAAAGAAAGCTGATGTGGCCCCATTAATATCTCATATGAGAAATCTAAGAGTAGACTTGGAGACGAGTATAAAAGGGACAATTTACCAGGGAGATATAACAATCCTAAATGTGTGCCGAATGACAGAGATTAAACAGCCTTGGAACATCCTGAAACCATAAAACTTCTCAAAGAATATACAGGAGGTGAATTGTTTGATGTTAGTCTTGATGACTGTTTTTGGATTTGGTACCAAAAGCAAAGGAAATGAGCAAAACAAGTAAACAAAACAGAAACAAACAAGTGGGATTACATTGAACTAAAAGCTTCTACACAACAAAGGTAACCACCAATGAAATGAAATGAAGATAATCTACCAAATGCAAGAACGTATTTGCAAATCATATATTTGATAGAGGAATATATCCAAAATATATAAATAACTTATACAAGTCGATAACAAAAAAAAAATCATGGAAGCTGATTAAGAAATGGGCAGAGGATCTGAATAGACATTTTCCAAGGAAGATATATGGATGACCAGCAGGTAAGATGCAAAGATGCTCAATATCACTCATCACCAGAGAAATGCAAAGAGATGAAAAATAAATCAGGAAGGATATACAAGATCTGAATGACACTACCAACCAGCCTGATTGAATTGATTTTACAAAACACTTTACCTAAAAACAGCAAAATACACCTTCTTTTCGAGGAAACAGAAGACACGATAGATCATATATTGGGTAATAAATTAGATCCTAATATATTTTAAAGACTTGAATAGTACAGCATACATTTCTCTGGCTTAATGGAGAGATGTTCAATGTTTCCTTTTATAAATCAGGAACGAGGCAAGGATGTCTAGTCTCATCACTTTATATCCTAGAAGTCATAGCCAGGGCAACAAAACTTTTAGAAGAAAACATAGGAGAAATCTTCATAATCTTGGCAGTTTTCTTAGACAGGAGACAGAAATGACTTACTTTAAAAGAAAAATAAATGATCCATTGGATTTCAACAAAATTATACTTTTCTAAGCAAATTGCCATTGGGAAAAATAAAAAGGCAAGTTTTACAAACTGAGGGAAACCAATTGCAGTACATGTATCTAAAAAATGGTTTGTATCCAGACGATATAGAGAACTGTTACATTCACTAATAAGAAGAAAATAACGTACTTTTAAAAAATTATACTTAGAAGTTTCACAAAAGAATAGATGAAATATCCAGTTAGTTTATAAATATCACCTAAGAATCTTTAGTCATCAGGAAATGCAAGTTAAAACCATGTGTTACCACTTCACGATTACTAAGATGCTAAAATATATAAAAAAGAAACTACCAAGCGTTAATGGTGACTTGGAGGAAACTTTCATACTTTGCTGGTGTGGTACAACCACTTTGGAAAACTGACAGTTTTTTGTTAAATGAAATAAACACCTACAAAAGACCCAATGATTCCACTGCTATTACCAAAGAAAAATGAAAAGATGTCCACAAAGAGATTTCAACATGAATGTTCATAGAAACCTGGTCACAACAGTCAAAACTTTGTAACATCCAAATATCTATTAATAGATGAATTAAGAAATAAATTGCAGTACAATCATAAGAAGGATGGTTACTCATAATAAAAAAGTGATGAGTATCAAAATATTGTTCTGGGTAGAAGAAGTCTGAGACAAAAGAGTAGATACTGTATCATTCCATATGTATGAATGTTAAACATAGTTCTAATCTATAATGGTAGAAATCAGATAAGTGGTCACCAGGAGTGAGCGAGTGAGTGTGAGTGTGTGTGTGGTTTGTGTGTGTGTGTGTGTGTGTGCATGTGTGTTGGCGATGGAACGATTGACTGCAAAGGACATGGGGGGATTTGGGGAGGTGATGCTAAATGTGTTATATTTTACTTGTGGTGGGAATAAATGGGTGCATATGTTTGTCAATTGAATATGTATATTTTATTGGATATAAATTATCACCCGGCACTTTGATTTTAAAAATAACAAGACTGGGGCGCCTGGGTGGCTCAGTCGGTTGAGCGTCTGACTTCAACCTGGGTCACGATCTCGCGGTCTATGAGTTCGAGCCCCGCATCAGGCTCTGGGCTGATGGCTCAGAGCCTGGAGCCTGCTTCCGATTCTGTGTCTCCCTCTCTCTCTGCCCCTCCCCCATTCATGCTCTGTCTCTCTCTGTCTCAAGAATAAATAAACGTTAAAAAAAAATAAAAAAAAATAACAAGACTGGATTCAGCAATTGTGGATTTAGCCAGGGAAAATACAGAGTGTGTGGTCGTAAAGTTGCCAGTAACATCATCATCTGATTCAAGTGTTAACAGGTGCAGGAATAAGGGGGTCCTCCCCTTCTACCACAAATGTAGCAGGTGGAGTTAGCGTATGAGGTGGGTACCTGTATGAAGGGAGTCTGTGGTAATCCAATATTCCTCCTTTGATCTTATTACCACTCCTGTCTCTAGTCTGAAATCACTGGTTCATATGCCTAGTTGGGCTAGTAACAAAAAAATGTTTTCAACATCTTTTAAAGGCTTCACCCAGCCTACAGTTTACTTCAGACTGGCCCTAAATATTGAGAAGTGCAGGCAGAACTTGGGTATATCCTTTTCTAGTTTTGAGTATTATGCTTCTACCCCTTCTCTCCATCTTGTGAATTGTGGTTATTGAGTCCTTTGTGATCTAACCAGGAACAGGACAGAGCTGAAGGCAGAGAAGGGCTTATTTCTCTGGTGTTGTCAAATGGCAGAAACTGTTGGGTTTTTAAAACATGTCCTATTCTCTCATGGGACTCTTTTATGCTTTCTTTAGACATACACTTCCATATCTTCCCCTTTGCCAGGGGTCTCTCACTTTGCACTTTTTTTTTTTACCATTCCCTTATTAGACCAGACACTGTGCAGTGCACTTCTAACTTTGTCCTTTTTGCCTATGCCTACACTCTGGAGAAAGTAATCATAATTGAATAGGGTAGCACATACAGTAAGGAAGGAAATACCAAGATAAACGAATATCATCCTATGCTAATCAGCAACACAAAGAAAAGGAAAGGAGGGAGTAGAAAAGTAAAATGAATAAAAGAGAAATAAAATAAAACATATAATATTTTAATAGTGGGATAATTTCCCCATTAAAAGATCCTGTCTAAGTGAATTAGAAAGAAAGCCCCAACTATACAGTACTTACAGTAAACAAGCATAACATAGTTAAAGAAATGTTGAACACCTATGGATGAACTGATACCAGAAAATTCAAACAAAAATAAAGCTGTCCCAGGAAACAATGTCCATATCAGGAAAGTTGACATTTGAGGTTTAAACAGGTCTAAACAGTGAAAGAACATTTTATAATGATAAAAGGTATCATTTATGAAAAAGATATAATATGACACAATCTATATGCATCAAATAACACAACAGCTGAGTATAAAATGTAACCTAATCTTGTTAGGCTTTGTATCTATGACAGACATATGTGAAATACAATAATAGAGGCCACTGTCTCTGATCATCATAGAATAATGTTATGAATTAATAATTCAAAGGTGATCTACTGGTGGCAAGGATTTAGAAAAATAGATTTTCTTATAAATTGCTATGGAAATATATACATATATGTATACACACACACACACACACACACACATATGCAAGCTTTTGGAAAGCAATCTGACAACATCTATTAGCATTTAAAATATGAGCACTCATTGACCCAGCAATCTCACCTTGGAAACCCATCCACAGGAATAAAAGCACGAGTAATGGATTTTACTGTCACATTCTTTTTGGTAAGAATATAAAAATAAAGGCACCTGGGTGGCTCAGACAGCTGAGCATCCAACTCTTGATTTCGGCTCAGGTCATGATCTTAGGGTCATGGGACTGCTTCAGGCTCTACATTGAGTGTAGAGCCTGCTTTCAATTCTTTCTGCCCCTCCCCCATTCACACATGCACTCTCTCTCTCTTAAATAAATAAATAAATAAATAAATAAATAAATAAATAAAGTATAAAAATGAAGAAAAATGAATGTCATCAGTAGGGAATGGTTAAATAAATCAAGCGACATCTGCAGTGTTAACATATTATGCAGCCATCGAATATAACAAATTAGAGCTCTAATAATTGACTTGAAGAGAATTCCATCAGATACTGTTGAGAAAGGGTATAGGCAGGTATATACAAGATATAAAATGCTTTTTGTGTAACAATGAACATCACCTCTATCAATGTGTTGTCCCTGTGTTCACATATGTGTGTGTATGTATAGATCTGGTTAAATGAGCACAGAGAGGCTAAAACGTGTTATGTGGAGTGGGCGGGATGGAAAGGTGTTAGGGGACTGTGGATGGAAGATATGAAGGAGGATCAAGGGGAAATTTTCATTTAAAAAAATTTTAACGTTTATTCACTTTTTGAGAGACAGAGAGAGTGTGAGCAGGGAAGGGGGCAGAGAGAGAGAGAGAGAGAGAGAGAGAGACAGGAAGACACAGAATCAATCGGAAGCAGGCTCCGGGCTCCGAGCTGTCAGCATAGAGCCCGACGGGAGGGCTTGAAGTCACAAACTGTGAGATCATGACCTGAGCTGAAGTCAGACGCTTAACCGACTGAGACACCCAGGCACCCTGGGGAAAATTCATTTGAAGTAACATACTGTTAGACGTGTATTTTATGACTCATAGAGATGACCATGATTTCTTATTATATGAAAAAAAAAAAAAAACTTGTGGACAAAAGTATATGGCATGATTCTGTTTCAGTTAAAACTCCCCACTTATCTGTGTATCTGTCCGTCTATCGATTTGCTTATACATTTGCATTTGGGAAAGTGATGAAACATACGGCTGAAAAGAGGAAGGAATGGCTATAAAATCTTCTTTTTTTTTTTTTTTAATTTTTTTTTCAACGTTTATTTATTTTTGGGACAGAGAGAGACAGAGCATGAACGGGGGAGGGGCAGAGAGAGAGAGGGAGACACAGAATCGGAAACAGGATCCAGGCTCTGAGCCATCAGCCCAGAGCCTGACGCGGGGCTCGAACTCACGGACCGCGAGATCATGACCTGGCTGAAGTCGGACGCTTAACCGACTGCGCCACCCAGGCGCCCCTAAAATCTTCTTAACAAGGTAGAAGACAGTGGCAAATGATTAGCTGTGAGTCACAGTAGGGAAGGAAAAGTCATGGAGGAGATTTTGAGTCTGGGTGGCTTAGCGAAGTGGTGAAAAGAAATAGGAAACAAAGGGAAGGAGTCCTTCGAGAGAAATGATTTTTGGTTTTGTTTGTATGTCTCACCCTGGGGTGGAAGGAGGACTTCCTAGTGTCACCATTGTTTACCCGAATGGCAGTGGGGGAGTATGAAAGACAATCATGCCAGAACCTCACGAGTTCCTTATTTACTTACAGTTTATTTCTATGCACTTCATTTGACTATATAGTGTGGAAAAAATTTGTAAGCTTATAAGCAAAAAGAGAAGCAATAAAGCAAAACATTGATACTCATGATTATATAAGATTGAAAACCACCTCATACGCGCGCACACACACACACACACACACACACACACATACACAGACACAACTGTCAAAGACATTAGCAGGCAAACTACGAACAGAAAAACTATTGGAACCAGTGTGCCAGGCAAAGATAAATACGACATGGAAAGATACAAATTCTAAAGAAAATGTTAAATACTCCAGCTGAAAAAAAATGAAGGAATAGTAAGTTACAACACAAAAGACATACATGCTCAACAAGCATAAAATAATTCACATTTTTTTTAGAATTAGAGATTGCAAATTGAAATAACAATGAGGGGTGCCTGGTGGCTCTGTCAGTTAAGCATCCGACTTTGGCTCAGGTCATGATCTCACGGTTTGTGAGTTCAATCCCCGTGTGGGGCTCTGTGCTGACAGCTCAGAGCCTGGAGCCTGCTTCCGATTCTGTGTCTCCCTCTTTGTCTGCCCCCTCCCCTGCTTGTGCTCTGTGTCTATTTCTCTCAAAAATAAATAAATATTAAAAAAAACTATAAAAAATAAAATAAAATAAAATAACAACGAAATGTTATTATTTTGTCTACCAAGTAGGCAAAACTGAAAAATATGGTGGGAGTCCGTTTTGGCAAGCATGTGAGTGAATTGGACACTCTCATACATTGCTGGCTGCAGTTAGAATATTGATAGTTCTTACCGTGAATCCTGTGTTTGATTTAGTATTCCTGATCTTAGATACTCACCTGTGAAAATAAGCACAGAGAAGTGTAAAGATTTTTTGTGAAATTTGTTCAATATGATGTGAATATACAACCAAGGGGTGGTTGGTTTAAGTGAAAAAAAAATGATATACTGCTGCGAAGCGATTAAAAATCAGGCTTGAAAGAATATTTAATAACAAGAAACAATGTAAGTATAAAAAAGGATGAGAATGGTATATACACTATGATCATAATCTTATAAAAATTATATTATGTACATATTTATAAAATGTATAACATTTGTTACATAAGGTATACAATTACATGAAGTGTACATTAATGATTATTAACGTATACGTATTTACTATATACGTCTTTACAAATAGGAAGGTAGGTTATAGAGCAAAAAACATTTTACATAAAAACAAAGAAATTGTTTAATTAAGCCTTTTAGAAGACTGTCTCTTTGGTAGGGACTTTATCACCTGGACACACACAGTATTACTACATTTTAACATACAGCAATACAAATTCCGTTGCATCAGAAATTGCTCCTGGTTGGCAGAATTTTTAAGATGGCTTCCCAAAAATGTCCAAGGACTTATCCCCAGAAGCTGATCATCAGGAGGGAGATGACCTGGGTGAACCGAATCTAATTACACGAACCTTTAAAGGACAGAACTTTCTCAGGTGGGTAAGCAGAAGAGGAAGCCGAAGGAGAAGCTGGAGACGTTCAAAGCATCAGGATGCATCCTGCGGTTGTTGGCTCAGAGGAAACTGCGAGGAATGCGTGAGAAGGAAGAAAACTCTACCAGCAACCAGCAAGCTCACAACAGGATCCCAAGACCCAGATGAGAACTGCAGCCCTGCCTGATAACATTGACTTTGACCTGGTAAGATTTGAAGAAGCAGAACCAGCTGGGCCGTGCTATGCTCGGATTTCTGACCTGCAAAAGATGTAAGCGAATATATGAGTAGTAAGTCGCTAAGTTGTGGAAATGTGTTCCAGCAGCAATAAAAAATGCATGTATTGTTCAATGTTTAAAAAAGTGTAGAGGTAGAAAATGGGGTACGGTTCTCCCACAAGGTGTGAAACAAGGGGTAGATGCGTGGGCTTTGAGAACAAATAGAATTGGACCTAGATTTCAGACTTTTTACTGGTTAGCTGTCTGAGTTGTGCAAGTTCTTTGATCTGAGTCTCAGTTTCCAAGTCTGTAACACTTTTGTGTGAGTGTGTGTGTGTGTGTGTGTGTGTGTGTGGTGTGTGTGGTAAACATCATAATATATATGAAGCTCTTCAAAAACGCTAAAAGTTTATTCTATTATTTCATATTTTTATATTCCACCCACCAACTGTGCACTGAGAATTTAGATTATAAGCCTTTGAAAGTAATGATGTATTTGGGACATGTGGCTGGCTCAGTCATTTGAGGGTCTGATCCTCAGTGGCAGCTCATATCATGATCTCAAGGTGGTGGGATTGAGCCTGGTTTCGGGCTCCACACTGAGTTTGGAGCCTGCTTAAGACTCTCTCTCTCTCTCTCTCTCTCTCTCTCTCCCTCTGCCCTTCCCCCTCAAATAAAAAATATAATTAAAAAATAAAATAATAATATATTTAAAGTGTGAAACCATTTCCTTGCTTGCTTTCTTATCTCGATTTTGACCACACCAAACACACTATCAATGAATTCTGTTTAGACTCAAAATAAGGAAGCTCTTTTAAAGGTTTACATGACCCTCATCCCAATAGACTAAAGTGCCAGGCTTCTGACACAAGGGGCACTTAACCATTTGACTCTCCCTGAAGAAGGACGTTTTTTGGTATCTGCCTTCAGTTTAGCATCGTGTACTGGGAACAGAGTCAGAAAATACAATAAAACCTTGCTGCTCAAAAATGCATGAGCCACAAAGACCTTGACTGGGGAGAAGAGGCCGGCTGGGTCATCTCTAGGGAGAAGAAATTTTTTTTAAAGCATATAGACACGGAGATGATGTCCAAAAATATTTGCACTATGGAAACCTCCTTAAAAAAACGTCCACAAGGGCAATTCCAAAGGCCAGGATGAAAATATTTAGTCCCTGGAATGGGAGAGGAGGACAAGCAGTAATCCTTTGGCTGCTTGTGGTGTATGATGCGTGTATACTCAAAAAAAAAAAAAAAAGTTATTGGGTCAACCTTACGGGAATGATCGGTAATTTAAGAAATAGTCTCCAACTCACACTCTTTCAGATCCTGTGTTAAACACTGCAGAAGAAACAAGATGAACAAGGCACATTGTCTGCAGAGAGTTTTATTGTTGTTGTCGTTGTTGTTACTTTGGTTTGTTTGCGAAGAGTTATGGTTCTGGAGCAGCAGTTCTCAACTGGTGATGTCTTGCTCCCCAGGAGGCATTTGGCAACACCCGGAGACATTTTTGGTTGCAGCAAGTGGGGGAGGGATGGAGGGGTGGAAGGTACTGCGGGCATCCAGTAGGTAGAGGCCAAAAATGCTGCTAAACAGTTTAGAAAACACGGGGCAGCCCTCATAACGAAGAATGATCCAATCCAAAATAGTGCTGAGGTTGAGAAACTCCAGGATAAGTCATGCATCATATGAAAAAGTTAGCTCAGGTGGCAAATCCTGGGTACAGATGGGAACAGAACTTTTTAGCCTCAAGGTTTTATATTGGAACACTGGTATGAGGTGCAGAGGAGTGTCTTTGAAAACTCGATCCCAGAAAAACTAGCTGATAATGGAGAATCCTACCCGGATGTGGGTAGGAAAACGGATCAGACTGATGCTGGTAAATTGCATCCCCCGTGGGGTGACCACTGGTAGAGTTCTACTTGAGGTTCATACATCGACTGCATTAAAATTGGGAGGATAGAACATCTTAGAGCCTCCTTACAGTTCTTGAATTTATCCCCATTTGTCGGGCTTTATATACATTCTTAGATTACAGTAGTATAAGCTTACATGGCCTCTGAAGTGAAAATCTGTGATACATTTTCCCACCTTTTGTTTTTAACCCTAGGAAGCATTTCTAATAAATTTGGTCCCTGCCCTATGGACTGTGATCTCAATCTCTTAAAAGAAGACCGTGAATTACACAAGAAGGTAAGATGAAAGCCGTAGAGTTGGCTTTGGAAAGACCATGAAAACAGCAGTCCCTGATTATTAACTATGATTTCTTAAAATATATTTACAGGTAGAAAGTAATTTGGTCTTCAAAGCAGGGTTTGAAGTGTGGGACATGCTAAAGCAGCTGACGTTTGTGAAATCAGTAATGCCAATAAATTTTTATTACATCCGAATCAGACTTCTTTAAGCTGTTGAAGACTTTAGTTAATCAGTCTACAAGACTCTTTCCAGCTCTGGCAGGGTGATTAGAAAACGTGCTGATTGTACTGCGTTTTATTTGGCCTGATCAAGGCTGCCATGAAGTCTGTTCAGAAACTGTCTTGATGCATTTATATAAATTACGTAGCCTGGGTTTTCTAATGTTGATGAAATGAATTTTACCAGCGTCACTGAATCCAGTTTTTAGATAATCAGCCGTTTTCAAAGTCCATATCTGCATACAGCAAGTGACTTTGGGTTTTAAGTGTTCAGACAATTTGGCCCCGGCCAGGAAATGGAAATGAAAAGATTGTCCTCCATCCCTGCCTTTTCCCATATGAATTACTTGCATCATCTTAATTTTCCACTTTCCTGACTAAATAGTATAGGTTTATAGAATCAACTTTCTGCCTTACTCTCAAGACTGACTTTAAAGTCAGTTTTCATTTCTAAATACTGGACCACCATCTAACCAAATGAATGGTTAAGTTTTTAATGTTTAGATGAATACCACAACATTCACAATTGCTATTGTCTTTTTAAAATTTTATTTTACTTTTTACTTATTTATTTTTTTGAGTTTATTTGAGAAAGAGAGAGAAAGAGAAAGAGAGAGAGAGAGAGAGAGAGAGAGAGGAAGGGGCAGAAAGATAGAATCCCAAGAAGGCTTAGCCCTGTCAGTGCAGAGCCTGATGCGGGGCTCAAGCTCATGAACTGTGAGATCATGACCTGAGCCGAAATCAAGAGTTGGAGGCTTAAATGACTGAGCCACCCAGGCACCCCTAAATTTTATTTTGGAGACAGAAGAGAGAGAGAGATCACAAGCTGGGGAGAGGGGCAAAGGGAGAGAGAGAGAGAATTTTAAGCAGGCTCCACACAGTGCAGGGCCCGATGAGCCAGATGGGGGCTTGATCCCATGACCCTAAGCGGAAGTCAAGAGTCAGACACTCAACTGACTGAACCACCCAGGCGCCCCAACAATCACTATTGTTTCTATCACAGTCTATATTTTAAAAGGAAGCTTAGGAATAAAAAATTTGTAACGATGACATTTGAACTGAAGTATTTACTGAGTGCTTGCAAATTACTAGGTTCCAGGAAATGTTCTCAGTCCTCTGGATGGAAGGGCTCACCTTGTTCTCACAACAAACTAATGGGATAGATGCTACAATTATCATCATTTTCCCTGTTTTATAGGTGAGGCAAATAAGGAGATGGAGTGAATTAGCCAAAATAACATTGCCAATAAGTGCACAGCTTTGAATCCAGACTGTCTGTTTCTGGCATCCATATTTGTATCCATCATGAAGTAATACTTCAGAAAAGTTGTGAATTTTTTTTCTCCTTTCAGCCAGGTCTACATGTTCTACTTCTGGAGTCTTATACCTTAATTGAAAGCCTGGAATAAGGAAACAAAGGACAATTTCCTAGGAAGGAAAAAAGCTCATGTCCTTTTACACATATTACATATTAGGTACTATTACACACTTGTATGTACACTTTTTGGAAAGATCAAAAAAGGATATGCCCATGAGGCTTCTAGGATATTGTGGATCAAATATTAGTCTCAAGTATTTTTGTGAATTTTCATACTACTTACTGAATACTTACTACTTACTGAATACATACTACTTACTACTACTTACTGAATACATACTACTTACTGAATACATACTACTTACCTTGGGATTAGAAGAAAGGCTGAAATAGATAAGGTGAGAAAGATTACAATCATCCAGAAAACCTGAAGCTCGTCTGTATATTTTCTGAGTTTGCATGTTCAATTAAGAAATTTTTTTCATCTTATTTTTAGTATTATTTTTAGTATTTTTAGTATTATATTTTTAGTATTCCAAAATTTGTGAGTCAATTGCTTGGGATATTATGCTCTTCCCTGGGGTCAGGCACTTTGAGAAGTTGTCTTAACTGAATTGCTTTAGGAAGGAGTTTGTTCTTGTCAGGAATATGTCTAAGTGAAGTCAGTGGTGTGAAATGACAGAGCCAGATACACACGGGCCACCCAGAAACAAGTGATCGAGTGCTGTGGACAAGGGCGATTAAACCGCCTACTAAACCTAAATCTAAAACTCCCTACTCCAACTTAAGTGTTTTCCTTTTTTTCTCATCTCGGCATGGTTATTAAGGATTAATTTAGATCTTCAACTGACGTTAAAGATCCAACCTAGGCAATTTACAAGGCGGCTGTGGGCCAATGAGGTTCATGTTCAACTTCACGTGGGAAGCGTCGGTTTCCCAAATACCACGTGCCCAGAAAACAATCAGAATTTGTGGTCTCAAGTGGCCAGAAATGTTAGTTGTCCTCCGGGGGGGGCAGAACCTAGGGGGTTGGTTACTCAATTTAGAGTTTTCTCTAGGTAAATTCTACCCACCCAAGGATAGCTTATTTCTCCCTGGGCATTGCTAATGGAATGCCTGTCTTGAAAAATTTTCTGGTACACACAGCAGATATGACTTAAAGAAAGAGGAAAGACTATCCTTGATGGATGGCCTGAGGATTTAGGCTGGTTTAATTTGGAGCTATGATTTTTCCTTTTGGATGATAATAACAGCAAAGACGGAGTTGAACATGATGTCACGTTTATTTGCTTTGATATTTCAGATGCACCTGGTGTTTGTTGTTGTTATCTCTGACCTGCAATTCTGTGATCTTATTAACACAAGCCTCTTAGCAGAGTACCTGCACCCCAAATCTTCCTCCACTGCCTTCTTAAAAAAAATGATACACCTCATGGGGCAGGCATTAAAGCATCCACCAGTGCTCACTTCTGATCTTCCCAGGGCAGTTCAAAAGCATTTGTAATCCTCAGGATTCAGCCTTTTATTCACTACTTCCCCTTTCTAAGACTCTGTCTTTTGATGAAACAATCCCTTCGCTCTTCATCTGGCCAGATGGGAGTGCTCCCTGGAGTCGCGCACAAAGACCCCGTAAAGAGTTTGGGGGAGAAAAAGCTGCCGCTAAGTGGAGCTTAATTGTGCTAGAACCGTAATGCCTTTCCAAGCACCGGTGCTGCTGGCCTGTGAGCTGCAAGCTCCCTTTCTCCACACACAGGCTTAACCACCTCTCGGGCTCCATCACGGCCACCTTCTCCACCAGCTGATCAGGCCATGGACGGAATTATGGCTATGGGGCAAAACCTCTGAACCACAAGATAGCGACCCTGGGCTTTGCTTCCTATCGTCTAACAACTTAATGAGCTTATCATGTCATGAACTGGCCAACTTTGAGATTTAATATAAATCTTCCCGTAACATTTTCGAGTTAACTGCTTCATAGAAATGCTATAATAAATGCCAAAGAAAGGATGTGAAGTGTCCCATTGATCACCTGTGCTATGTAGTGCATTGTGCCAGGTGCTACTATGTCCTGAATAATCGAAAGCATTTTAAATGCTATCCTCCCCACGCCCAGAGGAATTTTATGGATATTATCTCTAGAATCCTGTGCTCTATGTAGGACAAATATTATCTCTGTTTCCCAGATTAAAAATCTTAAACTCGCGAACTCTAGATAATCTAAGTTTCCAAACAAGTGAGAAGACTTGAATGTGGGTCTCCTCGACCATCACTCGCCGACCCTTTGCACTACGCTACGCACTTGAATTTTTCAAAATTCTTTAAAACACTCTTGGCTGTCATTTTGTGTTGTGTTTGAAAGAATGTTCGTTCGCTGCTTCCTAAACAATGTTGCATTTGAGTGACAATCCCCACAAACCAAATATTTAGTTCTTGAACTTGAAAATCATATTCTGAATTTCAGTAATTTATGTTTTAATATTTGCTGTTGATTTGTGATGGATTAGGGTGTGGGTAGCCATACACAAAATACATAATATGTGATGTTTCAGAACAAATTTGCATCAGTGATGTCTTATGATGTCTTACAGTATAGATATTCATCTTCCTAAAGACATTGCTGTTGGAATAATTTTTTTTTTTTTTTTTTTTAGTGATGATGTTCTTTGGTTTCAGGGTATATACAGGATCTATTTTCTGTCTTTTCAATGTTGATGATATGCTAATTAAAGCATTATTTCTCCGGAATAGATTCAATATATAAATCTGTGGTTGGTGGATTGTTTTGATTCCTCTGTATAAGTAGGCTCACACATCCTGGTACTTACCTGGGGACTTCCCTGCACACACTTACCTACTTTTTGGATTCAAAACTCTTATTTATTTGTGTTTTTGTTCCTTTTGCGCTTCATTTCTTTGGACATAAACTAATTTCCACAACTTTATATCTTCTAAAATACTGATTTGAAGGAATTTTTAGCACATTAACTTAGATTTCTTTGTTTGTTTTAAGTAGGATCCATGCCCAGGGTGGAGCCCAATTCTGGGCTTGAACTCACGACCCTGAGATCAAGACCTGAGCTCAGATCAAGAGTGGGAAGCTTAATTGACTGAGCCATCCAGTCCCCCTCACCAACTTAGTTATCCTTTAAAAGAAATCCAAGGGCTCCTGGGTGGCTCAGTCAGTTCAGCATCTGACTCTTGATTTTGGGTCAGGTCATGATCTTGGGGTTCTGAAACTGAGCCCTGCATCAGGCTCTGTGCTGACAGCATGGAGCCTGCTTGGTATTCTCTCTCTCCCTCTCTCTCTGCCTCTCCATCTCTCAAAATAAATAAATACACATTAAAAAATACTGTTACTGACACAGGCATTACAGAGGCTGAGAAAGGTGAAGAGGACCACAGTGATTGACTGATTTTCAGGGGCTTTATTTCTTCCTTAAAAAAAATTTGTTGAGGTATAATTGACATAGCATATTATAATAAGTTTCACAACATAGTGATTTGAAATCCATGTATGTTACAAAATGGCTACCACAACAAGTCTAGTCCCCATCTGTCACCATACGAAATTGATACAGTATTGACTATATTACAACTGCTGTACATTAAATCCCTACGACTTATTTATTTTATACCTGAAGTTTGTACTTTTTAATCCCTTCAGTTATTTCACTCTTCCACCCCTACCACTGGCAACCAACAATCTGTTTTCCGTATCTATGAGTCTGGGTTTTGTTTTGTTTGCGTTGTTTTATTGGATTCAACATGTAAGTGAAACCAATGCAATATCTGTCTTTCTCTGTCTGACTTATTTTACTAAACATAATACCATCAGGATCCATCTATGTCATTGTCAGTGACGATGATTTCATTCTTTTTATGGCTGAGTAATATTCCATTGTATACATATGTACACTGCATCTTCTTTATTCATTCACCCATTGATGGACACTTAGGTTGTTTCCATATTTTTGTTATTGTAAATAATGCTACAACAAACATAGGGGTAAAAATCTTTTCAAATTGGTGTTTTTGTTTTCTTCAGATAGAGACCCAGTAGTGCAATTGGTGGATTATATGATAGCTCTATTTTTATTTTTTTAAGTTTATTTATTTTTGAGAGAGAGAGACAGAGAGAGAGAACAGAGGAGGGGCAGAGAGAGGGAGAGAGAACGAATCCCAAGTAGGTTCTGTGCTGGCAGCACAGAGATTTGAACCCACGAACTGCAAGATCATGACCTGAGCCAAAATCAACAATCAGTCATGCAACTGACTGAGCCACCCAGACACCCCAAGATGGCTCCATTTTTTTTTTATTCTTTGAGGGAGCTTTATATTGTTTTGTGTAGTGGCTGCACCAGTTTACGTTCCCACCAGCAACGAATGAGGAGTTTCCTTTCTTCACATCCTGCCAATACTTTTTGTTTCTTGATTTTTTTAATAAAGTTGTTCTGACAGCTGTGTGGTAGTATCTTCTTGTGATGAATTTCCCTGATTATGAGTGATGTTGAGCATCTTTCCATTATTTGTTATCCATCTGTATGTTTTCTTTGTGAAAACATCTATTCAGATCTGCTGCCCATCTTTTAATTGAATTTTTGTCCTTGTTATTGAGTTATAAAAATTGTTTTTATACTTTGGATATTAATCCCTTACCACATATGTAATTTACAAATATCTTCTCCCATTTAGTAGGTTGCTTTTTCATTTTGTTGATCATTTCCTTCTCTGTGCAAAAACATTTTTAGTTTGATGTGGTGTCATTTGCTTATTTTGCTTCTGTTTCCCTTGCCTTTGGAGTCAGATCCAAAAAGAGAAAAAATTGCTAAGAACACTGTCAAGGCACCTATCACCTATATTTTCTTCTAGAAATTTTATGTTTTCTGGTCTAGCATTCAGGTTTTTACTCCACTTTGAGTTAATTTTTGCATAGTGTAAGAAAGTGGTCCAGTTTCAATCTTTTGCAGGTAGCTCTTCAGTTTTCACAACACCATTTATTAAAGAGATCATTCTTTCCTCATTGCATATTCTTGTCTCTTTTGTTGTAAATTAACTGACCACATATGTGTGGGTTTATTTCTGGGTTATTTTGTTCTATTGATCTATATGTCTGTTGTTATGGCAATACCATACTGCTTTAATTACTATAGCTTTGTAGTATAGTTTGAAATCAGGGAGAATGATACCTCTGGTTTTGTTCTTTCTCCAGATTGTTTTGGCTGTCTGGGGTCTTTCAAATTTTAGAATTATTTGTTCTAGTTGTGTGAAAAATGTCATTGGAATTTTAATGGAATTTGCACTGAATCTATAAATTGTTTTGGGTAGTATGGGCATTTTAACAATATTAAATCTTCCAATCCACGCGCATGGAATATCTTTCCATTTGTGTCATTTTCAATTTTTTTCATCAATGACTTATAGTTTATACTGTATGAGCAGTACGTTGATCTCTCTCTCTGTCTTTTCACCCCATTAGTCCATTTACATTTAAAGTAATTATTGACATGTATGTATTTATTGCTATTCTGTTCATTATTTTCTGGATGTTTTTGTAGTTACTCTGTGTTCTTTTCTTCTTTTTCTCAGTTTCCTTGTTGTTTGATAATTTTCTTTAGTGTTATGTTCAGATTCCTTTGTTCTTCTCTTTTGTGTTTTTACTGTAAGTTTTTACTTTGTTGTTACCATGACATTCACATTATTACCTTAAGTATGTGACAGTCAATTTTGTCGATAGCAGCTTAAATTTGAACACATTCCCAAACTCTACATTTTTACTGGTTGCTCCTCAACATTTTATATTTTTGTTGTCACTTTTAATATATTTTTATTTTATATATTTCTGAACTAATTTATTGTAGTTTTAGTTAATTCGACTACTTTTGACTTTTAATCTTAGTAGCTTTATAAGTGACTAATCTCTTACCTTTATTATATATTTACCTTTTCCAGTGACATTTTTACTGTCATATGCTTTCTTATTCTTAAGTAGTGCTATGTCTTTTCAGCTTAAAGAAATCCCTTTAACACTTCCTGAAAGGTCAATTTAGTGGATTGATCTCTTCTTCAAACCTGAATGATAACCTTGCTGGGTAGCATATACTTGGTTGAAAATTTTTTGTTTGTTTGTTTGTTTTTTTTTTTTGAGTTCTTTGAATATGTCATGCCTTCCCTTCTAAGCTTGCAAAATTTTTGCTGAGAAATATTCTTATAGCTTTGTGGAGTTACCCTTGTAAATAACAATCTGGTTTTCTTTTGCTGCTTGTAAGATTCTCTCTTTATCTTTAACTCTGGACATTTTAATTATAATGTGTCTTGGTGTGGTTCTCTATGGATTCATTTTATTTGGAAATTTTGGGATACTTGGATCTGTTGCCCTCCTTAGGTTAGGCAAGTTTTCGGCTATTGTTTCTTTACTTAAGTTTTCTGCCCCTCTTCTTTCTCTCCCCTCCTTCTGGGACCCCTATATTGTGAATATTCTGCTTCAGGTTGTCTCAGAGATCCCTTAATTATCCCCATTATAAAATTATTTTATTTTATTTTTGCTGCTCCATCCAGGTAACTTCCATTGCTTTCTCTTCCAGCTCTTTGACCCATTCTTTTACTTTATCCAGTCTGTTGTTAAACATATTTTTCAGTTCGGTTCAATATTCTTTATCTCTGTGAGTTTTGTTTAGTACTTTATTGTTTCCTCTCATCATTGAAGTACTGTGTTCATCCTTTCTTCTCCAGAATTCAGTGAGCATCTTTATGACTATTACCTTAAATTCTCTATCAGGTGAATTACTTCTCTCTGTGTTATTAAGGTCTTTTTCTGAGGTTTTTTTCTTGTTCTTTTGTTTGGAACTCATTTCTCTGTTTTCTTTTTTTGCTTGATTCTCTGTTTGTATCTATGTATTAAGTCAAACAGCTACTTCTCTCAGTCTTGAAGGAGTGCCTTGATGTAGGTGATTGTCTTTCTCATTAAACCTTGCCCTAGCTTGTGGTTGTCTCTAGACAGCTGCTTTTAAAATATGCAAGTATGTACAGTCCTTTGGGGCCACAATTATAATCTCTGCTGACCTCCAGACCAGGAGATCTGGAGGTGTGTCCTGGGCAACAGTTGCAAAAAATCAGGGCCCCAGACAACCGTATAACTAATTTTTGGGAATTCTTATCAAGATGTAGTGAGGCAACAAAGGTGGGCAAGAATGGTCTCCATGCTTATTTTCCCTGGGAGTGCCTCCTTAGCCTTGCTTGATAGGTGGGAAACCTGAAGCTTATCCCTCAAGCTGAAGCTCCAGGCTAAGCAAATTGGACTCTTTTCACAGGAAGATCTGGGTTGTGTTTCAGCCCTCTGTGTTTCAGTGCCCTAGGGATGGTGACATGGCAGGAATAGCCATTACTTTACATTGATGGCTGTCATTACTGGATTTTGTTCTTAACGCAATCAAACCACCCAATTTCATATTAAAATAAGTAGCTTTGTTGAGCTCCCTAGAGATTTGCTGATGCATCTTCTTCACCTCAGTTTCATTCTGTTTGTCCTGGTTACTGCAACCTGAGAATTCAGAGCAACATTTTGAAATTGCAAAAATATTTTAACTACAGAGTTGTGCAAAAACTTGTATAAACTGATTTCAAGGAATTGCAGGTAGCTGGCCTCTTACAAATGACAACTGAATATGTTTGAAAAGAGTCTAAAGCAAAAAAAAAACTTTTAATGGAACTATCTTATGAATGCAGTCATGCCTACTTTCATTTTCCCATAGACCAGTAGTTTTCAAATGAATTCTTATTTGCAGAATTTTGCAATAAAATCTTATAAAAGACTGCAATATATAAACCAATGGAAATCAAACTATTTTGAACAGTGACTAAGGGAGGAGGGGCGCACAGATTAGCTGCCACTCCCCATCATGATGGGGCTCCTAAGAATGCTTGGTTGAACTACAGGACTCAGTTTCTCCAAAGGGACAGTCTGTTTGCTGGATCCATCATCATGGGTCACACAATTCTCTGAAGTTGTACTAAATTAATTGCACAGACACAGTATGGTCCTGAATTTAAATATGTTGTTGAGAGTCGTTAGCTACGGAACTAAGAAGCTGTTGGTGACAAGGCTAGAAGGAAGTAGCCTGCTGAAGCAGAGAGCAGACAAGGAGAAAGGGTCCTGGTGGCCTTTGGTTCATTTGCTACCATATTCCCCAAATCCAACTGTTTCCTTCCTTCTTCTCCAAGAGCTGATTGTTCCAACTTTCCTTCAAATTCTTTTTTGCTGAAAGTTAGCTTAAACTGCATTTTCTTTACTTGCCACCAATAGTCCTGATTTATTACAAATACCATGACCATGGTTGTTGTATGTATGTATGTATGTATGTATTTATTTATTTTTTTAATTCCAGCAACATTTGTAGAGGCTGCTCCAGGGGAAATAATGCAAAAAAAATGAACATAACAGTCTTCCAGTAGAAACATGATTTAGTGAGAGAACGTGGAATGTACAATAATAATTTCAATGCAAAAACCATGACTGATTATGCTTCTATATGATCAATGATTCTACAAATCATTCTGAGGAAAATGTCACTGAACCAGGTGAGCTTTCTATATGATATCTACTAAAATACTTTATTTTTTTATTTCTTTAATTTCATGGATAAGAGAGAAAGCCTGATAAATCACTCAGTGAAGGAAAAATCAGCTGCTTGGAGAACTGGAGAACTTGAGGATTATCCAGAGGATGTATCTTACTTGGAGGAACTGGAGAAACACAGATTTTCAGTTTGGTGAGTAGCTTACCCTGTCTTTCTTTTTTCAAATTGAAATTCATTGAATTAAACATGTCTGTATTCATCCCATTCTTTTATTATTCATTTATTCAACAAATATTGATTGCAGGCCATTTACAGGCTATATGATATATGCCCTGACTTGGGAAAGCTCATAGTCCAATAAAATATATGGATGCTTAAAAACATCAATGTTATGTGATAGTGCTGTTAAAAAAAAAAAGGCACAAAGTGCCACATACACACATGGAGAAGCTGATGGCTAAGTTTGCTTGATAATAGAGAAGCGTTCTTAGAAAAAGTTTGAGCCAAATCTTGCGGAGAGGAATACATGGAGAAATGGTGACAGTTAGTTGTGGGTTGCATCAGTAGACAGAATTGAGAGGGTGGCCAGGAAGTATATGTGCTTTAACCTTAGTTTACTTAAGATTCAAGCAGACAGTTATTGCCCTCTTTACCTGGTGGTGCATATACAGGTATATCTGCCTATGCAAGCATATATAGAATAAATATTTTAAAAAGTACTTATAAGAAAGAGCAATGGAACTTCTTAGTGGTAATGATGATAGACCTTTGCATTGGCAGGATTCATCAAGGGTGGGGGAATGAACAGCAGTAAGTGACAGCATGATAAATAGAGTAACCTAGGAAACAAGAAGAGACAGAGTTCAAAGTCATCCATTCCAAACTACTGCTTCCTTGCCCACCTCAAGATCCATGCCCTGAATGGTTTTCCCAATGGGCAATTATCTACCATATAACTGAGTTTCCAACGAGTGTTCCCTTACTCTCCGATCCTGGAACCACCATCAGGAAAATAGTATCAGCTCAGATTTTGCTTATCCAGTGACATTTTTAATAAGTTCCACTGGTTTTAGTTGAATTTAAAAGTTGGGGTACCTGGCTTGGCTCAGTCAAAGGAACATGTGACTCTTGATCTCAAGGTTGTGAGTTTGAGTCTCACGTTGGGTGTAGAGATTACTTAAATGGATTTAGAAAACAAAAAGTTTAAATATTTTCACCAGTGCTTTCCTGAAGCAGCTGAAGTGTGGTCTCCAGGCTTGTGAGTATTCTCTGAATCAAGAGATGCAGGGCTCTGCTTTAGAAACAGGAACAAGGGGGCGCCTGGGTGGCGCAGTCGGTTAAGCGTCCGACTTCAGCCAGGTCACGATCTCGCGGTCCGTGAGTTCGAGCCCCGCGTCAGGCTCTGGGCTGATGGCTCAGAGCCTGGAACCTGTTTCCGATTCTGTGTCTCCCTCTCTCTCTGCCCCTCCCCCGTTCATGCTCTGTCTCTCTCTGTCCCAAAAATAAATAAACGTTGAAAAAAAATTAAAAAAAAAAAAAGAAACAGGAACAGGAACCAAGGAGTCCAGAAGATGGGAAATATGAATACTTCTTCTAGAAAGAAAAATAATATATAAGAAACACTGTAAGTCCATGCTAGGGATTTGCCAGTACAGCTCCAAGGCCAAATTCTGTTCTCCATCTGTTTTTTGTTAAAAACAAAAACAAACAAACAAACAAAAGTCTACCTGGAACCAAGAAACATCAGTTTGGTTACATATGGTCTTTGACTCTTTTTCTCTACATTGGCAGAACTGAGTAGTTGAGGCAAAATCACTGTGACCCATAAAGTCTAGAGTATTTCCTATCTAGCTCTTTACAAAAGTTTTTTCACCCTTGCTCTACACTGGTGTAAATTATTTCTCTGTTGTTCTCTCATGACACTTACACTATTTTAAAGATATTTTTATGTTTATATTTTCACCAGGCTGGGGGTCTTTGGTGTTTTGGTTTTCTATTGCTGCGTGATGAATCTCTGAAGGTTTAGTGCCTTGCATTAACAGCCATTTTACTTGTTTGCAATTCTTCAGGTTGAGAATTCAGTCAGGGTCACATTATAGAAGGCTTCAGTTGCGCCATGTCTAAGGCTTCAGCTGAGGCAGCTCAGACAGCTGGGGTCTGGTTTGAATACTTCATTTTGGGACCATGTGTCTGGGATCATGGTTCCTGCTCTCACCTGAGGTCCTCACTTTTCCACGCTGGCCTCTCTCCACTGATGCTTGGGCTTCTTCTCAGCATGGTGCCTGGGGTTCAAGTGGCATCTTTCCAAGCAGAGAAGGTGGATACTGTAGATTATCTCAAGGCCAAGCTGTCAAAGTTACACAGTGACTCCCACCATATCCTATTGGTTGAAGCAAGTCACAGGGCCAGGCAGAGGGAGAATAGATTCCACTTCTTGATGTGAGAGCAGAAAGGCGACATTGTTGGGATGGCAGACAGTGTGTGGCCATCTTTGGAAGCATAACCTACCGCATTTTGCTTCATTTATTTCTGTGTGGACAGCTCCTAGTGTCGGGCTCAACAAATATTTGTTGAACAAAACAAACGAATTAAAGAAATGAAAGAGTGTAGCCTTTATGGATAAACCTGAGTATGAATTCCAGTTTTTCCCCTGCTTGTAGCCTTAAACAATTTACTTCACCCCTCAGAGACTATTTTATCCTGTATGAAACCAGAATAATAATACCTATACTATAGGAGGCTATGGTTATAATGAAAGTTGAAAGAAAACGTATAAAAATCTAAAATGTATTTTTCATAAAGGCAACTAATATTACTAATATTAGTAATAGTGAAATTTGAGGAAAATGTCTTTTTGAGAGGTTAACATAGAGGCCAAGATCACACAGATGATGTCTCATTTCTCACATCTGTCTTCCTTTCTGTTCTTCAATACCAAGCTCATTATCACATCATGGACTTCACACTTGATGCTTCCTTTGTCTGAAATGTTCTCTCAGCTCTTAGTAGTATGGTCAGCTGTAGATGCTGCAGGCCCCAGCATCTAGTTTACCTCTCTGGTGAGGCCTTTCCTTAGTGCCCCACGTAAAGAGGTACCCACCCCTCTTCTGATTATTTACTTTCTCATAACCTTGTTTTCCTCTTTTTTTCTTAAGTGTATTTATTTATTTTGAGAAAGAGAGAGAGAAAGAGAGAGAGAGAGAAAGAGAGACAATCTCAAGCAGGCTCCACACTGTCAGCACAGAGACCAATGTGGCTCGAACCCACAAACTTTGAGATCATGACCTGACCGGAAACCACGAGTCAGAGTCTTAGCCTACTGAGCCCCTCAGGTGTCCTCTTTGTTTTCCTCTTTAAGGTACTTATCACAGTTTAAATTAATATTTTCTAGTTATTTCATTTATTTACTTCTTTTTTTTTTCCACTAAACAGAAGCTGTAGGTAGGAAGGAACCCTTCTTATCTGGTCACTCCTGGGTTTTCAGGCCCTGGTTCTTGAATACCTGGTTTGTAACAGACAATCAGTAAATATTTACTGAATGGTGAATAAAAGGTGAATAAAAAGCTTCTCTCTATCTCCCAACTCCTTTGGTTGGCATATCTACTTATTTACTTTCAATCTCTCCCTTCTTTTGAAATTGCTACCATTAAAAAAAAAAGTAATATGGGATAATTAACCACTATAAACATTTCTTTGTAAACCAGGATTGAGGATATGGGGGCTGCCGAGACCTCTATAAACTTGTGTTTTAAATGGTCTGAGATACAATCTGAACAATTCCTTGATGTTTTATTAGAACTGGTAAATCATTTATTGGGGCAGCCTTTACCTAAATCCTCTCCAAATCCCCATAAAATGCACTTAACACAGAGTACTGTACTACCCAGACTCAAAGATACATATGACATTGTGTAAGAGGTATTTGCTTCAGTGCAGCAAGATTAAATGTATGCATTTTCTTTCTCTATTTCTTATATGGCCTATCTTGCTCCCTTCCACCCTTCCTCTGTGCCTTATTTGAACATGCTGATTTGGGGAAACTTGGTAGATTGTTAGGGCTTCAGTAATTCACAGCTTCCAATTAAAAAAAAATTTTAAAAATATTTATTTATTTTTAAAATTTTTTTTTAACGTTTATTTATTTTTGAGACAGAGAGAGACAGAGCATGAATGGGGGAGGGACAGAGAGAGAGGGAGACACAGAATCGGAAGCAGGCTCCAGGCTCTGAGCCATCAGCCCAGAGCCCGACGCAGGGCTCGAGCTCACGGACCGCGAGATCGTGACCTGAGCTGAAGTTGGACACTTAACTGACTGAGCCACCCAGGCGCCCCTATTTATTTATTTTTGAAAGAGAGAGAGATAGAGTACGCGTGGGGGAGAGGCAGAAAGACAAGATGACACAGAATCTGAAGCAGGCTCCACACTGTCAGCACAGAGCCCAACTTGGGGCTGAAACCCACGAACCATGAGATCATGACCTGAGCCAAAGTCCGATGCTTAACCAGCTGAGCCACCCAGGCTCCCCACTGCCAATTTTTCAAAAATGTATAGGACCTTTAGCTAGTCAAATGCAAGTTTATCTTATTTGTAGATGTGTATAATTTTTTCAAGTTTATTTATTTCAAGGGGGGGTGGGACAGTGAGGAGGGAGAGAGAGAGAATCCCAAGCAGGCTCCGCATTGTCAGTGCAGAGCCTGACGCAAAGCTCAATCCCACCAACTGTAAGATCATGACCTGAGTAGAAATCAAGAGTCAGATGCTTAACCTACTGAGTCACCCACACACTTCTATAATGTTTTTTTTTTTAGAAAGCTTCCAAATATGAGACTGTAGCATTTTCTCAACCAGAAAGATACCGAACTGAGTTGTCTCTGAGTGTGTAAAATCGGGAGTGTTATTTCAGCACGCTGCAACCCCAGTGGGCCTGTTGTCAGCAGGGTCAGGTGATCATAGGTGAGAGTCATCTGGGCTGCTCCTGGCGGAGTTTGTGTCTCCGCCATCTTTCCTGGGCTACAAGGTCTATCCTGGAAAGAAATTTACATTTTTAGATATAGGCTGGGTGTGATGGGATGACTGTTTTTGGTCATATTTTAGATATCACTCCGTACTTCAGTTGTACATGATTTATTTTCATTGTCACTCATTGGGGTGCACAGTGGTTGGCTCTGTTATATGCTCCCCTAACACCGTGCACATCTTCTTTGTGCCACTGAGCACATGGTGAGTAGGTGTTCTATAGTCTTTCTCTCCCATTAGACTAGAAGTATTACAAATTTCACAGGGGTAGTTGTGGTAAGTCTGTCATGTTAAGTCTGTTGTATTCTTTCTGGTCTAGCCACATGATTGATAAACTGCAAGCACTTAATAAATATCTGTTGAATTATTACATGAAAAATAAGAGCGACATCATAAATTGACATTTCCAGAAGGAAGTTCTGGCTGAAAGGCCAATGGCACAAAACTTGATGTTATATGCTCTGGGCCAATTTGTCTGTGGTGGCTGTTGTTTCTACCTGATGAGCATGTTTTTTCCCCAAGAATTCTTTCACTCACTCTCCTTTATGATAACAGTCACCCCTCCACCCACTGAAATATATGACTATATACCCCAAGGGGTCAGTCCATGATGTGTGTCATGTGCCTGTGACCACTATGATTGGTTCATGGGTGGGCATGTGATCTGAACAAGGCCACCCAAGCCCTTAATCAGGATTTTACATTTTGTTGCTTGGCAACAGCAATTCCTTCTCTTCTTCAAGGTCTTAAGTTGGAATGATTTAAATTTGACACTCCCTGTGTCCATGGCCATCTTTCCCTCTACCTCCTCTCGTTAATTTTTGTCATTTATAGCCTGTTTGAAGTCAGTAGATGTAGGAGCCTCACTGATGCTTTGTAGGTGACATATACATATACTGTTTTATACCAAGGCAAACTAGAAATTAACGTAGTGTTCAGAGATATCTAACTTCCAACTGGGAACAAGGTTCCGGAACGAGACAATCTAAAAATGTTTCCATTGCTATTCAGATACGAGTAAGTGGGTAAGTGACCAGAGAATTACATACTTTTAGAGCAGAAAGGGGTCCTGGGGATTATTCAGTTCAGCCCTGTCAGTTTATACAAGTATAAAGCTGAGACCTAGAGAAGTTAAGTGACTTGCCTTAGGTCATACAGCTAATAAATAATGGAAATGGGACTAGAACCTACTTCCTTTCCATCTTAATCCAGTCCCAATTATAAAAAAATAAATTCTCCCTAGAACTTTGCAAGTTGTTTTATAGTTTCCTGTTTCTATCAATTGCGAGCTGCTGTGATATTCATCAACGCGTTGAATAGAAGGCGCTAATTCTGGGGGAAAATGCACGTAATGGATTATTGCTAGTTTTCTTCCACCATGGGGGTGGGAGTAGGCAGATGCCGCCGTGTCTGTCAAAGGCACATGTTACCGGCCACACAGAGTGTTCTCAGTGAGTCATTTATGTGCCTGACCTGAATGTGTTGCTCAGGGAAGGTCTGAGTTAACTGTAGACATCACAACAGGAAAGTTATTCTTTAATAAAAGTGATCCACTTTCCTTTTTTTTATAACACACATGTGATTTGACATTGAAATAAAATGCAGATGCTACTTTGATTGGCGTATTCCCTATTGTGCTTTTCCAAAACACCTTCACATATGGCCTGCCTCATTCCTGAGAAATGACTTGTTGTTTATGTCATACAAACAGAACAGATTGATTTTACAGTGAGTAAGGAGGATGATGAATTGTACGTTGGAGAGAAATCCTTGTCTCAGCTAAACACTTGAAAATAAATGTTGCCTTTTGGAAAAGGCTCTCATGATACACCCATGATCCTTGTGTTTCATGCCCCCTTTTCTAGGGGTTAAATAATCGCACACATGCAATCTCAGCAAATAGAAAGGGTAGTTACAATAACCTCAAGATATAATTTTTCTTTTCACCATTTAAGCATGCTGTGAGACCTAACAGGTCAAGAAATGGCAGAGTTGTCCCAAAGAACCAACCCCAAACATCTATTTCAATATCGTATCTGTACTATGACCGGAAGAAAACATTTCTCATCGTGGTGGGAGAGTGGTATCATTTCTTTATTTGTCAAATCAATTTTACATATGAAATTTTCATGAAAGGAAGCTTTCTTAGAAGTCTCCAACTTTTATCCCATCAGGATTATTCTGCACCAGGCAGTGAAAATAATGTTATGTCCTCACTCCTCCGACTATAAGCTAACCCCATCCATTTTGCAGAATATTACTGTTTATCAATCCCTTAATCTTATTCCCATACTTTTTAAAATTCAGTGTGCAAGACAGCCTTGTGAGATAATCCCATTTTACAGATTATATAATGGAAGTCTAGAGACCTCAGGTGGTTTATTTACCGGCACCTAACTAGCTGGTCTGTATCCCTTTTCTCTTTTCTTTCCACTATGGCCTGACCTCTAGCATGTTTCTACCATAGCGCTTCCTGACTAGCCTCAGTTTCTTTTTATTAAACTAACAACAAGTTCATTTTTTTAATGTTTATTTTTGAGAGAGAAAGCGTGAGCTGGGGATGGGCAAAGAGAAAGGGGGTCAGAGGATCCGAAGCAGGCTCCGCACTGACAGCAGTGAGTCTGATGCAGGGCTTGAACTCATGAGCTGTGAGACCATGACCTGAGCACAAGTCGGATACTCAACTGACTGAACCACCCAAGTGTCTGAGTAACCTCAGTTTCATGCGTAGATTTCACTTTGTGTGTTTTGAAGGTTATACTGTTTTAAGTTCTAATCTATTGGCTTGTCCCACAGAGTTGGGTGAATGTGGGGTAAAGGTAAAATGCCATGGAGAAAGGCGTTGCTAACTAAGTCAGTTCTAGAAAGGCCCATCAGGGGCAAATGTCTATGGGGATACATTCCTGATAGTATTTTATCAATGACCCACATACAATTAGGTATTTATTGACTGATGTATTTATCTTATTCGATGTGGCTAAAGCATGACTATGTATTCCTACTGAAAAGGAATAGATCTTAATGCCTAGGAACGCGGTTTCTGGAACCGTAATACCTAAACTCAAGCAAATTAGCTTTACAGCTAGTTAAGTTGAGTAGTTGAGTAGAGTAAACTTAGACAAGTCTTTTTGTACTTCCGTTTCTGTGAAAAAAGTTACAGGTTTTCCGTGCCATCAGAAAGTAGAGCGTTCCTATGAAAGCTTTTGTAAGCCAAAATGGCATAACGCGAAAACATAAATGCCATTAATTTATATGGAAACATTTTTAAGCATTCCAAAACACCAAAAAGTACCTCTCTTAGGCTTTTCTGATGCTTTAGCATCTTGCTAATGGATGCACAAAATAAATCGAGATAAATCACAGGTGCCCACAGACACAGTTCAAAGGTCTGGTGGCTGAAGGCTGAGCACAGTTCAGTGAAAGAGCTGGTGGTGCCACTCTTGCTATTCTGCGGTGGCTCCGCCTCCAGCTCACGATAAAACAAATGCTTAATGCTATTTTCAATTTTTTCCTTTTATCATAAAAGCAAAAATATTCTTTGGATTTCTTTTGGTTTGCCAAAGCAGGACCTAACATAGGTCTTCGGCAAAATCCCTTCACCCTTCTCATTTTCTATTGGCTCGAAGCAAGTCCTTGGTCTCTTCCATGCTTGAGGAGGGGATTACAGAGAGCATGCACTCGGGGACTGGAATTGTGGGGGCCCTCTCATGGTGTTCTCATCTGTCTGTGCATATAGGAGGGTGATAGGACAGCTGTGGCTCTTTGTAGTCCTGGGCAGTTGTCTCCGTACTCAAAATGAAATAAAGCCCTGCGTCTGGAAGATTCCAACCCAGTTTGCGTTTTTGTTGACAGTTGTGTCTGCTTCTTTCCTGTGTGTGCCTGAGGCTGAGAAGACCCGTATCCACAGGTGGTTCCCAGCAGTCTACTGCGCTCTGTATGCTACCTTCTTCCTCTCAGAAGACTTTTCAGCTGCTCTACTTTCTTTATGTCTTGGTAATGTGAGGATGAACCATTCTTTCCCCCTCTGGTCCCTCTTCTGCTTGTACCCACTACTGCTCATATAAGTTGATTCTAGTTATATTTTTCTGAATAGTGTTTTCTTTTGGTTTAAGTTTCATATCTACTTATTGTAGTGCAGTCGGTGCTCAATGAACTCATTTTAAAGGCGAAAGGTTGGGGCGCCTGGGTGGCGCAGTCGGTTAAGCGTCCGACTTCAGCCAGGTCACGATCTCGCGGTCCGTGAGTTCGAGCCCCGCGTCAGGCTCTGGGCTGATGGCTCGGAGCCTGGAGCCTGTTTTGGATTCTGTATCTCCCTCTCTCTCTGCTCCTCCCCCGTTCATGCTCTGTCTCTCTCTGTCCCAAAAATAAATAAAACACGTTGAAAATAAAGGCTAAAGGCTATTCACTAACAGGATTTCTCCCTGTTCATTTTGCATATATCTGTGTGCATATATATATACACATACATATATATATAATCTGTATATATATATATATACATATATATATATATATATATATATATATATAATCTTATTTCCTGGACTCTATCTGTAGTTCACTAGATTCATATTATATACATATATATATATATAATGTGTGTGTGTATATGTGTATATATATATAAATGTGTGTGTATATATATATATAAATGTGTGTATATATATATATAAATGTGTGTATATATATATATATAAATGTGTATATATATATATAAATGTGTGTATATATATATATATATATATATAGTCTCATTTCCTGGACTCTGTAGTTCACTAGACTCATATTTTATATATATATATGTATGTGTTATATGTGTGTATATATATAATATGTATTATATATGTGTGTATATATATAATATGCATGTGTGTGTATATATATATATATATGTATATATATATAATGTGTGTGTGTGTGTGTGTGTGTGTGTGTGTGTGTGATCTTATTTCCTGGGCTCTGTAGTTCACTAGATTCATAGACTGGTAAGAAATACCATATCATCTTTATTGTCATCTATATCTACATAAGCAAAACAGCAAAGCAAAATTTACTTTTCATTGACATCTACTAGGGTACTTTGAGGCTTTGACCTTTCTGACTTGCCTTCATATACAAGCAGAGTTATATGTTGTGTTAGGCACTGTTGGCTGCACCCAGAAACCTGTCTTCCAGCCTGTCTTTCTAACCAGTGATGCTGCCTGTAAAGACTAAAAATGGTCTTTGGACCACTGGCACTTTCCTAAGTGGTCATGGACCCACTTCTGGCCATTGAGATACAAGAAGGTTGCAGCTTGGGCTTCCTTCCATTTAAGAGGGAAGCCAGTAATAAAGGACCCTTTTGGCCACTGTCTCATTTCTTCCCACGGGAGTTTGTTGCTATATGGATGTGATGCTGGAAGTTTCTGGAGACGTTTTGTGGCATGAGGAAGAAAATGGGAGAGAAACCAACCCAGCACCCTATTATTTTGAGCCTTTGCTTATGACCTTCTTTTACCTATCTCAAGCTTTTCACATGAAGTAATTAAAGGTACTTATTGCTCAATACCCTTGGATGAACATTCTGTTGTTCATAGCTGAAAGCAATCTTACTGAGACAATGAACCTGCCTGAGTGTGGCTGTGATACACTGAAGAGCAGGTGTTCTTTCTTTCATTTACTATTTATCAGGTTTACACGGTGCCCTAAATTGTGGACATATAGTATTAGAATCCTTTCGTGTAGCCTGGGATCCACCAAAGCATAGCGTGTAACCAGTTGCTTTTTAGCTTAGTACAATTTGGAAAATGGGCACAGCGTGGTGCAGGAGATTCTTCTCCATGGATACCACATTGATTCAGTTGGGAAGGTGGAGAATGAGGTGAGTAGAATTAATTTAGCCAACTGTCTGGAAACCTAACATGATGTCAGTGATAAGATTTAAACATCTAGGAGCTTCAGATCATGAGCCAGTCCGAATTCAAGCTGCTTGATTTAGTTTAAATGATGAAAGGGCAAAACTGGGCATGAAGCAATGTAGGGATTTATTTGATGCAAAAACTCAAATGACCGGTAAAATAGATAATGTTCTGTTGTAGTCTTTTGCAAGCAGCACCAAGAAAACAATTGAGTGGGTGCATTTTGAGCTTCAAGCATTGTAAATTCTTTGACTCTCATATACTTTATGCCTTCTTTAATAAACTGGAGAATCTTGGGCCAGCCTCATTGGTGACGGTGGGTGGTCATTCATTTCACAATCCACTAACTTTCATGAGTATTCAGTATTTTATGTTACCTAAACTGCTCTGGATTTTGTCTTATTCAAATTGCAAAATGGTAGTAGCTGATATTATTCCAGAATCATTAATCCAATTGGAGTTGTCAGCATATGGGAGTTACACTCTTACCTCTCCAAAAATGAATAAGAACTCAAGGGCCTTAAATATGCTGATGGTATATAAATTTGTTTTTGAAATATCGATCAGTGGTCTGCTAACCTAGTATGTCCTGTTGAAAAGAGGCAGAACCCAGAGAAAATTCCTAGGAAGGAAAAAAAAAATTGATGCCAATTATAGTCTAATCTCACCTTCAATATACACATGTGTATGTACCTTAAATTTACTTCTACCTTAACAACTGAATTCTAACATAACATGGAACAAATGGTGATAATGATCAGGCTATTTACTATTTTAAGAATTTTTCCTCTTTGTATAATGTTTTATAGGGATTTTCAGGAATACATTAAAAGGGTTCCTAGTATTATGTTCCTTCTCTTCGCCTTGTCTTTCTGCTGTATCCCTCCCTGCCTAAAATTAGATGCTTACTGACAGCTTTCTGCTGATTGTCATAAAACATGTGCTAATACTGTAAGGGTTGGGCCACTCATATATTTTAAGGCCACTCAATTAATTTGGGTCATTTTGATAATTAAAAAGTTTTTCCTAATGTTGAGTTAAATTCCATGTCCTTCTTTTTTAAATTATTAGCACCACTTTGATGCATTAAAACCCCAGGTCAAAAGCCGATCTACTTATTACCATTTATTTATCTTCTGTGTATGTATGTAACTGTGTGTGTATGTATGTATGTACCTACCTACTTATCAACTTATCTTTGCATTTCTTTATCTCGGGATTTAATGATTTGTTAGATATCATTTAGATCAATTATTTATCAGATTATCACATCTCAGTTTCAATATCCCTCACCATCTTCTTAGCTAATTACTCACTTCCAATAGTGTTGAGGAATTTACCACTAAGTGAAAAGAGCTCTGTATAAGTGCTTTGGATAAACCCCATTGGGTGTAGGTGTAGTTTCCACCTCTTAGGAGCACAAAGAACACACAGAGTATACACTTTTCATTTGTGGACTAAAAGAATAGTATAGTTTATGGTTTAGTCTACTTGTGGATTTGATAGACATTACTCTGCTCTCTGATACTTGGTTCTCTTCTTCCAGGTACATAGAAAACTATATTCTCTGGTTTCCTTGTTCATTCCAAGTTCATTTGAATTATTCTGGTGAACTGGTTAGGAACAGAGAGGGTGTATGTCCTTCCGGTGCAAACATTGCATTGTTAATGTGAGACCCGAGCCCTTCTTTGCCCTGCAAAATGTTGTAGGGGAGGCCTTGTGTGGAGATGACAGGATGAACAGATCAAAGCAGCTTGGATCGCAGACTTTTTAAATGGAAGAAAACCACACTGAAGCATCCTCCTGTAGCAAAAACCTTTCATGAGTAAGAACCAAACTTCTGTTGTGTTAAGACATAGACATGTGAAAGTTGCTACCATAGTCTAAGGTAGTCTACATGAACGAGCACAGTGGTCAACTCTAAAGGTCTGCATCCACCAGACACTTGCAAGTGTCTTGAGAAACTATTTGAAAATCGCTTGTGATGGGACTGAAATATGGGGCTGAGTCTTAGCTAGTGATGAGTGAGCTTATTCAGACTGCTCTCGACCTAATAGGTGATCTATTTCACCTTCCAAACATCAGGATGGAGTTGTTAATAGAATATCCACGTTACAAATGTGGAAATGATACAATTTTCCATGGAAGTGTTTCTAAATTGGGGAAATCCCAAAGGCTTCCAAATGTATAATTCAAGAAGGTCCAAGTGTATTTTGCAGTAAGAGGGAACTAACGGATACATATGAGAGTAACATTTATCAACCGTTAGTCTATTGTCCACTTAACGTATATATTCAAAATCCATACCCCTCTGGTATGTTTTAGAAGCATAGCAGTCATTTCACTCCTGTTCCTGAGTTATCATCTATAGTGATACTTTTCCAAGACAACCATGCTCCCCTTAGAGCTTCTCAACTCCCTTTGGATCTCATTCATTCTGCTCAAGCTAATCACTACCTGGACCCTTGGGATCACTACCTTCCTGAGTTGAAATACTTCTGTGTTGGCCTCCATGGTTGAATGAGGTGGTTCAGACCACATCCTTCTTCTCTTTACTGCTTTTTCATAAATTACCCATAATGCAGTCTCAGCAGCTTCTGATATAATTGAGTCACTCTAAGGTTGGTGTGCCTAAAGAGAATACAATGTAGAAGAATCAATTAAAAGCTTAACGCTAAATATAACTAGTCTCAGAGTTCAAGGGAAAAGAATTGAACTTAAAATGAAACCATTTCCACAATATTCCTTGATGGATATTCCTTACTTATGAATCATGACCTTGGTCATAGAGTCTGTCCTTCCTCCTTATTTCTGAGACCTTCTCCACTATCAACTTTTACTGTGTCTATATCCAGTCTCCTTTATGAAACTCTACACTCTATATGCAGAGTTTGCCTTATGACCAGTTGTCTCTCTCCATTTGGTTAATCCTGAGTCCCCATAGACTTCAGCGGCAAGTATCCCAAGGATGATGTTAGCATGGAATTGAATGAGAGTCCAGTGTGGGCTTTGACCATTCCACATGAGTTCCTCTCCTTGGATTCTGTCAGCTTTGAGAGACAGCTTTGTCCCCTATTGTTCTTGATATTTAGGAGATAGATACCATATAAAACACATACAAAACACATATGTGGACGTACACGTATGCATTTGTTTCAAAGACAACTCAAAAAATTTTTCAGAGACAATCAGTCTATATTTACATTAAGGAAAAGAAACATTTTCTTAGCTACAATATCACCTTCACTAATTTCCTGCCCTTGAGGATGTTCGTAGTTGGTTCTATGAGACGTGACAATAGCAGTTTCCAGAGATAGCTCTTCATCTTCTTTTAAACTTAGTTCCGGAGTTCTCAGTGTTCAAGAAATGTGGCCTGTTAGCAGGCCAGCCTCCCACTGATGTTCACTTTTTATCTATATCAAAACCCAGATGTGATGTCATAGCTTCTGTTTACCTTATATCAGAAGCATTCTCAGGCCATCTTTCTCACTTCCCTGTACAGACTATGAGCCGGAATTTGGGAAAAAGTTAGTCTTCCAAACCCATTAGAAAACTGACATTAGTTTTAAGACAATTATTGGCATACTTTTCTCGTGTCAACAAGGAACTGATATGTGTGCTTCTCCATATTTTCCCATTATTTCATGGTAGTCCATAAAATTCTATAAATGCCTCAATGCACATGAATTTGGGGCGATTACCTTTTCTGTTTGACTATAATGGGATGCATCCTGACATCAACCCATTCCCTAAGTAAAAATGAAATTCTGGGGCACTGGGTGTCTCAGTCAGTTGAGCGTCCCGCTCTTGATTTTGGCTCAGGTCATGATCCCAGGGTCGAGGGATCAAGTCCTGAGTTGGGCTCTGTGCTAAGTGTGGAGCCCGCTTAAGATTCTCTCTCCTTCTGTCCCTTTCTCTCTCCTTCTGCCTATACCCCTTTCCCCTTCACTCATGCTCTCTCTGTTTCTCTAAAATAAAATTGAAACAAAAATAAATTCTTGTTCTTGTCCTCCTGATCACCATAGTTCTGTCATTACATTATCATTCTCCCTAGCACACTGTTTTGAATTTGAGATAGCAATGGGCATCCCACCCCACACCCTTTGGCACCCTTAGGCACACATATCTGTGCCTAAACAGTATATATCCTTTCCTTGTGACATCTGTAGCCAACATCCCCTTTCTTCGTTTCTTTTTTTTTTTATGGCTAAATTATTACGATATTCTTTCTTCCAATCCCTCTCCTTCCAAAAGCTCCATCCAATCCTGCATTCTAGGAACTATCTAGAATGAACGATTTTCTTTTTAAACATGAATTTCTTCATGCCTTCCTCTGATGTCAGTAATTACTAACTCTTAGCCAATATTCTCTCTACGTGGGCACTATTCCAACTGCTTTGCATCATTTCTCAAGTCCTCAACAACTCTACAAGGTAGGTAATGTTACTATCCCCATTTTAGAGAGGAGGAAACAAAAGCACAGAGAAGTTAACTAATATTGTCACGGTCACGTATGTGGCAAGTAGTAGAACTGGGATTCACACCCAGGCAGTATGAACTCTCAGCCTGAATCACGATGCTGTGCTGCCTCCAATCACAAATGAAAGTAAAAAACCACCTACTTCAATAACGTCGTTTCATGCAGCAGATAGCGTGTTAAAACTATCCAGCAGGCATGGATTCCCAGTGTCGGATAAGTACACCTCTTGGACATGGCCAGTGAGTCATGTGGCATAAACCTGCCTAGGAGAAAAACCATGAGTCACATCAGGCTTTTAGAAATGTGGTCTTTCCTACAAGAGCACAGGTGGGGGAGTTGCTTTTCTTCTTCTTTTTACCACTCTGGGAGAAACATTTGTTGCACCCTGTGGATCTAGAACAGGAGAATTGGGTTCAATAATAGTAAATCTCAAATTTATTCTTATCTTGGGTACCTTTCTGATTCTGGCTGATAGCAGATTGGAATCAAGGGAATAACTTAAGAACAGCAGTTCTCAGGATATTTTAAATTAAAGTTGTTTGGGGATTTATCAGTCCTCGGCAGTCTCCTCTAGATAATTCAGTTTATGGATTTGGGAATAGTGATTCTTATTCTTATTTTTAATTTGATTTCTGACCTTTCTGCTCTCCTCTCCCCACTCTCTCTCCTTCTCTCTCCTCAAATATATCAATTTTAAAGCAGTCCTTCAATAGTTAAAGCAAATAATAGGGCAAAAGGTTTGAAACAAATGGCTTGGCTTATTTTGGGGTTTTGCCCAAAATTGAGACTTAACTTAGTCTCTCTTACTCTCTGTAAACCTCTCTTACTACCATATCCCTCTCATACCATCCCACCTCACCCCTCCGCCTACACATATGAGTCAATAATTCTCCACTTTTTACTGACCAGTTCTCATTTGCTATCAAACATACTTCATCCTCCGCCATCTGATACTATGGGAATCCTATGTCTGTAATATTTTATTCCATTGCTCTCATACTTGCTACTTTACGTCTCTACCTTTCACCTCTATCATCTATTGGCAAGTGAGACCTAAATCTACATACTTCTGTTCTGGACATATATCTCTTGCTAGCTCATTGACTAACACTACTTCAAGAGCCGCAAAGTGCTGACGTCAAGTCACCAACCTTCTCCATCAAGCAGATCTCTCTCTTCATCTAAGAAGCAGATAACTTCTTGAAGTGGTCTCTAATGGGTGTCCCCCTTCAAAGGTTTGGAATCTCTTTCCATTTTCCCTACTTTGTTCTCTGCATTGAATTCCTGATTTACTCAGAAAACACTTATTGGGCACCAACCATGGTGCTTGGTTCCATAGATACAAAGTTGACGAGAATGATTATTGGACCATCATAATGTGCTTGATGTGTGTTTTTGAATTTTGTATATCATTATAAAGCATGTACTGTTGTTCTGTATGGATTTGCTTAAAAGGTATTGGGCTATAGATTATTCTAATCTATTCTATTCTATTCTTTTCTATTCTATCCTATTCTATTCTATTCTTTTCTATTCTATCCTATTCTTTCTATTCCATTCTGTAGGTATTCTATTCTATGTCTATTAATTAGACTTATGTCTTTCAGATCTCTTCATGTTGTTGTGTATAATATACTAATAGTTAAGATAATCTTCTAACAGAGTCTAATAGCTGTGTACTGTGTCATATGATGCATTCATATTTTTGTGGGGAGGACTATTTCCAATCCCACTTATCATCAATAATATTGAAGTAAATGTGTGACATTCTGGACATTCTGAGAAATATGCTTAGGGGTGGATTTCTGGGTCATAGTGTACAATTGCACTTGTACATACAAGTCTTATCCACCAAGAGAGCCTGAGTACTCTGTTTTCCATCATATCCTTCTACATGTGGCATTATGGCAATTTCAAATGGTACCTCATTGTTGTTTTAATCTGCTTTTTTTTCTAATTACAAAAAAGTTTAAATTTTTTTTCATATACTTATTTACATCTTCGTTTCTACTTCTGTGAATAGCTTGTTCACATTGTCCATTTTATACTGAGTTTTCTGTATTTTTCTTGTTAATTTATGGAGCATTCTAGTAAATTCTAGATACGCACGCCTTCGTGGTGTTATATATTGCCAATACCTTTTCTCAATCAGTTATCTGTCAATATTTTTCTGCTGGTCCTTACTAAATTAAAGTCCTTCATTGTAATCTGACTTTTTTTTTTTACCGTATGGTTTGTGCTTTTTTTAATGCTATGTTTTAAAAAAATGTTCTTCTTCACCCTAGATGAAAAAGATAATCCCTTACTTTCCCTCTTCTAGGGTTATAATTTATTATTTTCATTAACATCTCAATTTGTTTCGAGTTCACTACACTCTGTTTATTTTAAATTCACATAGCAATATGGTTTTCCCTTTTCTGTCTACTGAAGGGTATGTCTCTTATTTATTTATTTTTTAAAATTTTTTTTCAACGTTTATTTATTTATTTTTGGGAGAGAGAGAGACAGAGCATGAACGGGGGAGGGGCAGAGAGAGAGGGAGACTCAGAATCGGAAACAGGCTCCAGGCTCCGAGCCATCAGCCCAGAGCCTGACGCGGGGCTCGAACTCACGGACCACAAGATCGTGACCTGGCTGAAGTCGGACGCTTAACCGACTGCGCCACCCAGGCGCCCCTGTATGTCTCTTATTTATGACATAGGTCAGGAAACTGAGGCTTGGCTATTTAAATAATTTGTCTTGTGAAAGAAATAATTAAGAGTCAGGCTGTGACTCTCACGTAGGTTTCTTAACCTCAAAGTTCACAAATACCCTTTCCCCTCCCCTTTCTATGGAAGTCCCTCCTATATACTTCAATTTCCTTGAAGGCAGTGGCTGTGAATTGTCATGTGTTTGTGCCCAGTATCCTGGGAGTACAACTGGAACACCAATCGCTCAGTAAGTATTTGTTGGAGTTGCAGCATTTCATTCTATCACTCTCTCTGTCCTTTTACCCTCTGTAGATTATCATAAAAAGTTGGAGAATTGGCTCTTCATCCAATCTACTGACAAACTCTTTCCCCATAGTGCTGTCTTTTGATGAGCTTGGCCTCAGGCTGCGAAGGCTGGACACACTCCAGGGCTCACTGGTGGAGATTTGACGTGAAGAGTAGTACTTTGGTGGCACTAGTGGACTTTGTCCAGTAACTAATGGGAACGTCAATGATGAATTCAAATCTGGGACACATTAAGGTAATTGTGCAGATACCACTGCTCTGGAGACATGAATTTTCATCTGTATCTTGATTCCGCACTGACGCCACGTCCTGACTGACAAGCTTCCCAACGATGCACTTACAGGCCAAATGAGGGCTGCTATCTCCTTATCCAACTGTTCATTGTTGGAGGGGGTAGTATGGAGGAAATTCAGTTCCAGTCTTTGGTTTTCTGCCACGGACGACAGTATTTGGATGCCTGTGTGGTTTTTCCAGGTGTTGGCCATGTCTGACCTAATTTTATGCCAGCTCGTAATGATGTGGCTCTCTGCTAAGGAAAATATCAGCCCGTCTCTGAGCCTGTTTGCTCCTGTATATCAGCACCACCATCAGTGATGGTCTGGAGGATTGCCTCAGAGGTTTTAGTGGTGGCTGGCTGTCTAATGGGAAAAGAAGAAGTGTCCGTGAGAACGGAATTTAATTTTTATGGTCATGTTTTGAGTTTTGTTTGTGTTACTAGTTCGGCGTAATGCAGGAAAACAAAACAAGCAAACAGAAAATATGAGATTAAGTCTTCAGTATGCCATGCTAACCTTGTCAGATGGAACCCAACACTGATTTAGTTCTAGAAGTCAGAGTGTAACTGGGAATTAGGAACGAGGAGCCAATGGGATATGACAGACTGGGAGAATCTGGAACTTTGTTTTAGGAGGAACTAAAGAATCAACAGGAAGGTCATTTATTCATTTTTCATGAATGGATACAGCACACACTTATGAACACTGATCATGGACTGGGTGCTCAGGATACAAAAATGTATCGGACCCAGCCTGTACCGGCAAAGCGTTAACAGCTTACACAGGGCCACTAAGTACATTATTATGGGTAACACTATCTTGTGTTGTAGCAACTAAAAGTTAGGGAAGTTAAGTAACTCATGAAAACATACTCAGCTAGTAACTATCAAATCTAGGCATTAAATCTTGGTGTTCTAAGTCACATACTGTTTGCACAATGATGCAGCTACCCAGGTAGCAGTGACTTAATCGTAAATAAATTGAACGAAGAGGTAAGGAACTGCATGCACTGTAAATGAGGCTTCAAGAGAGGATCCTAAAAGGGGCACCTGGGTGGCTCAGTCAGTTGAGCATCCGACTTTGGCTCTGGTCATGATCTCGCGGTCCATGAGTTCGAGCCCCACATCGGGCTCTGTGCTGACAGCTCAGAGCCTGGAGCCTGCCTCGGATTCTGTGTCTCCCTCTCTCTCTGCCCCTCCCCCACTCATGCTCTGTCTCCCTCTGTCAAAAATAAACAAACATTAAAAAAAAAAAAGATTTTAAAGAGAGGATCACGAGGAACCGGAAGATTGAGTATTGCCTCATGGGAAACAATTTCTAGAGAAGTAGGTACCAAGGGCAGATAGAGCCCATAGCAACAATTCTGGATGCCAAGCCAGGGGAGATCTTTTATCAATTTTTTAAAATGTTAATTAATTTATTTAGTTAGAGAGAGAGAATGAGCGGGGAAGGGGAAGAGAGAGAGGGAGAGAGAATCCTAAGCAGGCTTCACAGTCAGTGCAGAGCCCAATGTAGGGCTCAGTTTTGTGACCATGAGATTTCATGATTCCATGAGCCAAAATCAAGAGTCAGATGCTTAACTGACTGAGCCACCTAGGCTCCCCATTGATATTTTAATATAAGTCCCTTCATGGGGTCAAGGCGGGTTTTGGGTTGGCAGTGGGGCTGGTGATGAGCCAGGAGACAGAATTTAAGGAGGCTCAACTACTATATTTGGAAGGCTAGGTTTAGAAAGCATGGAACAATCTAGATCGTTTCATTTTTTACCTAATTTGTTTTGAATAAATGTATTTTTAAATGACTTCCTCAAAGTACTTAGATGCAGATTTTATGAAATAAGTACTGTTATTAAATCAACATGCCCTATTTCCCTTTAAGAACTAAAAGCGTCATCAAACCTCAGAGTTGAAAAGAATACTTTGCCAACTAAACATTTGCAACCACAAGTTGAGCAAAACATATTACACTTCACATAGACTAACTGTAATTATGCAAAATAAAAGTTTAGCTCACAATTGCCATTGATTTGAAGTGGTTTTATTCCTCTGTACTTTTGTGGGATGTCTCTTGGAGACATCTTAATCTAGAAATATAGCTTAGTTTAGTGGTTGAGAGCACAAGGCATGCGATTTACTACTTGGCTTTATCAATTAATACTGTCCTACTGTAAGCTTAACCTCTTTGTGCCTCAGTTTCCTGAGGCATAAAGACAGGATCTCTCTCACAGGGATATGGTAATGATTAAATGAGCCCATACAAACAAACCACTTACAGTAGTGCTTGGCATACAATAAGTGTCTCAGTAATACTGAATCTTATTGCCATAGGCTGATCCAAATTCTTTGTGATACCTTCTCCACTTGCAAAAAAAAAATGTCAATTTTAAGATTTAAAGTTTTTCTACCATTCTAATCATTTAGTTATCTATTGCCTTGTGTCAGAAGACAGGAACAATTCCTCTTCCATACCCCAATGGGCTCAGTAATACAAGGGAGCATATCATTATCTCTTTTCTATGTTCAAGCTTAAGAATCTTGGCTTCTGTGGTAGGTAGGCTTCTATGGCTTCTTCATAGCTAATAAATATATACATATATATTATCCTTGCCAACTAATTCCACACAAACCAGGAGCACCCAGCACCTGTGGAGCTGGCTTGCAGCCAAGTGTCTACTCCTCCCACTCAATTCTTCTCTGAAGATTGCTTGTCCCTATTATCAGAGGCAAGAGAGGAAGGACCACCCATTTCTTTTCTGTCCTAGTGCCAGTGCTGAGCTCTATCCCCCTGGCACCTACTTCAAAGATAGCCCACTGAAGGGGAACATGCATTGCCAGGTGTCTGGGGCTCTCCTTGGTCACTAATGTAGGCAAATACGTAAGCTGTTCTGATGGATGTTAGGCTGGTCTTCATGGGATGAGGCTGCTGGGGTTGTATGGTGGCCAGATGAAGTGGCTTGCAGCTCTTCTGTGCATGGTACGACTAGTCTTCTTTGCACCCTGAGATGTAAAAGGGCAGATGCTGCATGTACATGGCGTACATCAATACAAACGAAACATTGTAAGAAGCGTCAATGAATCACTTTGTTCCCTTGACCTGTACCAAGCAAAATACTCATTTTGCTATGGATTTTGCACTCTGTAGACTTGCATAATTTGTGGTTTCTCAGCTTATATAGGTTTTCAGTTGAGCACAAGAAAACATATCATGGGGCTATACATGTCCATTGACTTGTAGAAACTTCAGCGAAGTGATTTGGGTGTGAGGTGCCACAGATAATGTTGGATATTGTTTTCTAGATTTTGAGAAAGGTCTATTCTCTTTCACCTTTTTAAGTATTATAGAACCATACTATGTATTTATTCCCCTTGGATAAACGTGTTTGAAATTTCTCCACACAACAGCATTTGGGAACTTTCTTTGATTATCTGTGATAATACCGCTCTGTGTCTTTTACTTTGCACAATGTTTACCTATTGAGAAATATGGCAGTTGTTTACTAATCAATTAATTTGACAAGTCTTTCCTGAGTACATACTATGAGCCAGGCACCATTGTTGAAACTAGGGGTAGAGAAGTAAAATCTCTTTGGCTGCCCCAAACAACACTGGAATGTTAATAGACTCAATAACTACTCGTTGGTTGAATTAACCCAGAGAAGAGAGGAATCAGTCTTTCTTCTTCATATGCACTGTTTATTTTTCTTCAGTAAAACAAACCGATTAACAGTAAGTTTAATCTAAAAAGTAACAAAAGTGACCAGTCATGGCTAATTCCATCACGTACACTGGTTTCCCCTCTTCCTATGTTCACGCCAACCCCAACCACGCAACGTACATTTCCACGTATCTGGCTACAAGGTATTCTCCTAATGAGTTTGTGGAATTGCATTGGTTCTTTGGACAGAATTACTGGCTAATGTTTTCTCCTTTTGCCCAATAGGAAAAGGACAAATAAAGGGAATAAAGGAGTTAACAATGTTACTCTCCAAATGCACAAGCATTTGTTCGCAAAGTACTTGGCACTTTCTGTCCACCATATAAATTCCTCAGTGTATTCCCACACCAGTCAAGGTTCTCTAATTCCTCCCGTGTAAATTCTTATTTAATGTAAAAACTAACCAAGGGCAACATTTACCAAACCTTTAGGCTTACGTTTCTCTTGAAAGACCAAGGATTTCACCACCTGTGCTGAGTTTCTTTTTTTTTTTTTTTTTTTTCCTCTTGTATCTAGGAAGATAAATATATTTAAGAGGGAATTCTTAAGTCATATATTATGGTCTTGAAGTTGTGACCTTCATTTGAACTTACCAAGAGTTTCTTGTAATATTTGTAAACTTTGCATATAAACAAGAAGTTAATTTGGGGGTGAGGGTGCAGACAAGTTTATTTGTATCTTTAAAAAATTTTTTTAATCTGTTTTGTGAATCAACATTTTAATATCTCAGAAGTTCTTGACTAATCCTATTATTGAAAGATACAGGATCAAATATTTTTACAGTGCTTTTAACTAGCTACTGATGTAATTTGTTATGCATTGTTTGCCAGCTAATCCCTAAATTATTCTTATCTTTGAAGTTTTGTTTCAATAAATGAAGACATTTTTTACTTCACATTGCCAATATGCCATTTTTTAAAGAGAAATGACAAAAGTGAATGACTATATTATTTCTCTACTTAGCCTGATAGTCTCAATTCATATTTATTACAGTTTTACAAAAATTTAAAGCCAAAATTTATAAGGCTTTCTGAAATGGATTCTCACTCTTGGTAGCCTCTTCAGCCCTAGAAAGACATTTACATGTATTTATAAATGAGTTTAAAATTTTACTACACACGTACGAGTGATGTATGGAATTGTTGAATCCCCATATTGTACACCTGAAACTAATAAACCATTGTATGTTTAAATGATAAAAAAGTACATCAAGGTATTTGGGGAAAAATGAAAATCAAATTATATGACAATTTTCAAAGAGATTAAAGTCAAAATCCGAAGGCTTTGTGAAATAGATCGCTGTTTTTAAAATGGTCTCCATTTCCAAAATCTTTCTCTTGTTCTTGCAACTGAGTTTAAGATTATTATCGAACATCTCAAAAGAATTAACAGATGGGGTTGAAGAGGGTCATGGGTGATGCTAAGAAAGAAGAAGCTCTACATCTTTCTCTCCAGAGTCACATGTGATTTACAAACATGTCTTTCACTTTGCATCCAGTAGTACCACAATACACAGCAAGAGAGACAGGCTTTTTCTCTTCTTAACTCACATAACCTGACGAGTAAGTAGGTTTCTATCCAAGGACTAGGAGGGAGTACTTTGAGTATTAGTCATTCTCAAAGAGGATGACTTTTTTTTTTTCCCCCTAAGAGTCACCATCTCGGAGAGTCATAATTCTGGTGAGAACATTCATTATGTGCATCGACTGGCTTACAGACAATTGTGTTGCTCTCCCTGTACTCCTTAAGAATCTCCCTGATGCGTTGTAAAACTTCAGCAGTAAAAAAAAAAAAAATTCTAAAATGAGAGAAGCTGCATGGGAATGCTCTTCGATGATTAATGATTAGGTGTCTGCAGTAACACCATTAAAAGCCAACTTTTAATAACCCTAGAAACAGGTGAGTTTAAAACGATTTCCCAAGTTACATCAGGTGTAGTTGATTCTATGTCAACACTGTGTGGGAGTACATTTAATAAAGATAAAGATGGGCATGAGAATGTTGATGTTTCTATTAAAGGTATGCAGTGATTATATAACACTTTATAGTTAGGTTACTATATTCATGTATGTTGTTCAATCTCTTAAACAACTCATGGGGGAGGGCATTTTAATTTTTATCTAGCAGGTAAGAAATTGTAGCGCAGAGATTATTGGTTATGTGCCTTATTCCAACTGGGCATTTTTTTTGTTTGTTTCCACAAAGCTTCCATAAAGGGCTTATTATTCATGGCATGCTTAACTCTTGACTGTAGAAGACTACTGTACTTCGATTAGATAAATGCTTCCTCAGAACGTGTTCTTTGTTCTTCTTCTCCCTTTAGCATGAAACGTTCTAAGTTCCTTTGAACAACTAGTCTAGTCAGGAATCTGTGATGCCAACTCCTCTTCATAAGCTCCAAAAAATACCTTAGGAAACCACCTTTCTGGTTTTTCAAACCAACTCTCTTCATATTATAACTATCCTTCTGAATGAGCTAATTCATTCACAAGAGGCCCGTGGACACCCCTTAAATCATCAGGCAGAAGGTATTTCTCAGAGGTGTCATCTGGAGCATTTACAGCTGAGTTTCCAAAATCTTCTCTGCAATCACTAAAATAATGACAAAGCACCATATGGTAATTACTTTTGTCAACGGATAAAAATATCGGGTCAATTTCCAGCTTTCACTTGTCAAGGTTGAGTGCATAAGTTTGAAATGGTATTGTTAATATGCAATACATTTAGGCATTTTTCCTTGTACATTCCAAAACTTGTGTCACTTCTTGGTTTCTAATCACGATCACTTAAACACAATATGGCAACATTTCCAGTAGATTCTGAAGGTCATATTTTGTCAAGGTGGTCCTCCCTTGTGTATAATCTGAAACTTCTGTGATTGAATTTAAGCCCCACACTTTGGTATAAATCCTGACCTTCTGGAGGATGTTGATGTCCTCAGAAACAATCTGTGGATAGTCTTTTTCATAATTGGCAAGAGTTCTGTTTCTTGTTTTAACATACAGAATGATGATTTCTGTGACATATTTCCATTTAGTCTCATTGATGAAGACATTTCGGTTGGTTGTTGTAAACATTATATTAGAATCTCATCAACAATCACTAAAGTGTTTTATATGGACTGTCAATTTCTACATATAATGTAATTTGTCCAAAACAAATTCACAAACCAAACTGTTAGAACAAATAATGCAGTTCCTCCTTATGACAGCAATTTAATGTTTATGAAATTATGTCTCTGAGTAACATTTCTAAGTTATATCTTGTGAACTCTTAAAATATCCTTTTCTTGTAGTAAATACTAGGTTGGTGAATAATATTTTGGCAAACGACTAAGCTTAGTCTATATTCAGGGGTCCAGGATTCTTCTCTTCAGGGATCCCTGATTATTTTTTTTTTACTTTAACATGAAAGAAATCAATTCTTTAAAAACGTGATTTTCTAGAAATTAAGAAAATGGGCATCTGTTCTTTGCTTTGCTTCAAAATAGTACTTTTGAGCATGAGGCTCGTTCAAGGTTTAAGACTGAGGTCTACTGGAAGTACTTAAGGATAGATTTAACTGCCTGATGGTGTTTAGATTTCTTTCAAAATATCATAGTATTTATATTCCTCTGGGACCTCCCTGCCGCCTAGGTATGTGTTCCTATGCTTAGAAATTCTTCCTTCTCCTTTACTCATTCTTTAGATGAATGTCTTCCCTAAATTCCTATTTTGATTCTCATAATACCCTATATTTCACTTTCCTAACATATACCATCAGTGCAATTGACTTTTATTTGTAATTTATTTTATTAATATTTCTTTACTCTTATTGGACTGAGAACTCAGTGGTGGAAGGGACTGCATTTTTTTCTTACTGTTATACTCTACCACTAGCCCACTGACCCCAGAGTTATAAACCTGTAAATACACAGGCTTAGGAGATGTATCAGTTACCCAGTGGAAACGATCTGTGCCTCTCCAGTCATAGTTATTCATATTCCCTTCTACGTGCACTTCTACATTCCTTTTGATAGACACTCACCTTCTTCTTAAAAGTCTTATTCCATTATGACATCAGGATGAAATCATCCTGGATTTCATCATGTAAGTCAGGACTAGATTTGAATCAGTCTTCTCAGATATAGCTACTTAGATATGGGACCGATGAACAAAAAGGACGAGAAATCTGCATGTGACCCCCATCCTTTGCCCTCCCCACCCACCATCATAGACATTCTCTTCAAAAGGAGAGGAGCAAAGCTCATATCCATAACTGGTTCCTAGCAATTCTGAAATCCAGGTGAGTGTGTGTCGTTGTCAGGTCTCCTATTTGGGAGGCAGGGGATATATCTTGAGGAGAGTTCAGTTCCATTCCCTGCAAACACTTCTCTATGCCAGTGCTGTCTTTTGCTCTTTTTTTTTTTTTTAATTTTTTTTTTCAACATTTATTTATTTTTGGGACAGAGAGAGACAGAGCATGAACGGGGGAGGGGCAGAGAGAGAGGGAGACACAGAATTGGAAACAGGCTCCAGGCTCTGAGCCATCAGCCCAGAGCCCGACGCGGGGCTCGAACTCACGGACCGCGAGATCGTGACCTGGCTGAAGTCGGACGCTTAACCGACTGCGCCACCCAGGCGCCCACTTTTGCTCTTAACTACCCTGCTGGGCTGTGGGCTACATGCTCTGAAATAGCTCTCATGTTTGGTGAGAAGTTACCCATGTTTGCAATTGGATATCCTTCCCACCCTGCTTCCTGCCCACCGAAAGCTGCCCATGTTTATTCTGAAGAGTCTTTCTTCCATGCTTTTACCATGCTGATGAAAGTCCATTCCATTCGACTCCTATATGAAAGCCACAATTACCATTCTTTTTGAAATCATCCTGTTATACTTTGGATGGCAGGTCAGGATGCTGTGGTACAACATCTTTAAACTTCTTAGAGAACTTTTATCCTGAGGAGGATATCACTGCCTTTGATGGTTTTCAGGTCTTGACAAAGGGTCTTGCAGTACACTTTTGGTGTAATCTCTACTCTGGAGCCATTCCTTGACTGGGGGACTGTTTTGCTGGCTGAAGAGACAGAAGATGAGAAACACTTTCATCCGTCATCCGAGGAAGCCTTGGGCCTCTGTATTTCCAAAAGGAAAAGTTCTTTCTTCAGTTCCTATCTCGCTTGGCATACTTTGTTACACACAGCTAGAAGCACCAAAGGTAATGACTGTTGCTCTGACCAGTCTTCACATCCTCACCCTGCCCAGTGACCAGTGTTGCCCTCCATCCCCAGTGGTGGCCTGGGCACAAGGGCCAGAGTGAATTGACTTCCCTGCCACCAACCAGGCTTCAGTCTATTGGTCCAGCAGAGCTGGAAGGAGGGAGAGAGAATCTGGCAGCCAACGGACCAGTGTGTATACAAGATGCACCATGCAGCAGAGTCCCTGGGAGCCTAGGTGAGTCTGCACCAGGCCAGAGAGTGTCTCTACATCCATAGAAGTGAGACTTTAAATAACAAAGTGAAAATTACACGCTGAGAGAGAAAGATGGCAGAAGAAAGGAAAACATGTTATATTTTAGCAGCTATACCAAGACTTTCTTTTTCCTGCCATTTGTACAAGGATCTGTTATGGGCAGAACTGTGTCCCTCAGAATTCATATATTGAAGCCCTACCCTCTCGTATCTCAGACTAAGACTGTATTTGGAGATGAGGTCTTTAAAGAAGTGACTCAGTTAAAATGAGCTCCTTAGGGTGGGCATTAATTCTGTATTACTGGCATCCTTATAAGAACAGGACACTGGACACACAAATAGACCTCGGGGATGCATACACACACAGAAGAAAGACCATGTGAGGAGATAGAGAGAAGGCAGCCATTTGCAAGCCAAGGAGAGAGGCTTCAGAAGAAACCAATATGGCTGACACCTTGCTCTTGGAGTCCCATCTCCGCAACTGTGAGAATATACATTTCTGTTGTTTTAGGCACGAGGTCTATAGCATTTTGTTATGGCAGCCCTTGCAAACGAATACAAGCTCCCATGTTTGCGTTTTGCACTGGTCTCTGCAAATCGTGTAGCCGGTTTGGACTTTTTAATGGATAAACTGACCCTGCTTCTGATTGATTCTAACCCAAAAGTATAAAGGGAAGGAGATTCTAGGAAACATAGCTCCCAGCTTTCCAGATTTCCCGGTTGGCAATCGCATACAGGAAAGCATGAAAAGAGTCTTAGAAAAGCAAATCCATGCTTTTCCTTGCCAAGGCAACAGTATTTGTGGAATGCTTATTGCATATTTAATACTTCCCTGGGCACGAGGCACGTAGGCGTATGTAGACATGCGTATTGCTGAAATGAATTTCTCTTTACCTGTACCTGTTCAAGGTATAAAATTTTATAGAGAAACTGAACATCGTAAGTGTCTTTAATTTAAATTGCATTTTGACATTTCCCCTTTGAGTCTTATAGAAAAAATATGGAAAAACATTTTCTTGCTCTATAACCATGAACCTTCTGAACTTATATAGGATTTGGCACATATGCTCCTTGTTGCCAGGGTCCATATATGAAGCAGCCATGATATCCCAGCCACAAATGCGTATTCATTCTTTTTTAAAAAAAAAAGTTTCCTTCTTGGGGCCCCTGGTGGCTCAGTCAATTAAGCCTTTGACTCTTGATCTCAGCGCAGGTCACAATCTCAAGGTTCATGAGGTCAAGCCCCACATCAGGCTTTGCACTGTCAGCCAAAGCTGGGATTCTCTCCCTCTCTCTCTACCCCTCCCCTGCATGCACTTTTTCTCTCTCAAAATAAATAAATAAACTTAAAAAACGTTTTCTTATTTATTTTGAGAGAAAGAGAGAGAGAGCATTCACGTGTGCAGTGGAGGGGCAGAGAGAGGGAGAGAGAGAATCTCAAGCAGGCTCCACGCTGTCAGCTCAGAGCCAGACATGGGGTTCAGTCTCAGGAACCGTGAAATCATGACCTGAGCTGAAATCAAGAGCTGGTCGCTTAACCAACGGAGCCACCCAGGCACCCCACGTTCTTTTATTTTACCCTTAACCTTTGCTTCAACGCACTCAAAACAAGATTATATCGTCTAGAGCTGTGTTTTAACATTATTTTAATTTCCGTTGTGGCCAGAAGCACTGTATCAGACATTAGACATTTTTAGTGATTCATTTATTGTTGGCTTATTCATCCCTCTTGTATATAGATGCAGTGTCACCACAGTGTGTCTTCCTAGTTCTGGATGCAGGTGCCAAAGTTCAGGCCATGCTCCTTGGCAAGTTACCGGCCTAGGACTGGCTATGCTGGCATTAGGGCCTGGTGGCGTTTGGCCTCCTGCTTTTCATTAACTAGGAAGAGACAGAAGACGACAGCAATATTCTGACTTCTTGATGGAAACGGTTTCCGAATATTTCGGAACAGAAAATAGCTAATTGAAACAGACCTCAGGCCCCAACTTCCCATGGAAACGACATTGCTTTAATGTATACTTGGGGCACTATTCTCATATTCCAGTAAATGCTGAAGTCCTTGCTCTGAGTTAGGCAATTTCTAGGAGAGAAAATAAGCAGTGTGCTTCCTAAAATACTTAGACGTCCTCGAAACAACCTGAAAGTCATTATTTAAAACACCCTGGTTTTAAAAAAATGTAATTTCCATGGATCTTTTGTTAGTGTCTAAGACATGCCAGCCAGGTAAAGAGTTTTATGACATGTTTTTTTTTTTTAATACTGAGTATTGAGCAGAGTAGAAGTATGATCCCAGGGTATCCTGATTCCCCGACCGATTCTATAGACCTCGCTTCTTCATTATACAACAGCATTTGAAAGGAATTGGATCTTACTTTAAATAAATGCATGCATAATTCTTTCTTTCAATATTAACATTCACAGCAGTTACAATAAAATAATCTTGGTGTATGTTGCAATTGCCTTATTTTCTCTGTTTAATAATTAAAATAGCATCCTTTTTTAGACGTGGCTCTAGAAAAGAAGCTGACGGAATGTTTTATGCTTACATCGGGTTGTTAATATTGTTGTGACCACTTTTAATGTTTCCCCTTTCCCTCATTAATTAGGTAATTTTCTCATGAAAGTCTTCCCATATTAGAAATTAGTCGAAAAATAGTGCAAAAAAAGGCACTGAGAGGTACCCAGGAGGGGGTTGGGTCATCTCAATTCTTCCATGGGCGGGAGCCTATGGATACAGTAAGGGCCTTGCTTGTCTAGTATCAGAACGCCGCCTTGTAACCACTCTCCTTCTTTGTATTCTTCCTACATGGTGGGTGATCAGTCAATGTTTATGAAATAGGTGGCTAAATAATGCTTAATTATTTTACTGTTAGGGTAGCTTGGAGTCAGCATGGTTATTTGTTTTCCAGACCTTTCTCACCAAAAACTCAAGTGTGTGTGTGTACGTGTGTTTTGTGTGTGTGTGTGTGTGTGAGAGAGAGAGAGAGAGAGAGAGAGTATTTTCAAGTGGAGGAAGTTGCTTTTCAGAAGGCTAAGTGATCTGCCCACTCGTGCTAAAGGGGTAGCTGCTTTGCACCCTGGTTCTGACTGGAGCTAAAAATCCATGATCTTTTCCATTATGGAAAAGACAGCCCCATCCATTGCATTTTCTTACTGGTTTGAAATCCATCCCAGGTAGATTGTGTGCACACCAAGTGACGCCACTCGTGGCGTGTCACATATTTTCACTTCACTGCAATTTGGGGCGATTTCCAGTTAGCTCACTGGTAAGCATTGTTGCGGGAAGTAGTTCCGCACCTGTCGCTCATTTCTGTATGGCCCCAGTGATGGTTAAATGCAGATACTGCCCTCTGGGATCAGCATTTGGTAGATTCGAAATGCTGGATTTGTCTGTTTGTTTATTAAATCAAACTCTGCAAAGAAAATTTTAACTTTAAAGGAGGATAGATTTTCCTTCAAGGTGGTAAACTTAGAAACTCTTCGCAGTGAGCTCTCCTGGGTATATAAATTCTGAGAGAAAAAAATCAGAATAATTTGGCACAATATAAAACATGATGTTTAAAATTTGTATTTCAGTTTTTTTAATGTTTATTTATTTATTTAGGAGAGACAGAGGGAGAGAGAGAGAGCTAATGGTGGAGGGGCAGAGAGGGGCAGAGAGAGAGTCTCCAGCAGGCTCCAGGCTGTCAGTGCAGAACTCAATGTGGGGCTCGAACCCACGAACTGTGTGATCGTGACCTGAGCTGATATCAAGAGTCGGTCGCTTAACTGACTGAGCCACCCAGACTCCCCAAAACATGATTTTTTTTTTTAAAAGCAGAAAGAGGGGCGCCTGGGTGGCTCGGTCAGTTAAGCGCCTGACTTCGGCTCAGGTCATGATCTCGTGGTCTGTGAGTTCAAGCCCCGCGTCGGGCTCTGTGCTGACAGCTCAGAGCCTGGAGCCTGTTTCAGATTCTGTGTCTCCCTCTCTCTCTGCCCCTCCCCTGTTCATGCTCTGTCTCTCTCTGTCTCAAAAATAAATAAACGTTAAAATAAATAAATAAATAAATAAATACATAAATAAAATAAAAAGCAGAAAGAATAGATCATCTTGCTCCTCTTTATTTTCTTTGTAAGAAATATGTAATTCAGAATATTAACAACACAGAACAAATGGATCTTTTTAAAAATTTACTTAATACTTAAGACTTTTTCAGGGGAAAGGTATTTCCTCTCTCTGGGAAGAAAGGTAAGAGGCAGCTAGGCTTCTCTTGTCCACCCTAGCCCTTGCCCTCTTCTCAGATTCTGCTTTAATATGGTTACAATTCTCCAACTCTTACCCCTTGGCCAACGCAAATGCTCCCACTCCCTCAAAGTCCTCCTCATGAACCATTTTCTCAGGAGATGGCCCCTGAACATTCCTGGCTACATTGGCCTCTTATCCTCTCCAGACTTCTAGAACTTTCCGGTTAGAGAAGCAGCAGTTTGTAGGTGGCACATCTTGTCTCCCCAGGGAAAGGAGAAGAAACAGAGACCGGGGGATCTCTGCTCTGTTGTTCTCAGTGCCTTTACTAGTGTTGGTTGAACCATAGATGGTGAATAAAAGGATATCCAACATTTCCAAGTAGACTCTGGTTGACAGGGCAAGAATTGTCCCTTCCCACAGTTTTGAGATTAGACATAACTTCCTGCTTTGTGGTATTAGTGTCCAGGTGGCATGGCTCGCAGGACGGAAAAACTGCCACCGTTGAATCACCGAGGGCTTTAGGCTCACTTGGGGGCCTTGGGGATTCGAAAGGAAGTAAGAACCCGTATTGGAGACAAGGGGAGACATTACCGACAGTGGCAATGTAAGCAAATGACACTTGTTATTTGTTAATCCTGTACAATTAACAGTGACATGGGGAAAATATGGTTTGCAGGACTACAATGTAATCACAACATATCCCAGGAAATCGTGTAGGATTTAACGGAGGCAGGTGTGAAATTAACCAATGCTATTGCCATAAATGCTATAATTAACCAGATTTCCAGGAAGAGGTCTTTAAGTTTCCCTAGGATTCTCTGTAGTCACCTCTCCCTCTGCATTTGCTTCTGAAACCGTAGGTGTACCCCTAGACAAGTTTTCTGCATGTGTCTTTGAACTGATCCTAATTCTAAGCCAAGTGGCAAATGTCAGAACTGTGTTTATCTACAGCTCTTCCTCTTTTGTTCCCTGTGTTTTAAAATGTGTGTTGCAGGTTTTGGTTAATGTTTAATTTTGCTTCCAGTAAAAACAATCTCCATATTCGGCTCTGTTGTCTTTGCCACTTAAGAATGCAGAATTTATTATTATGTGCTTAAAGCAATCATTTAACACTGACATTTTAAGTATGACAATAATCCAAGTAATTGTCACCCATTCACTTAACTGAAAATATCTTTACTTCCTGAGACAATTAATTATAATGCCGTATTACTATCTTTTAATTGTAGACATGTTTGTTTTTGTGTTTATTTTGGTTTGGGCTGTCTTCAAGGACATCCTTAGTCTCAAACTTGGCAATCTGCCCTTGTTCTCTCTCTGCCGTTTTCTGAAAATAAACGAAAACACTATAGCAACAATCTTGAAGGAAAGCAAAGAGGATTTTTATATTTCACAAGCTTTGATCATGACTTCAGGATGTTGGATTATGAGTTCTTTCTTAAAGCAATCTGATCAACTGTTATATAAATGGCGATTAATTTCCAAACATACTCAAAGATTCTAGAAGCTGAGTTGAGATATCTCAAGTTATGTTCTCCTACGTGGCTCTCTACCATCGGGGAAAGATGGTGTTTCCCTCTGGGTTTCTTAAAGATTTGGGTTCGGATTTCCTGTGTGGCTTGTATCCTACACGGGAGCTCTATTATGATTTGTCTTACACGGGGATTATTGCCCTGTCCCTTCATTTTGAAAATCCCCTAAATTCTGGAATTTATAACTTTCTGAGTGAGTACTGGTTGTTTCCATTCAGAGCAGTCAGGCATTCCACCCACTTTTATCACAACATAACATAACCTTCTTTTTATTTTATACACACTGTACTCCTAAATTACCTATTGAATGGGTATTTGCTTTCTCTACCAAGTTGGACCTAATAATTAATGTCATAGTTGTGAAGAATAGTACAGGAAATGTAACATTTCACATAATCTATTTTCTCCATGTTTCTAAACTTATTGTGTGTGTATGTCTGGTGATTGTCTCCAGGGAGATGCAATCTCAGGGCTGTGAATTGCTTCTGAACACACACACACACACACACACACACACACACTCAGATGCTCAGCTTGGCAAATGTTGCGTTAGGAAATATCATAGCAACCTCTCTAAATGGTACTTGCTTCTCATGATATGTGCAGTGCAGGCATTTAATAATCATCCTGCTGCCTATAAAATATGTACACACATACCAGCAGCCACAGCTCTAACATCTAAATCAATACATACTTCAATTATTGTTGTTTTTTTTTACCTTTGTCATTCAATGAAGCATTTACGGAATATTTAAAAACCAAGTTAGCAAAAACTTAGGCACTTTGCTTTTCTGGCTTTTAGTGCCTCGAGTGACATCATGAAGGCAAACGAAATGATGTGTTTTGCTTCTTGTGATATTTTTTAGTTCCCTTTCATTGTCCATTTTTGTTCACTGCCCACTCCTCTTGGAGGTTTCACAAGATTTTAGAAATTAAATGTACTGCGTGGTCAGGATCAGCAAAGAACACTTTAAAATTACTAATAAAGGAAAAGCCAAGTACCAAAGGCCCACACAACGAGTTCACTCTTCTTCACTTAAGAGGAGTAGGTAAGAAGTCAGTTGCTGATACTGTTTCAGTAGCTTATCTAAGGAAGGATTCTGGCTCAGCTTCTCCGTGATTCTTTCTTTCTGGCCCTCCTAGTTTCAAGTGCTCTAAATATCAAGGTCACATTCAAAGGCAGAAAGAAGGGCCAGTGGAGAGGGAGCTTCCTACTTATTCTTTCTCTCCTAGTAGGGAGATTATTAGCATGCTCAGAATCCCTTCAGCAACCTTCTCGAGTTGCATGTTATTGTCCAGAACTGGTTCAGATAGCCATTCAGTGGGTGAGGGGGAGTTAAGAGAAGGAAACATCTAAATTTGTCTTGCCTTTACAGGTGGAGGTGGGCAAGGGACATTTTTGGATTGGAAAGTGCTTCTGGATAGCCAACTGATCATTGTTGTGTGGTCCATAAGAACCTAACGATGATTTTAATTAGCTGTGTTTATTGATTCACAGAAAAGAGGTTTCCTCTCACTCCCCACCCCATCCCCAGCTCCCGAACATGGCATATGAAAGAAAAGTAGGTGTGAATAGAGGTAGAAGATAAAAAGTGGACCTGGCCCACTGGCTGGCTGGCCTCGGGGATAACTTGACCCAAGGACATCATCGCTCTATCTAATCTGATAGGGAAAGAGCTGGTTTCATCTCATTCAGATCTCATCAATGCCACCTTCACAGATAATCACATTCTATTGCATTATCCTCATTTGTCCTTTTCATAGCACTTATCAGTTTCTCATATGATCTTAATTTAAAGTAAGCTGCAGGAATAGATGCATGATTCTTACCACTGGTGCATTGGAGGCCCTGGTTTCCAAAAGGTGAACATTTCCATCTGTGAACACACACCTTCTAGCCATAGACACCACCGGGTCACATCAGGTTCCTCATGCTGGGAGACCAGCAAGGGAAGAAAGGAGTCATCACGACCAGCCTGGTTAATCACTCCTTATCATTAGGAGAGGTGGATATGCTAATATACAAAGGGGGTGGAGAAGAATAGGTTTGTTTTTCAGGTGATCCATTTGAGGTCTTTAACTGAGAATAGACACCACCTAAGAGGAGCATACCTTCTAGAAGTTTGGACACATCAGGAGTCCCCATTTAGACTATGCCACCAGGCAAGATCAAGCCATCTAGACCTGTAGAGATGCAGATCAGGATGAGGGGAATCTGGGATGGTGGAGGAGAGTGATGAAGAGTTTCATTACAACCTCGATGTCAGCTGCACAGCTGAGTTGTCTTCACCAACACTTCTCCACTAAGTTTCCCAGAAAACAAGACTGACCATAAGCCTGGAGGAACAGTTCCTAGATGGTATGAATTTACCGTAGAAGCAAATGGATCTGAGCATAAGAAGGGGTGGACTGTGATAGATACTATGGTGTTTCACCTACTTCCCTCTGGGTTAAACCCACACCCCTCAGTTGCTGAGAATGTAGCCTGCTTATGGCTCAGACCAGAGTCCGTCTATGGGAACTTTCCTCGGCCACAGGAAACATCCTCATCCAGATCATGCCCCTCCCAGAGGACAATTCGTTGTCACTAACTGACTGATGTGGAAATACAGAAGCCTTCTCCGCTCCCTTCTTTTTGAAACAGCCCCCAAGGACAAACTCCAGATCATCAGCTAAAGCCTCTGTTACAACCTGTGTGGGGGTCAGGGTTTCCTTGTGCTCGGTTATACTTCCTTGACTTCAGTACAAAGTGGTCAAGATGTCTTCTCAATGGGTTCTGGATGCACCTCTGCCCTAGAATGGAAGGCAGCTACTTAGTGGTAGACAACTGAACACTTCTGTGACTTATGTCTACCTTGCTGTTTTAATTAACATTCTGTTTGCAGACGTTCCCATTGAAAACGTGTGCTTTGGTAAGTGGGAAGATGAAGAAACTCTCACTTTTATATGTGAGAGCTTCACTTAACAAAACCTGTGCATTCCTTGAAATATAGGAGTATAGTATATACACAGCATTCACTCAGCAAAGTATTTTGCAAATTGTGGTCATATTTTTTGTTTCAGGATGACATCCTGGAATTATTATACCAGATGTGCCTTTCTTGTAATGCTTTCATAAATACGTGTATGAGCTCCATTTTGAAAATATTCAGGCAAATTATTTATGAAAGTATCACTTATATATGTGTGATGATGCAAAACTATTTATAGAAATGGGGGCATTATTTAAATGTTTTATAAGTTACTTATTATTTTTTAACTTAAGATAGCAAAAACTTTCTCAAGATCCTCCATAGATAGTAAGTTCACAACAAACAGGTCAGTTTCTCATTACCTCTCTTCCCTATCTTGATCACATTTTCTGACATTCTAGTTCAGCCTTACCAGGTGCATGATCTATGATTCCTTTGGAAACATGGCTTAAAGGTTAGGTGTGTTTGCCCAGAGGAAATGGTTAGTCAGAGTAGACATCATGGAAGGTCAATTTCCAGAAACATCTAGCAGTATTTGTCCATTCATGGATGTTTAAATATGTGTGCGTGCACACAGATGAACACACACACTTACATGTATATATTGATACGGAGACTCACGAATTACTCAGAAAAAATTTAATTAGCTCTTTAATTTCTAGATTTCCTCAGAGCTATCAACACAAATTACTTTTTATAATAGGTGGCTAAATAAAACAACACAGAATTAAATTGGAAAGAAAAAGAGTTAATGTATTGTATTATGTATTTTTTTGTACTAAATTATAAGATATAGGTCCCTCCATTTTTAGGTGTTTATTTAGAAGTTTTAAAAGAAGGTATGGATTAATAATTACTAAAAATTTTCTGGGCATAATTGGAAGGCTTTAAATTTTATTTTCACAGCAGGCATCCTTCCCTGTAAGAAATCAGGGAGAAGAGAGAGAAACTTAAGTTATTTTCATTATTATTTATTTTGAAAATATTACTATTGTTATTGATGGTGTTAAACAATTCTGTTGACTAACATTAATTTGGCACTTATTATGAGACAAAAATTACATTTTCTCTCTCGATTGCTTTATAAACATTTGGAATAAGTATTGTAAGTATCTTAAAGGCATTATATTAAAGAGATTAAATGTTTTACTTAAGTTCACACAGGCATGTTGTGAAAGAGCTGATACTCAGTCCCAGCTCCATCTGATTTTAAAAATTCATTCTATTAGGGGTGTCATTGTGGCTCAGTAGGCTGAATGTCTGACTTCTGCTCAGGTCATGATCTCAAGGTTTGTGAGTTTGAGCCCTGCATCGGGCTCTGTGCTGACAGCTCAGAGCCCGGAGCCTGTGTCGGATTCTATGTCTCCCCCTATCTCCGCCCCTCCCCAACTTTTGTTCTGTCTGTCTCTCTCTCTCAAATAAATAAACATTAAAAAATTCATACTTTTAAAACTATGCTATAAATTTTCTTTTGATACATATCAAATATATATGTATATATTATGACACACTGTTACGTAAAGCTCATTTATTATGCTATGTGCATTTTTCAATTCAACTCAACTCAACCCAACTCAGCTCAATTCAGTTGCACAGAACTTGAACATGAGTAAGAGCTACCCGTTGCTCCAGAGACTAGACAAAAGGGGAGAGATGACACCCTCAGACTTCTTGTCAACATTTGGCCATCACTTTTTCCTAAATTGTCTTCATCTTCATTTTAACTTGATTACTTGATTTATATCTGAATTAGGCCATCGTGTTGGGGTGAGATGACGTGAGACTCACAGTGTATTTGCCATGTGCCCACATTTTGCTAGAAACAGTAAAATTAAACTCAATCCCGCAACAAAATCTGAGCATGTTATAGTACTCTTACACATAATAATAGTTTATCAAGCTTCTGTTTAAACTCTTCTGCACACTGCAAGAATATTCTCTCTTTCCTACTTTCAGCCTATCTGCTATTGTCAATAATTTGGGTTGCATTTCCCTTTATGGACTTATTACTGCAACAAAACAAAACAAAACAACAAAAAACAAACAAAACAAAACAAAACAAAACAAAAACTATTTATCTAATACACGCTATCCAAACTATTATTTGGAAGAAAAGGGTCTAAAGATATATCTTTGCTTTTCAATTTAAATGTCTGAGATGCCATTGGTTGAATCACAACGTAATTCTTCCTGAATGTTTTTCCATTGCCCACAATAGTGGAATCAAAATTAGAAGTCAATTTTGTGAAATGGCTTTCTTGGTCTTGAGTGACTTTCCAGCTTTGTATTATAAAACAATCCCTCTCTAAAAGTGGCAAGCACCTTCCTGGAAATCTGACATCTTCTCTCAATCCTCATGACTCAAAACGGGAGACATTCCAAACCCCTATCTTAGAGGAAGTTTCTGAGGCCCAGAGATCAGATAACCCACAAAATATCAGCAGACTAGTAAACAGAAGAACAAAGACTTAAACTGGGTTCTGTGCTGTCAGCCTGTATACGGATCTGCCTCTCTCCAATCTGCATCTATATATAGCCTGATAAATTGTGAAGCCTCCTGATACTCTTATGGCGAAGCTGTGAAGTATCTTTTTTCTTATGCTGCCCTGCTTATGCATTATCATGCAGTTCATTAATGTGACTGTTTGCAAAGCTGATTTTACGTTATTGTTCCAGCCATTAATGAAGCTTCCATTATGCATAAAGTATTTAGCGAGTTTCACGTTGGAAGCGTTTTGTACACATTTTTAACTAATTAGGCCAAGCAAATACCGGCAAGGTAGGTGTTCTCCTTCTTACTAACAGATTAGCTGCAAAGGTAAGTGATTTCCTAAAGCCCTTCACAAAGCCGCAATAAACACTTTAACCAAACTCTGTTTCTACTCCCCACTCCGGTGGTGGTGTTTGGTCAGGAGCTCTGCCACTAGGTCTAACTAATTACATATTTACTGATTCTTGGCTCTAAGTGACTTTCTCTTGGAAAAATAGATGCATTCTAGTATTACATCCGGTATTTATTGGCGTGGACTAGTCACGAAAATGTTGTCAATGGCAAAAATTGACATTGTAAAACAGAAACCCATGCATACTGAAATGAGAGTATTTTAGGAAGGCAAAGCAGACCTTGTTCACCTTTGCTCAAAGTGGTGACTTTGTGTTTCAAGTTTGCTTTCATTGCCTTCTTAGGCTCTGGGTTGAGTGTCGTCTGTCCCTGCCCCAGCTCCTGGTCCCATTCTGAGACAGTCACTGGAAATAACCGCCTAAAGAGTTTGGGAGTCTCTTTGGACTCCTTCAACATACTTCAATCCCTGTTTTCTCATTAGAACATTCATACTTTTGTGCCTCAGTGGGAATGATCAATTATTTCAATGTCAGTCGTGGTAATATTACCCCGAAGATTTAGCAATTTTCAAAGATCTTTTAACTTAATTAGAGGCATTTGTTATAAATTGAATTAAATCTGGTAAAGGTGCAATGTGTTATATTAAAAGTATAATACCCAAATTGGCCAAGGAGATACAATTTTAGGGCGGGGGGGGGATCTAGCTTAAAAATGCTAACATCAAGATAAACTTGTGAAGTTTTCCTCCTCATAACGTTTTGTAAAAGTTGAAAGAATGGAACACAATTTTACCCAGAACATGTTGGTGAAATCTGTATATGTACAGATACTTCTGTGAAAGTATTTTTCCAAATACTTGAAATAATGACAAGGCAATATCAGATTTGAGCATTTTAATAATAACTTTGGTTAAAAATAAAACTGATATTGATGTCATTTATCATATATATATATATCAATCCAATAATCATCATATGATAATAGTATTGTAACAATTCATTTTTTTTAATTGATATGATTATTAGTTTCAGGTATACAACATAATGATTTGATGTTTGTGCATATAGTAAAATGATCAGCACAGTAAATCTGCCACCAGACAAAATTATGATTTTTGCCTCTTGTGGTGAGATTTTTAAGATTTATTCTCTTGACAACTTTCAAATATGCATTTCAATATTATTGACTATAGTCACCGTGCTACCTGTTATATCCCCAGGATTTGTTTATTTTATAGCTGAAAGTTTACACCTCTGAACTCCCTTCACCCATTTCGCCCACCTCTCCAGCCCCCCTCCCTCTGTAATAATTCATTTGGGTTAATTATATCTCTTTCCAAATAAGTGTTTCCTTATCTTGGCGTATTTTACTTCATTTTCTTTTTTCTTAAACCTTTTTTTTTTTATTTTTTAACGTTTTTTTATTTATTTTTGAGACAGAGAGAGACAGAGCATGAACTGGGGAGGGGCAGAGAGAGAGGGAGACACAGAGTTGGAAGCAGGCTCCAGGCTCTGAGCCATCAGCCCAGAGCCCGACGCGGGGCTCGAACTCACGGAACGCGAGATCGTGACCTGAGCCGAAGTCGGACACTCAACCGACTGAGCCACCCAGGCGCCCCCTTCATTTTCTTTTAAATATGGTACCACAGTGAACTTGCCCAAGAGTCCCTACCAGCCAAATCATTTAATAATATACTGCTGTGAATTTATGAGACTTTTCTCAGCTACCATTTTAATGGTGGTTTTTTATTTTCTTAAGCACGGAACAATTAACTGTCTGAATGGACTGTCTGAATGGACTATATGAATCTAGAAATGTTAAGTTAAAGGGACAGATCAAATGACTGAAGCAGATCAGAGTTTTTACCTAAACCATTTAGAAAATGACACATTTAAAAAATTATTTATTTAACAAATGCTTGTTTTAAAGCACCTACTATGTACACAGCATGGTGCTTGGGCCTGGGGATATGGCACTGAACAAGACAGTTCCTGCCTTCAGTGAGTGAATAGCGTCACTAATATCTGTATCTTTATCTCTATCTCTATCTCTATATCTCTATAATGTATATCATGTAGATATAGGATATAGATATAGATAAATGTTTATTTATATATATATCTATATATATAGATATACATATATACATATACATAGATATACATAGATATACATATATACATATACATATGTATACATACATAGGTATACATAGATATACATATATACGTATGCATATGTATATGTATATGTATATGTATATGTATATGTATATATGTATATCTATGTATATCTATGTATGTATACATATGATACGTATATATATGTATACATATGTATACATACGTATATATGTATATATAAATAAACATTTATCTATATCTATATATCTATATCTATAGATAAATATTTATTTATTTTGAGAGAGAGAAATAGAGAGTGAGCAGGAAAGGGTAGAGAGAAAGGGAGACAGAGAATCCCAAGCAGGCTCCACACTGTCAGCACAGAGCCCAATGGAGGGCTCGAACCCACGAACTGTGAAATCATGACCCGAGCTGAAAGCAAGAGTCAGACGCTTAACCAACTGAGCCGCCCATGCACCCCAAGCCTCACTAAATATATTAATATTAATTTCGTAATGCATTTTTACTGAGCTGCAGTATTAGTTCTTGGTACATGTAAATGAGTTGTGAACCTTCTTCCTGCCAACCCCGTCGGCCCCCATGCACTTGGCCACACGGGTCGTGGAAACACACAAGCCGTGGTATCGCACTAACATTAAATTCAAATCTAGATGCTTGTTTTGTTCTGTCTCCTAGTAGCTGTATGATCTAGAGCAAGTAATTTGAACTTTCTCATTTCTCATTTCCACATCTGTAAAATGTGTACAGAAACACCTGTCTTCCAAAGTGGCTCTGTAAATTAAATACAGTATACACATATTATATACTGTGTATATTTTTATTGTATCAGTTTTTATTGTCTATGCCAAAAATTCTCACTTACCTTAAAAACCCTTATCCATAAACTATTTTTCAGGGACGTGAATGAAGGAGGAGGGTTTTGTCTAGATTAAGTGGGTTTGCAGCTGTAAACCAACATATGGGAAAAGAATACCTTCAAAGAGTACTTGAGTTTATATTGTTCAAGCTTGCTGATTCCATTTGAAGAGAATATTTGTAGTAATCTGAGGGACAAGCACCTGTATATATATTTTTTAGTTTTTACATCATTTCCACATACTGGGTATTGACAATGTGTCTCAATCATTCTAATGGCTTACTACCATGTTGGTGACTTCATCAAACTGTTTTCCAGTTCTGATATGTCTTGAACCTCACTTCCGTAAGTATGACAGACTATTGGGCAAATTTTCATGGATTTACCATGAGCATTTCCATATGCGGGTCAATATGAGCTTATTGTTTCCTCATTTTCCCTTCTTCTTCACTAAATGCTTGTCTCTAATATGGCAAGCCGCTCTTTGGATGAGCTACCCCAGCCAGAAACTTTGGAACCATTTTAGATTCTTTTCTTTGGGATCCTGAATTCAAACAGTCTCCAAGTCCTGTTCATCTTAGTCAACTGTCTCTCAAATCCATCTCTTTGCCCCTGTCCTACACCCCTCTAATTCCCTTTTCCTTTTAAAGGGCTGCTGTTGGCAAATGCTATTGGCATTTGGGGTGTTAAAAGTTGAACTGTTGTCCTTCAATAATGTGTTGAAGTTGTAGGACTTAGTACCTCAACAGGGTTACCGTAAAGGTAAGCTAAAAGGTGATCGTACTAGAGTAGAGTGGGCCCTTAATCCAATACGGCTGATGTCTTTATTTGTGAAGACACAGATGAACAAAGGAGAGACAGCCATGTAAAACTGGAGACAGAGATTGGATTTTTGCTGCCACTAGGCAAGGAATGCTTGAGGCTACCAGAAGCTGAAGAATCTTTCCTTCTCCACCTCCCCATCCCCTGGAAACTTCAGAGAAAGCATGGCCCTGCCAACACCTTGATTTAGGACTTTTAGACTCCAGAACTGTGAGAGCATACATTTATGTTGTTTAAAACTACCCAATTCGTGGTGATAGTAGCCCTCGGGAACTAACATAGGGGTCAGGAGAAATCTTTATCGGTTGAGACTCTCAAGCACATTTCATGAAGCTTTGTGCCTTTTCCACCCTTCAAGTTACTGTGACAGCAAAGAACACCCATGCCCATACTTCTGAAAGGTCTACAGTTCTGCTCATCATTGAGCAGTACTAATCAGTCATCATCTAAGTCATAATCTGTTCTCCCCTTTGGTCTGAACCTACCCAAACTATTTCCCCCCTGCAGCTAGAGCAGTATCTCTAAAACACAAACATGGCATCCCCCCATCTCCTTCCCCTTTAGTTACTCCAAGGGCTGCTAAGAGTGCCAGGATGGAGTGAACACTCTGCAGCATGGCATCCATTAATCCGGCCTCCACCAACAGACCCCTTCCCCTACTTGGACTTTCTCCACCCTATGCAACTTATATTCAGCTTTAGAAATGGAACTCTCTTGTCCTGAGCGGTGCATGTGTGATGGAATGCCCTCCTAGCTTTCCCATATACCTCTTCCTCTCATTTGTCTGATTCCTCTTTACCTCATAGGTCTCGGGGGGAAGCCTTCCTTGGCCCAGTTGGAGATAGGTGTCCATCCTATGTTTTCTCGTAGCATTCTGTATGTCACCGTGACACTTCTCACCCTGGAGTTTGTCCCTGGATTTTATTTGTCTTTTCACCGATATGTCTCTTCCAATAGAATGAAATTGCTGTGGGTGAGTGACAATGTTGCTCATCTGTGAAAATCCAGAACCTGTATCTACATCAGTGTTTTGGTGCTGCTTAAAGCAACACGAGTTTATTATTGTGCAGTTCTGGAGGTCAGAAGTCTGAAATGGGTCTCACTGAGCTGAACTTAGGGGCCAGAAGAACTACATGTTTTATTTTCTGGATTCTAAGGAGAATGTGTCCTTGCTTGTTCCAGCTCCTAGAAGCTGGTCTTATCCCTTGCCTCATGGCTCCCTTCTTCCATCTTCAAAGCCAAGACATTTGAGACAAGTCTTTCGCACGCTGCCATTCTTCTCGTTCTCCTTCTTGTCGTCTCCCCCTCTCTTCTGCTTTCCCCTCTCACTTTTTAAGGACCCTTGTGAATTCACTGAGCTCAGCCAAATAACCCATGATAATCTACTTTAAACTCAATTGCTTAGCAAACTTAATTCTGTACACTACCTTAATTGTCCTTTGCCATATAATTGAACATAATTGCAGGTTACAAGGATTGGGGTGTGGGCATATTTGGGGGAGGCCATTATTCTGCTTACTACATCATCCCAGGGCCTGACATGTACATTTATTTAATGACGATCTGCTGAATGAATGAGTTTGTGTCCAATTAAACCAACTTCCATAAAAGAAGAACCCTTTCCTTCTTTCAGGTTTTGGTAAAGGGTCTCTCTTTCAAGCAGGCTACACTTTCTTGTCTTGTTAAACTGATGGAGAGCGCCTAATGGCAAGTCTGGATACAGTGGTTAGAAAACTCTTACCAGTTGTATAAAGTTGGGCAAATCACTTAACTGACTGGGCTTTAGTTCCGCTTTTGAAAAAGTCTGAGGGAATCTGATGAGGCCTTCTCCAACATTAACACAGTATAACCTATCCATGTTTCTTTGATACCCTCATTAGAATGATTTCCTGAAATGCTGAATATTAAGTCTTAGAAAAAGCTTCACAATCACCGAGGGTTCTATGTTCAAAAACTTGATAAATGGAACACAGTGAAAAAAGAAATGAGAAATACCCCCCCAAGAAGAGTTACAAAAAAAATAAAACAAACAAACAAACTTGATTTTTAAAAATGTTATGTTTATGGGGCACCTGGGTGGCTCAGTCAGTACAGCATCTGACTTTGACTCAGGTCATGATCTCACCGCTCCTGAGTTCGAGCCCCACGTGGGGCTCTGTGCCGACAGCTCAGGCCTGGAACCTGCTTTGGATTCTGGGTCTCCCTCTCTCTCTGCCCCTCCCCCGCTGGTGTTCTCTTTCTCTCTCAAAAATAAATAAGCATTAATTTTTTTTCAGTGCTACACTTAGTGTATGGTTAGTCATACAGAAGAAAAGAATATGGAAATTTTAGTGCCATTTATTGATAGTCACTTCTTAAAAGGATTATTATGCACAGCTGATAAATGGTGGGTTTGGGTTATATCCAAATCCCTAAGGACTCCTATTCACTGTTCGATGTAAAAGAATGCATTCCATGCTTTTTTGTTTTTTCCATAAAGCAACTTGGGTCTTTTTTTTTTTTTATTATTATTACACTGATGGATCATAGAAATCTTGTTTGATATCGGGTCTGTATAAGGACTGGGCATGGAAAGGGGGATATATGTGTGTCATATGAAATGTGGCTGAAGTTCAGAGAAATAGGTTTCATTTAATAGCTGAATACTGGATGACCTGACCATTCTTCTCAGCCTCTGGCAGCTCACCCTGTGAGCGATAGAGGATTCGCCTGCATGAACCGAGGAGTAGTTGCTGGCCTCAATGTGATTTTGCAGTGATCTGTGTGCTCTCCGGCTTCCTTCATAACCAACAAATCAATTCCCACTATACGTATTACACACCCCAGTGGCAGAGGCCATTTATTATCCTTTTGATGGTCATACTCTTTGTACATAACCAAGAAAGATTACAGGGGAAGGAGAGAACAGTGGAAATGTGGATGAAGATATTGTACAGTGGCCCTGCATCTTAGACTATGCCTTGCATGTGTACGAGAATAAAAGCGAGGTTTGCTTTCAAGAAAATGTTGAAACATGGATGCAGAGTTTTCTTTTGAATGAAATCTATTTCAGGAACAACGAATCGAGAGAGGGTTGTGGATGTAATTCTCCGTCGGTACACCCTTGGATTTCAAGTGCAAATTTGAAGTGATTAAGAGAAACGGACTGTCACTGTCATGTGAGAATTGTCTGTAAGGCTCTCCTTGATGAGTTTTGTTCACCTGATAAGCTTGTTGATAACTTCTTTTTATTTGGCATCATTTGGCATCAACTAATTCCTTTATTAATTTCTAACTCTGAAGTCTGTAATTGTTCAAACTCTAAATGATGGATTCCAGGTTTTTCCTAATTCTTTGGTTCCCGATGTTCGAGTTACCATTGTTAAATGAACAAGTAAAATCAAATATTGAAGTGTGTTAAGCAGGTACAAAGCAATTGAGTATTTTGAGTTAGATATAAATGCTCCACGATGATATTTTAGTATTATTTGTCCTAACTCACATGCCCCAGAAACCAATATGTGTATCTGAATGTGAATGGGAAACATTTATCAGTGAAACTAATGGCAAAAGTATGACTTTATAGTGGGTTCTGTGAATAAACACTTAAACTGCTTAGTCATTTGTCTCAATGGGTATGAAAAGAACAGTGGAAATTTTCAAAGGTCAAATAGGCTACCGTCTCTTCTGTTTTGCATCATTTGAGATTTTCTGGTGTTTTGCAAACAACACAATGCCAAATCTGCATTTGATTTTCTCTTCTCTTTGAAGGGGCAAAACAGCAACGGAATAATTAACTGAAGAGGAGCGGGCACAGACTATTTTGCTTTAGGAGGGTAGAAAGTTCTGGGTTTCATTTCACATGATGATAAATGTAGCAAGGTATTCTGGAATCCTCCTATGAGGACTCTGTTACCAATGGTAAACCCAAACCTCTCAGGGGCCTGTTTCCTGTTTAGCTGTTCCTCGTTTGTATAATTGAAAAGCATGCTCACTACAGACTCCGCACGGAGTTCTGGGTTAGATGATGGTCTACATCTTCATGGCAAAATACAGACCCGAACAACAAAGGAACGGTCGATGTCAAATTCAGTGCCTCCTTCGTCCGGTGCAGACCAGAAGGCTAAAGTCTTGGGTTGGAATCCTGAGAACAATATGTTTCTTTTGTTTGTTTGTGTGTTTTGTTTTTTACTTTCTGTTGTCGCCCGTTTGTTCTTTGTTCCCCCAAAGGCTCTTAGTTCTATTATTTATCTTCTCCTTTTCATGGTGCAATTATCATCGTATTTAACAGTCTTCAGAGAGAGATGAGCTTTTGCATATACAATCTTTTGTATCTCTCTATGAATCCCATTTCTTTTATGTTCTCACGCTGCCTCGACTTGTTTTGGTTTTATCATTTTTCCTGAACTACTTCGTATCATACTAGCTTCTTCTTTGGTAAGATGTTTTTAATCCGGACCATTTTTGGTTGAGGAATTTCCCAAATTATTCTAGAAACATATTCTAGAGCAGAATCAGACAGGCTAAGGTTCCAAGACAGGACTTGGAATCTAGTTATTATAAAGATCAATTACTGGTTCAACAAAACCAACATTTTATTAAGCTGGTGATGGTATATACCGATGATATTTACTGCTTGAGTTAAATAACATATGCATCTCCTGTTTATATCTCTTTAAAATGAAAGGAATCATATCAACTGCTATATTTCTTTTTTTTTTTTTTAATTTTTTTTTTCAACGTTTATTTATTTTTGGAACAGAGAGAGACAGAGCATGAACGGGGGAGGGGCAGAGAGAGAGGGAGACACAGAATCAGAAACAGGCTCCAGGCTCCGAGCCATCAGCCCAGAGCCTGACGCGGGGCTCGAACTCACGGACCGCAAGATCGTGACCTGGCTGAAGTCGGACGCTTAACCGACTGCGCCACCCAGGCGCCCCTCAACTGCTATATTTCTTAGGCTTGATGGAAGGCCAGCCTATTTCAAAGCAGCTCTGGTAAATATTGGAAGAGGGGAAAGAGGGTGAAAGCGTGGATTGAGTATTTACTATTTTGTGATGACAGTGCAGCATCACACTGTTCAAATTGTTTTACATCTGTTAATTTGGTCATTATCCTGACCCTGGCTTATGGGGTACTATCACTACTCCCCTTTTCCATATGAGCAAACTGAGGCATAGATAGGAATTCTATGTAGACATTGAGGCTTTGGGCATTTGAGTCCAAAGTTTGTATTTCTAGTCGGTAAGCTATGGGAACCCTACTGTGTACTCCCTGCACATTTTCTTGGGATTAGGTGGGGAACAAGTTCTGCCTCGACAGTTATTTTCAAATACTTCTTCATCTTCTTTCCTGCAAAAGCTCTAATTTTATAAACTTTGAAAACATCGTTTTGTCCCAATACCAAACAGAGAGAGGAAACCGAAGCTAAGTCAGAACACCTTGCATGTAATTATTGTACATTTAGTTTCACCTGAAAATGTCAGTATAGTGTTAAAGAATAAAAGACTTTTTAAGTTTCAAATTTTCATTACCATAGTTTTAGTGATATATTTATTAACAATGCATTTCAATTTTTAAAATGAGATAGTTAAGGGACACATGTACTCCAATGTTTATAGCGATGCTTTCGACAATAGCCAAATTATGGAAACAGCCTACGTGTCCATCAACTGATGAATGGATAAAGAAGATATGGTTTATGTATACAATGGAATACTACTTGGCAATGAGAATGAAATCATGCCATTTGCAGCAACATGGATGGAACTGGAAGGAGTCATGCTAAGTGAAATAAGTCAGTCAGACAAAGATAATGTATGTTTTCACTCATGCAGAACTTGAGAAACTTAACAGAAGACCATGGGGGAAGGGAAGGGGAAATAAATAGTTACAGAGAAGGAGGGAGGCAAACCATAAGAGACTCTTAAATACAGAGAACACACTGAGGGTTGATGAGGGGCGGGTGGCAGAGAGGGAAAAATGGGTGACGGGCATTGAGGAGGGCACTTGTTGGGAGGGGCACTGGGTGTTGTATGAAAGCGATGAACCACGGCAATCCACCCCCAAAACCGAGAGCACACTTTACACACTGTATGTTAGCCAATTTGACAATAAATTATATTAGAATATAAAATAAAATAAGTAAAATAAAATAAAAATAAATAAAATAAGATAGTCAACTTTATATTTTTAATTTAAAAAAATAAACTATTTTTTGAGAGTGTGGAGGAGGGGCGGAGAGAGTGGGAGACAGAGGATCTGAAACAAGGTCTGTGTGGACAGTGGAGAGCCTGATGCAGGGCTGGAACTCACAAACCTTGAGAATGTGACCTGAGCTGAAATCGAGAGTCGGATACTTAACCACCTGAGCCTCCCAGGCACCCCCGAAATAGTTAAATGTTTAACAGGTTATAGCCAAAAATGAAATCTCATTTAAATAAAGAAGGAACATCGTGGGTAGGTGAGATAAGCAGGGATATATTACATATTTTAAAGATTTTTAAAAATAAGTTTATTCTTTATAATAGTTCCTTTTCATATTTCTTTTAACATTTTGTATTGTTGTAAAAATACACATAACATAAAAATTTATCATCGCCACCATTTTGAAGTACCGTTCAGCAACGCTAAGTACATTCACATCATCATGCAGCCGATCTCCACAATTTCCTCATCTTGCAGAACTGAAACTATACCATCAACCCCCGCCCCCGACCCCAGACCCTGGAAAACTGCATTCTGCTTTCTATCTTTGTGAATTTGACTATTCTAGCTCCCACACGTAAGTTAGCCCTACAGTATTTGTCTCTTTGTGACTGGCTTGATTCACTTAGCGTAATGTCCTCTGGATCGAGCCACGTGGCAGCACGTGCTAGTTTCCTTTCTTTTTAAGGCTGAATAATTCATTGGGTGGACACTTGGGCGGCTTCTGCCTTTTGGCTGTAGTGAATAATGCTATGCACACGGGTGTGCAAATACCGGTGCGAGATTCTGCTTTGCATCCTTTTGGCTACCTACCCAGGAGGGGTATTGCTGGCTCATATGTTAATTCTCATTTTCATTGTTTGAGGGCCTGCCATGCCTTCTGTGTTCCCTAGCAAGGCTCCATTTTATGTTCTTACCGACAGGGCACAAGAGTTCCTATTTTTTCACATCCTCATCAACACTTGCTATTTTATGGCCTTCTTTTTCTTTTCCTCCTTTCTTCTTTTTCTTTCTTTTTTTTTTTTTTTTTGCAGAATAAATTTTTTTTTTCAACGTTTTTTATTTATTTTTGGGACAGAGAGAGACAGAGCATGAACGGGGGAGGGGCAGAGAGAGAGGGAGACACAGAATCGGAAGCAGGCTCCAGGCTCTGAGCCATCAGCCCAGAGCCTGACGCGGGGCTCGAACTCACGGACCGCGAGATTGTGACCTGGCTGAAGTCGGACGCTTAACCGACTGCGCCACCCAGGCGCCCCCCTCCTTTCTTCTTTTTCCTCTTCTTCCTCTTCGTCTTCTTCTCCTCCTTTGCCTCCTTCTCTTCCTTCTCCTCCTTCTTCTGCACTTTTTTCTATTTTTGACAGTAGTCGTCCTAATAGGTGTGAGGCGATATCTCACCGTGATTTTGATTTCCATTCCTGGGTGCATGCTTCTTTCGATGTTCCCTGGGATCCTCCATCAGAGGCGAAAGAAATAGAGATCACTTGAGCCCAAGTGTTTCAGGAATAGTCTCGTTCAATTTTACTTTCACAATGTCTTTATTGTCATTTCAAAATATTTTACTGCTGGTTGTCCTGGAAGCTCAGGATTCATCGTTTCTTTGTAGGTGTTCCTCGGTTGCTGATGGTACTGGATCTAGAGAATTCTTCAAGCACCTTCATTTCGGGATGGTGTCGGCGTTCTCGGAACTTCAATTTGCTGAGTGGCGAAGCCAGGGCTTCTGGTACATCATCCTACTGATGGCATCTCTCTGGTTCCTGAGGCTCTACCTCCATTACCTTAGCCAGTGGCTTTTCCTCCAGGCCATTTCAATTCCTGTTACAAAGTGAGTGCCTTCCCTTGAAAGTTAAAGCGATGCATTTTCGTCTTGATAGGCCAAATGAAAGTACAAAACTCCTCTCTGTCCACGTAGCGCAAGACCTAAAATGCAGCACAGACCCAGGATTTGGAAAGACAAAAAAATCTCTTTATCTCAGAGCAGGAACGTCTATTGCATTCTCATCTTCTGGGCCTCGATTTACAAATACGTAACTGGCACATCGATATTTATTTCAAATTGAACAGAGTCAAGTATGTTCTAATATCTGAGCAGAATCCAAAAAAGGAGTTTAGCAACAGTGTTTTATTCTGTTTTGATTTTATCACAGTGACTCTGGCTGAGAGTAGTTTAGAAGTAATAAGTATGATTTATCACGCACAGAGGCAAAGATTGTTTCTTCTGCAAAGTGATTGAATTCAAACAATTACCAAACTCAAGCCCAGGCAGCTTTCCGGGCCATTATACCCTGGAAAAAGATGACACTTTACAGGTTATCTCTCCATAAACATGATTCCATAGATGGTATAGATAAACAAACAGATAGAAATCAATATAAGTAAAATTCATTTTCCCAAATGTAGATGTTCCAGATAAAAGTAAAGATGTGTGTATATTTTCTTTTTTTTTTTTTTTTTTTTTTTAACATTTATTTATTATTGAGAGACAGAGAGAGACAGCATGAGCAGGGCAGGGGCAAAGAGAGAGGGAGACACAGTATCTGAAGCAGGCTCCAGGCTCTGAGCTGTCAGCACAGAGCCCGACGCGGGGCTCGAACTCACAGACCGCGAGATCATGACCTGAGCCGAAGTTGGATGCTTAACCGACGGAGCCACTCAGGCGCCCTTTCTTCTTTTTAATTTTTTTTAAGATATGTGTATATTTTCAACTTCGAGGACTGCATATAACTTTAAGACACTATGAAAAAGAATATGTGTGTATACTATATACACACAGATGTGGTTTTTTGTCATGTTTTGAAATTAAGTCACAAATACACGAATGCTCTAGAATATGCACATTTACATATAATAAATTACTGTAGCTTCACAGGAGAATTTTTACTTAGCTATTATTTTTCTTCCTTTCTTCTCTTTTTTTTCCCCTCTCTTCCTTTTTCCCTTTCTTCTGTGTGAGGGCTTCCAAAGCAGAAGGGACAAATGTTGTATGCTCGAGCTAGTTGCTTTTTGCTAACGGCTCTTTTAACTTCTTCAATTAAAAAAAATAGCTTTATCTTTATTGGCTGCTAGTAAAATGGGACTGTGAGAAAAATATCTGGGCAGCCTAGTTGATCCGATTTCTTAAGCATCAGAAGACCCAAGATATGATAGGATATTTTGTCTAGATCTGTAGGCTCGAATCCTGCATTAGCTCCACATCAAATGTAGTTGTGAGACAAGACAATAACTACAGCCACAATGAGCATTTCTCCTGCTCTGACTCTATGTTGGGCCCTCTGCTAAGAAATCTACACACAGTACTTCATTTGATATTCACAACTGCATAGGAAGGAAGCGTAAAGCTTCCGTCAAAGCAAAGGTCAGGGAGTAGATAAAATGAAGAACTCTTTTTAGCAGAGAGCTGCTAAGTAGGATACACAAGCAGAATTACAAAGGCTGAAATGCAGGGGAGGGAAAATTTAAAGCACGGTGAAGTCTCACTTTGCACGGAAAAAAGGTGCCAAGGCCTGGGTCAGTCTGTACTGGGCCTGCCTTGGATTCAACCCTTAGGTTTTTAGGTTGTGTCACACTGTCCCTTTTAGAGCAACTAAGAGATGCCCTATTTTTGTTGTTAGTAGAGCAGCGTTGTTTTGTATTTAAGGGTATATCTAGAGGAATCACAGGAAAACTAGTCACGTACGCTAAAGCTCAGAAGAGTTATTAGACTGATTTGTATTTCTGCTCCCTACCAGAGGTTGACCCATGGCTAGGTACACTGATATATTTTGCATTTCAAATAGCCTACCTGTCAGTATGTGTTACTCGCAGGGCAGTTTTTATAGAATATAGAATGCTCTGTTCAGTGGATAGAACTGATATTCTTTCTATTGTTGCCTATGATACAAGAGCCACGGACAAGCTAGAAATAGCCTTTTACTGGAAAGTGAACTGTTGGGGTGGTACTTTGGGGTAGGGAAAGGTGAAGTTTCCTAACGCCCGATTTGGGGGTAGTATTAAGTGTCATTGTTTGTATATTCAAAAAAAGAAAATGTGTCATTTAAAAAATTATTTTGTGTGCCTGGCATCTTGTATAATTTCTCTTGTTTACATGTGTGTGTTTGCTTTGTTCTCCTGCAGATTCCATTTTTCCCCTTTCACGGTTGAGCTTTGCTACCCATCTTCCTCACTTGCCATCAAAGAAGAGTTGCTCGTAGTTGTGGTGGGTCCTTTAATGCTGAATGCAGTGATACTTCCTTTGGTTCTGATCAGATGGGGCTGTCAGCTACTGTTTGCCTCCTGCCCTGATGTCTTGTCAAAATTAATCATTACCATGGGACTATGGACAGTTCTAGACCCATTGGCCGTGTTTATAGTGGATACTATCCTCGGGGTAAGTCAAGTAAAATAATCAGGATATGAGTTCTTGACATAGAATTTAGCTTCAGTGCATGAATCAGCTGACATGAGAGGTTTCAAGAATCATGAGCAATTCACTATGTATCTTAAATGGAAGTTATTAAGCTTTCCACATCATAAAAAAATTCTGGATGTCTCTTATTATCCATTGATGTGCTTTTAGCATCTTAAATGAACATTTGCAAAATAAGCAAGAAATAATGTTGGAGATCAGATCCAAACTAATTTTGGTGCATTTTCAAAAAAAAAAAACAACAACAAAACCTATTACAGCGAAGTCTTATTTGTAACTTTTTGTTGGGAACTTACTTTTTAGTAGTAAGGATTTTCACTGCCAAACTTTATTTAAAAAGTAATCATACAGTGGCTCCTTCAATTGGTTAGATTATTTATTTGCTTTGTGATCAACGACTCTTCTGTAATAAACACACTCAAGAAGAAGAAGAGCTTTTTAGACAATTCTAGGTAATAAATAAAATATAAAGCCTTCGTCCATAGGCATTTATTTTGACTTTTGTGATGCTAATAAAAGGAAAGGAAATCTGAATTTTAACTAAATTTTTGTATTGTAGATCTGGCTATGAAATATAACCCCAAGCAAGAGAGCGAACGGATACTATAAATAAATCAATATGATCAAATATTCATTTAAAAATAATCTCAATTTATCGAATAATATTCTACAATGGGTATATTTCTCCTATCAGGAAGAAAAAGGAAGGTTTCCCGATGGGTTTACATAGGTCGAGACTGTATTCATTGTGCCAAGCAGATCAAAGAGGTGGGGCATTTTGATGGACTCTACTTGTTAAGTGTTTGAAATGTGCTTTTAGAACTGAAGACCAAATTGGTGTTCAAACTGCATCGTGAAGATAGCGTCCTGGGTGCTGTGGTAGACAGCTAGGATGGGCAAAGCCGGTCACGGTTTTATTTCTGTCCCTCAGGTCGCACAATGCTGCAGCAGGTTTTCTCAAGGATCCTGGGCTTGCATCACTTGGGGGTCTTATTAAATGCAAATTCTGATTTGGCAGCTGGAGTGTGGGATTCTGCATTTTAACAGATTCCTAGGCGACACCAGAGATGTCGGCTCCGTGGGCCAGACCGCACCGTGACAGGGTGCCGGATGTTTTACTGAGACAGCCTCTCTCCCTTTCCTTTGTTTGCTAGGTGGGGCTTTCACTTCTTCTGGGTTCCTGGGTTGTTCTCAACAAGACCTGGACCTAGGTGCACTGAGTCCCTTAATGGGTTGTTAGGCTTTGTGTGGGCATTCTGCCTGCGTATTTGGCATTAGAATGACCTCTGCTAGAAAGGCTTAGAACCTGCAGATAAGTGCAGTAGTTGACCCTGCGACCATGTAGATCATTTAACGTTATTAAAATGAATTAAAATCAATGCACATTGAACCTACCAATGTATCTAGTTTCTGGTCCCACTGCTGAGGATTCGGGGAAGGGCCACATACCAAGGACAGTTGATCAGTGTTTGGAAGGCCCGATTGTTTCCACGTTCAAACCTGCAACTACCCTCTTAAGCCTCAATACCGTCTAACACCTTGATGAGAGGTCCGAAGAGGTTGTGTTTTCAACCCCATCTCTAAGTGTTTCCACCCTGATCGTTGGCCGCATTTCTGATTCTGAGTGGATTGAGCTGGAGCCAGTTGGACTTTGTCCACATTCCCACTTCCCTCAGACCCCAGGTGAGAGATGACGAGACCACACCCTCAAGGTTGGTTGAGCAGGAAGTGTAGAGAAACATGCTGTGGACATTCTGGTAGCATCATGTTCCATGGCATCTCAGAATGCCTTCCAGAGGCCTGAGGTGCGTATTGAGCAGATGGGGTGCCGGTGTGATCTGCGACACCACATGTGAAGCCATTTGGAGAGGATGAGCGGCTATGTCTATGATCTTCTGAGATCTCCTCGTACAGAATGTCTGCAGCCCTCTCAGAATGGCTTTCTGTATTCCAGTCGAGTCCTCTAGAGAGATTAATAGCTGAAGGATCCACTGTATCAAAGGCAGCTGACACAACGAGCAGTCTTAATATACTCTGGGGCCTCTGATGTAATCTATAGGAAAGTAGCCTCCAGCAGGGCCATCTTAGAACCAGTTCAGAGGTCTGTAACCCGATGGAAACTGACTTGGACTCTAATAGATGAGTATGGCACCCATATCCTTCTCCACTTGGAAAGAAAAGCTGAAGGCTCGTTCCCCATCTGCACAATTATTGATTCTCCAATTAGAATCCATCATGCTTCATTGCAGATGACATCTAATTTTTCTGTCTTAAGAAAAAAAAAAACACTTTAAAGCTGCATGTAACGCACAGAGCAGCAGCACTGGAGTCTACACGTGGACACTCCCAATAATTAAATCTAAATACACTGTTTAACATGCTCTCCAGGGGCGCCTGGGTGGCTCAGTCGGTTGAGCGTCCGACTTCAGCTCAGGTCATGATCTCATGCTTCATGGGTTTGAGCCCTGCGTCGGGCTCTGTGCTGACAGCTCAGAGCCTGGAGCCTGCTTCGGATTCTGTGTCTCCCTCTCTCTCTCTGCCCCTCTTCTGTTCGCGCTTTTTCTCTCTCTCAAAAATAAATAGACGTTAAAGAAATTTTTAAACAAACAAACAAAAAACCAGAAAACAAGCTCTCCAGTGATGGAACAGCGCACCAAGTTTTCGAGGTGCTTCTCTAAAGCAGTGGTTCACAAAACGAGGTCACTGGACCAATGGCATCCGTTTTACCAGGGAACTTAACTGCAGTGCAAATTGAAATGTAAAATCTCAGGCCCTGCACCAAAGCCGTGGAGGCAGAAAGTCTGGGAAGGAGCCCAGCCTCTGAGAAGGGGTTACTGTGTTTTAACAAGTCTTCCAGATGATTCTCATGCTCATTAAATTTAGAGAACTACTGTTCCACATGCCTTCATAGTTATCCCAGACTGAATGTCACTCATGAGACTGGAGTTGTCTCGGTTCATACTTCCGGTTCTTTGAGCCCTTCTTTTTAGCAGATAAACCCAGGGATAACTTGTATTGGATCCTGGTAGGCCCGCCAAGAGAGAGGCTACCTTATTTTCCTGATAGGTTTTGTTCTGGATCAATTTTTTTTTTTTTTTTATGGCAATCTAAAAGGAGATGTGGCAGATGCAATGGTTTGAGGCTGAGGCATTGAGTGGCTGTTGATGGTGCTAATAACATTTTGTTAGTCTCTCAGTTTGCTGGTTCAGAAGTTGGCAATGGATTCCCAGACCCCCATTGATGATACAACAGTTCCATTGAGTTCATAAATTCTTTCCGTGCCTAAGCCCCAATCTAGATAAAAAGTAGAGGAAGCATTTGCTATTGAATGTTTTAATTGATCAGCATGTATTTATTGACTATACAATCTCTGCCCGGGATTTTCTCTTTCTTTTAAGTTTATTCATTTATGTGGGGGTGGAGGGGAAAGGGCAGAGGGAGAGAAAGGGAGGGAGAGAGAATCCCAAGCGAGCTCCAAGTTGCCAATGCAGAGCCCACCACAGGGCTGGAACTCGCAAAACCGTGAGATCCTGACCTGAGCCGAAACCAAGGGTTGGATGCTTAACCTACTGAGCCACCCAGGTGTCCCTCTCTGCGCAGGATTTTAAAAGAAACAGAATAAGTTTGAGGTTGTTTCTGCCCTCCGTATAGATAGTGAGAAAAGAATAGCACATAAGAACCAAGATCAAACAAAAGGTAGAATACAAGTGTCTTCCTTCAGCCAATCATTCTTGAAAATCCATCAGAAATGATCATGGAAGAGCATGGTAATAGAGCGATTTCCAAGGTAAAATTGGGTTCTGGTCCCACCTCTGCCATTTGTCAGCCAGATGACGTTGGATAAGTCAGTTAACCTCTTCAGTCTTCACCTTCTTTATATGTATCACAAAAAAAGTAATAACACCTACAAATAGTGACACCTACCATACTCGTTGCACAGTATTGTTGGGACAGCCAGCTGGAAATGCACTTTGAAAAATGTAAGGCACCTCACATCAAAGATGAAAAAAATGAGGATAAAGATGGTAATGAAGTGATACGACTTACGCTCTGTATACAACATCAGGTAGAACAGCCGTGGCCCCAGTGATCCAGGCAGGAACTTACATCCTAACTGGAGAATCACACACAAAGAGGAAGTATGGGCAGTGTGTTCTGAGTGCCTTCTGGTAGGCCTATCATCATTCCCTTATATCCTTTAAATCTTTGTTCAAATGGCGCCTTTTCTGATTGCAGTATTTAATAATACACCCCCATCCCTCCTACACTTTTTTCTGCTTTACGTTTTTCTTTGAGATTCTATCTTCTTATATGCCATATGTATCACTTAATATTACTTACATGCTTACTATCACTTCCTTCCCCTCTCCCCAACCCCCAACTTAAAAGTAAGCTCCAAAAACAGGGCTCGTCCAATTTTATTCACTGTCTTACCTCCAGAGCTTAGTGACACATGATGGGCGTTCACGACAATGTGCGTGGATCAAACGAGTGATCAACATCTATTGATTAAATTATGTTATTGGCATCAAATATATATCTTTTTTTTGTTTGTTTTTTTTTTTCAGCAGTGAATACTGCATCTATTTCTCTTCCTTTAAGAAATAGTAGAAAGATAAGATCTAGAAGAGGAGAGGTATACGGCAATGCTTACAGATCTTCTGCCTAAAGTCCAAGTGACGGACTTGGATTTGTAGTCTGTATTCTACAGTCTGTAGTCTGTATTCTGCAAGGTAGACTGAGTAACATGTACAGAATATAAAAATCAAAGTTTTGGCATGACAGTGAAAGAAACGACAGTTGGGAGTCAGAAGATCTGACTTCTAGTCATTGCCCACATGTTAAAGGATGGTAAAGGGAAAATAAATTAACCTCTCTAGGCTTCTGATTTTATCTATACATATGTGATATGGATTAGTTTTGAACATGCCCTTTTAAGCTATACTTATATAGTTGCCTGTTTCAAAAGTGAAGAAATTCTTCCTCCTTTCTTACATTGAAGAAAACATACCTTATTTACATTTATATTGCATATTACTTCCACCTGATATCAGAGTCATAATTACAGAACATTTATGTTTTATAAAATTCAAAGGTCAAAGATGTCAAATGACAATGTTCTAGGTCCTCAACATTTAATATTGTTTTTAAAGGCCTCATTGCCTTGTATTTATTTCAAACTCAGTAGAGGATATGCTTTTCCTTGTCTCTAATAAGGACTTATTGTTAAATTGACCTAATGTAAACTTTGGTTTCCAAGCTCACATTAAATAGCCTGATAACTTTTTTATAAGTTTCTAAAATAAGCCATCTATTTTATGCATAGCACAAATTAAATTCCTTTCAAATCTGCTTCAGAGAGAAAGGGATCTTTCCACCATCATATTTAATTTCTTCATATCTTGTGCTCATTAAATTCAGACGTTAATAGTACATAAATAATATATGGCTTTCACTTTATGAATTGCATGTAGAGTGTACACATTTAAAAGCTTATAGGGAAAACGAGGAGAAAAAAAAAAACCCTAGCAAACCAGCCATGAAAGCCAAGGGGTTTTCCTTTCCTTTACAGCTGAAGATCTGGTGGTCTTTACTACCCTGAAAATTCAATTTAAAAACAAATTGTGGTATCATATGGTTTTTTGTGTATAAAATTAATCTCACTTGATGATCAGTGTTTCCGTCCTAATTTTTTTTTAATTTGTATTTTTTTCCCTCAGCGGCTTACACAGAATGGGGAGACTCCCGTAGCTGACGCGGCAAAGCTGTACTGGGTGTTTGTAAGAACCATGCAGTCGGGAATTCTCGGTGTCATGCTCACAGTGCTAATTTACATCCTCCTGTTCATCATTTCTTCTTTGATTTTATATTTGTACTGTCTCAGGTAAGGTGCTTCAATCTTTTTTGGGTCTTTAGACTGTTCAGTCTTGTTCTGCAGTCAGGCTGTGAGACTATGGTTGAAGAAAAGTTAGAATCACATCTACCCATCTAAGATAGAAATGTCCTTGTTTGTAGCAATTGTCATGAAAATCAGCTGAGAAATTAATTGACTTTTGGGGGAAGATGTCTCCATAATGGAGAGATCACATTTTTCTGCAAATCATTATACTTAGCGCTTCCAACTAGGGGCCAACAAGAAACAAAGAGTAATCCCGTGATACCCAAAATATTCTGGTAAGTTTCCTGGGCAGCTCATGTAAAATTCTTTTTTTCTCCTCCTTCCAACCCACTCTCTTTCCAGTCTTCCTGCCCCCACCAGAATTACCAGTAGAAGAATCATCCTGCAGCTTTTATCCTGAATGTCATAGGGTCTGGCTTTCCAGTTTGCTCATTTGGCAAGCAATGTATGTGAATGAAAAAAGATGAGAAAAGCAACAAATTTGAGGCGGCACGAAAAAGGCCAGGAACACATTTCACTCTGTTGATGGTGTCCTTTGTTGTGTAGAAGCTTTCGAGTTGGACATAGTCCCACTTACTCAATTTTGCCTTAGTTGCCTGTATTTTCAAAAGCTATTTTCATATCCGTGTAATCGTTGTCAAACACAATGTCATGAAGCTGGGTATCCATTTGCATGTGGATATCCAGTTTTCTCAGCACCATTTGTTGAAAAAACCATCCATTACCCACTGTATATTCTTGGCATCCTTGTTGAAGATTGGTTGACTGTATATGCGTGGATTTATTTCTGGGATCTTTAGTCTGTTCTATTGGTCTAAATGTCTGTATTTATGCCATTACCACACTGTCTTAATTACTGTATCTTTGTAACATAATCCAGCAACTCCACTTCTAGAGATTTATCCAAAAGAAATACAATCAGGATCTCAAAGAGATATTAGCACTCCCGTGTTCATTGCAGCATTATCCACAATTGCCAAGATAGAAAAACAGCCTAAATGTTCAACAGCAGATGAATGGATAAAGAAAATATTGTGGAGGGGGGCCTGGGTGGCTCGGGCAGTTGAGTGTCTGACTTCAGCTCAGGTCACGATTTCATGGTTCATGGGTTCGAGCCCCATGTCAGGCTCTGTGCTGACAGTTTGCTCAGAGCCTGGAGCCTGCTTTGGCTTCTGTGTCTCTTTCTCTCTTGCTCCTTCCCCACTTGCGCTTTGTCTCTCAAAAATAAATAAATGTTAAAAAAATAAGAAAAAAAGAAAATGTTGTGGACACACACAATGGAATATTATTCAGCTTTGGGAAAGAAGGACGTCTTGCAATATGTGACAATGTGGAAGAACCTTGAGAACATTATTTGCTAAATGAAATAAGCCAGTCACAGGACGACAATTACTACATGATTCTACTTATATGAAGCATCTAAAATAGTCAAAGTCATAGAAGCATAGAGTGGAATGGTGATTGTTAGGGTCTAATGGGGAGGGGGAAATAGAGATTTGCTTTAGAGCAGACATAAAGTTTCACTTACGCAAGATGATTTAGTTTTGAGATCTGCTGTACAACATCATGCCTATAATTAACAATACTCTATTATACACTTAAAGATTATTAAGAGAGTATATTTCTTGTTAAGTGTTCTTACCATAATTAACAAAGAAAAAAGTGCTAGGAGGAGGTCAACACAAGTGTCTCTGAGAGCATACATAGAGCAAAGGAACCAAGACAGGTCTGGAAGAGGATTGGGGCAGAAACCAAAGACATAAGTGGAAATATAACCCTTGAGTAATTTTCAGAGGTTTCATATAATTTGGCGGGGAAAAACAGAAGAAAACACATGCACGGGCAAAGGAAAGATGTGTGAACCCACGTGATCATGAGAAAGTATGATGTATTTGGCCACACCAAAGTTTTTTAATATGGCTGGAGTACAAGATAAGGGACGATGGCAGTTGGCTGAGATAAGATTAGAAATGTAGTCAGGGACTAGATGATAAAATTATTGAATATCAGGGTCCCTGGGTGGCGCCCAGTCAGTGGAGCATCCAACTCTTGATTTTGGCTCTGGTCACGATCCCAGGGTTGTGAGAACGAGCCCTGCATTGGACTCTGCATAGGCCCTGAGTCAGGCCCTGTGTTGAGCATGGAGCCTACTTAAGATTCTCTCTTTCTCTCTCTCTCTCTCTCTCTCTCTCTCTCTCTCTCTCTTCCCCCATCTGCCCCTTTCCTGCATGCTCTCTCTCTCTCAAAAAAAAGTATTAAATATCATGTTGTGGAGTTTGAATTTGTTCTAATGGTAAGGTGAAAAGAATGGAAGATTTTAAATAACTTTAATTTTAGGGCAATAACTCTACTAGGAGAAAGGAAAGTGGATTTAATAGTGGTCAGATTGAACTAAGGGAAATCTAATGAGAAAGCCGTGAGTATCAAGAGCCTTAACTAAAGAGAATGACATGGGAAGTGGACTGTTGTGGCATATTGAAGAAATAGGTGACACACAATAGAACCTTTGGCCTTGTTGGAAGTTGAAGATGAAGGAAAGGATGGCATTTAGCATAACCTTAGGTTTTGGAGTTGGGTAGAAAGGTGGATGTTGGTAGCATTCTCAGAGACAAAGATTACAGAGAGTAAACATTTGGAGGAGGTAGACCGTGAGTTCAATTTTTATTCATATTGACCTTAAGGTATCTTGGATATTGTCAAGGGAAAAAAAAAAACATCATAAGAAGTCAGATCGATGAGTGTAGAGCTCAGGGAAAACAATAATGACCGTGAATTCATGTGGAGGACGTCTTGAGTGTCATTGCTTGTAGGGTAGATGCTTGATTGCAGTAGGCTGAGTGAAGAATAAGGACACAGAGTCAGGATTTGCTAACTATGTTTGTTTGTTTGTTTTATTTTTAATACAAAGCTATGCTGTAAATGGAAAATGTGGAAAATGGTCGGAAAATATTTTTTTTTATAAAAGAATAGTTTTTAACGTGGATGTGGTCTGAATATATTTATATGCATATATGAAAATTCTACAAGGAGGAAAAATATTGCAAATGCTTAAGCAAGGGAGAGTGACTGAGTGAGGAAGTCTCTGAAGACAGGAGGTTGAGCTCATATGGAGACAAACCCGGGACTTTAGGAAATGAATCTTGTCACTCAATGTGATAAGGGAAGAGATAAGGGTGAATGCAATGGCATGGGGGTTCCTGGCAGGGCGCTGAAGGAATTCACATATGATAGCCATTATAATTTTCTGTGAAATGGGAGATGAGCACACCCCTCCATTCTTCCTTTCTTAGATCAACAACATAGCTGCCTTAAAGTTGTACGTCCCTGGGGAAGGGAAGAAAGTGTTCCCTGATCATTCAGTTTCCATTTGACTACTAATTTGTCCTATGGCCCCAGGCAAGGATGTTCATTTGCTAGATTTCTGGCATTTTCTTGTGTAACTTGGTAAGGATGACACATATGTGTAGCTATTACAAGAGGCTCCACACGAAGCATTACTCTATTATTTAAAATGACTAGGGTCTCCTAAAGAAGTTGAAGAAATCAAATTGTGTATCATACAGTTTAGACTTTCATAGGATTAAAAACTTATCAGATAATGTTATGTACCATTTATTACCGTATCAGTATACTCTTCTCACTTATAGGAAGGTGGATGTTTACAACCAAGCATTTCTTTGTCCAAGGTTCACATTAAAAAAAATTTTTTTTTAATGTTTATTTGTTTTTGAAGGGGAGAGACAGACAGAGTGTGAGGTGGGGAGGGGCATAGAGAGAGGGAGACACAGAATCTGAAGCGGGCTCCAGGCTCTGAGCTGTCAGCCCAGAGCCTGACGTGGGGCTTGAACTCACGTAAGGTTCACATTGTTATTATCAAGATTGCTTGTGAAGTATGGAAAAATAAGCATAGAATGTATGCACCAAATAGCTAGGATTTAATATTTTGCTGCCTCAGACCAAGAGTTGTTTGCTTTAAAATAAAACAGAAGGGTTAGCCCCTGGGAACATGTGTGTAGGTAGGAAGGGTGGGAAGCCCTGTGATGGATGGATAAATGATTAGGGAAAAACAAAGGTAAACGAAGTGTATGGACATCATAGAGAATGAGCCTGAAAAAGTCCAGGAGGAATAAACAAGTTTTATTCACTCTCTCGACCTTAGGCCCCTCACTGCCTTCCATGCCGATCCTATTCTATCAGAACCAGGCATGCTCGGTAACCCCCAGGTTTTGCTTGTGTTTAGAAGCAGGTGCCCTCAAAATATCTCTACATGGTGATAGAGATAACAGTAATCTCCTACAAGGAAAATACCTGTATTTTTCGTAGGCATAAAGTCGCTCTTACACGTCAGCTGAAAGAGCTCTCTTTACTGATGTTTGCACAACGTCTCTCTCTAAAACGCTAAATAGCTGAGTGGCTCTGTTCATCTACACAGCAAGCACTGCCACCAGTGGAGGCATCTGGTCAATGAAGCAGGGTTTGCTGTGGCCTAAAAGTAGACAAAATGACACGAAATCACAAGAACTCATCTTGTGCCAGTCTGGATTTGTGCATGTTGACTGATGTAGGTTAGCATTCTTTTTTTTTTTTTTTTTAATTTTTTTTAACGTTTATTTATTTTTGAGACAGAGAGAGACAGAGCATGAACAGGGGAGGAGCAGAGAGAGAGAGGGAGATACAGAATCAGAAGCAGGGTCCAGGCTCTGAGCCATCAGCCCAGAGCCCGACGCGGGGCTTGAATTCACAGACCGTGAGATGGTGACCTGAGCTGAAGTCGGACGCTTAACCGACTGAGCCACCCAGGCACCCCTGTAGGTTAGCATTCTTCATCCAAATATTAAGGCAATGATCCTAAATCTTCTGGGCTTTTGGATCAGTCCTGTCAAAACATGCGATAACGTGGCTGGTATTACAGGAACATAGAGCAGATCAAGTCTGTTGCGTAGGCTGTGAACGGAGAATTTTGTCTAGCTCTGTAGACGCTCTACATTATAAATGTAGAGTAAATGTAGAGGCTCTAGATTGGACCCTATTGAGTTTGGCTGATTGGATCTTATTCCTCCAAAAGCCTGAGTAATTTATTGCTGAAGGGGTTCTACTAGAAAATTCTCACTCGTCATAGTTCTAGTGGGAGAGTTGACCTGTACGAGGACGTTCTGGACCTGAGTGTGGTTATTTGAACTGGATTTTATGACTATAAAAAAGCATTAATCTTTTTAAGTTATTTTTTCCTTATTATAGGAAGACTGTGTTATTTAGGAAAAAAATTGACACTACAGAAGAGAATCAAAACATAAATTTTAAAAACACCAATAATGTCACCATCTAGACAAAGTGGTGTTAATCTTTTGGCAAATTTATTTCAATTTTTTCCCCATATATATTGATTTCTACAAAGCTGAAGTTATTCTGTAAGAATAATTACATATGTTGATTTTAACCTTAATATTCTATGATAAATATTTTCATATTCTTTACTTACTTCATGAACATTTAATGCCCACACATTTTTTATAGCATATAAGCAGTATAAAATATTTAAATATTTATTTATTCCTGGACAACAGATTGTTTCTCATTTTTTCTTTTGCATCTTATGAATAATTCTGATGAACATCTTAAGACTGGTCTTGTTCACATTTTAGATTATTCTTTGAAGAGTGTCCTAGAGACCCAGAAACACTCTTCCAGACAGCACGATGTTTATAAGACACTTGATACAGTTTCAAAATTGTTTTTTAGAGACTTTGTATGCATTTATACATGTCAGAAGCACATGGGGATCTTACCAAATCACATTCACATCATGTGTTAACTTTTTTTAGCCTAATAGAAGAAATGGGATCTCATCTTTTTCTACATATGCTCTCCTTTGTTTCCAGTTACTAAATATTCTTAGTAGGCTTAACGCTCAGTTGTAGTTTTTCTTTGTGAATTGCCTTTTAAATGTCCCTTTGCCTCTGCCTTTCTTTCTAAAGAGTATCCAAATGTTTTCTTTACTGAGTTATATGAGTTTTATACATATGACAGAATTAACTCTTTTGTCATATTTTAACATATTTAACACATTTTAGCATATTTTAATTCTCCATTTGACAATTAACTTTTAAATGTATTTTTGATAGTTTAGAAAAATAGCTATTATAATTAATATGCAGTAGAGCCTTTTGATCATTATTAGACTTATCTAAATGTATCTTAAGTTAAAAGAATCCTTCCTCATTCAGAAATTCTGTAACTATTTACTTCTATTTTTGTAAAATTTGTATTTTGTTCATTGAACCCCTTACCATAAGCCATGCAGAGTTCATATGATACAGATAGTGTCAAGATTTAAATAAGACACCTTTTATTTTATTTTACTGGTCTTTTCTGTAAGTTGGTATTATCTCTAATTAGCTGTTGTGCTATTTTGTTTTACTTTGAGAAATTTTAATTGTCAGCTTATGTTTCCAGTGTGATAAATGGAGCTCCTCCTTGGTAGAGCCTCTTTAAAAAAATTTACATTAAAAATGTTTATTTATTTTGAGAAAAAGAGAGTGGGAGGAGGGACAGAGAGAGGAGAGGGAGAGAATCGTAAGCAGGCTCCCAGCTGTCAGTGCAGAGCCTGACGTGGGGCTCGAACTCATGAACTGTGAGATCATGACCTGAGTCACAATCAAGAGTTGGACGCTCAACTGACTGAGCCACCAAGCGCCCCTAAAAAATTTACCTTTTGACAAACTTTAGATGGCCATCTTATAGGCATTGGCATGACGAAAAACTGACGACCATCTACACCTCACAGGGTGTTTGCTTCATTTGCATCACTGTGGGTCCCACATAACCCTTCTGAGGAAAGCCTTTGTTGATATTATATGGATCCCTCTCCTCTAAATCCCTGATTGGAGTCATCCAGAAGAACTACAGGCTGCTTACATATTTGTTTATAACATTCAGAGAATGAGAAATCACAATTTAAATGTCAGATTTGTTTAAGCTTTTATATTCTTGGGAGCTGTACACAAATCGGAAAGACTGGTACTCAAGTTAATTAGTTTTTGGGGTGTGGACGTGTCTTCCTAATTATTGACTTAATGGTTCCAAATAGCCTGATAAATTTTAGCTGCGGACACTTATTACTTAGGAAAATTAATTTGGATGAAAATAATTTAAAGGTAGGTTTTGATGAGGATATTATGAGCATATTCATTGCTTAGGGAATACATATAAGATAATCAAAGATTTTCCACTTTCCCAATCAATCTCCTTTAAAATAAAAGCAAAATATTATTTATCATGTAGGGAAAAAATTCTAAAAATTCTCTAACTACTGTAGAGCTAAACAATTTTCATACCTCCTGAACTTGCCACCTCGTGACGGGCACTCAGTGCCCTGCTTGTCTAGGAATATATCTATTTAAATTTTTTTTTCAACATTTATTTATTTTTGGGACAGAGAGAGACAGAGCATGAACGGGGGAGGGGCAGAGAGAGAGAGACACACAGACTCGGAAACAGGCTCCAGGCTCTGAGCCATCAGCCCAGAGCCCGACGCGGGGCTCGAACTCACGGAGCGCGAGATCGTGACCTGGCTGAAGTCAGACGCTTAACCGACTGCACCACCCAGGCGCCCCTAGGAATATATCTATTTAAAAGATTTGGACGCTACATTGTGTCAGCTCCAGCAAACTGAATGATTATAACCAAATTAGTTCATTGCTGTGGGTCCAGATAATTCAGTGATCGTTCGTTATTCAAAAGCCCATCAGTATCCCCACTCTGTGCCTTAGGCCCTAAGCTCTTTGGTGTGGGCAGCTGAGTTCCTGCTATATGCTGATTCCCCTTCTGTCTTTTCTTCAGCAAGTAGAAGGATCTATTTCTACCCCAACTAACCCCATCCGTAGCTGCAAGAAGCTGGGTCGGAGATAAACTGAACATTTCTTGACGTAATATTCTCTTGTAAATATATAATAAAAGTGGCTCAGTTAAATCTAAATCATTCATCAGTCACTTGATAAATTGGCTTTTGGTAAATTGACCTTCTTCTGATACCTCTAAGATAAAAGAAACTAAAATAGTCTACCACAATTTTTATTTTCATCCCGAACTCACAGGAAACTGGGTATATGAGTCTTGACCAATGGCAAGCAGGTGTCAAAAAGGTATGTGTACCTGGGTAAAGTGACAATGTACACACTCTCTTTTTGGCACAGTCCATATCTCTGGCATGGGCTTCTTTTGGGCCACTGGAATGAGAAATGTCCTTTCCTCCTTCTATGTAAGTATCACCATCTGATAGTGCAGGTCACGCGCATGAACCAGCGTCAGTCCCTACTTCTCTCTGTCATATCCTGTATAATCCATAAAACTCTCTGTGAAGGGTTTTTATCTTAACTTATCACTAAAATCATTGAACAAACAAGTGATCAAACACAAAGAACAACTGTTTTGCTTTGCTTCTACAAAATAATGAGGATTACATGTGCACCAAATGGCAGGTTACACTCACAAACCATGTATCTAAAATGTTACATAAGTAGGTCGGAATAAAAAAGAAATATAGTGGCAAAATGACATGGAACTCTGGACTGCAAAGGGCAAAGGTATTGATTGTAGAATTCACCATTGTCTTCTCTGTACCCAGAAAAGTGTTTAGAACACAATAGACACCCAACAAATATTGGTTGCAATGAAAACACGAATAAATGAATGCATTTTCTTAATATTGAAGACATACCCCTTTCAATAAAATATGGTTCACAGACTGTAAGTTCAAATGACTCTAGTCCCCAACTGCTTTTCATTTTTAACTCTTCCCTGGAATATAATGAGGGGGTGTGAAAAAGACATACACAGAGCTCTCAGGTGTGTTATTTTGACTTATCCAAGTGATAAAAAGAATAGATTTTAAATCTGAATTCTCTGGCAACATCCAACTTCAAAAAATCACAGCGCAATGTGCAAAGAGGAGTCGAAAAGGAGTCGCAGTGGTGCCCACAGCAGAGTAAATAAAAGCGTTTATAGGCATTGTATGCAAAAAGTCCAGAGGACCCAGGGGAGGGCTGAACCTGTCATAGACACAGAGTGCTTTGTAACTCCCTTCTTGCCGGTTCTCAGCTATGATTTGGTGTCTCCAAAGCTCAATTCCGTTTGGCCCAATCTTCGTTCTCTACCACTCTCTCCAACTCATTTTTTCTCTTTATTCATCTGGTGAGTAGGTTCATATGAGGCTTGCTTAGATGCTCAGAACTGCGGATGGATTCTTAGTGATTTTGGTCACATTTGTAAAGGAGCCATCGTTCTGCAAGGACACAAATGGTTGAAGGTGCCTCAGCCTTTAGTCTGACTTAAGTGCTTGGGCAGCATTTTTTTTTTTTTGTCTTTTTTTTTTTTTTTTTTTTTGTCATTAATAGTGATCTTGAGTCAGGACCTCTCACCAGCCCTGTGCTTTCCCAGTGGTCAAGGCCACACAGCTGAATTTGATTTGAGAAAATGCCACTGCAGTTCTTCTGGTTCACCCCACTCTTTAAACTTTGGGTTTTCCTGTAAAAATGATCTGCCTACAGTAGCAACCGGGTGGCTTAGTGGGTTGAGCGTCCAACTTCAGCTCAGGTCATGATCTCATGGTTTGTGAGTTCGAGCCCCGTGTCAGGCTTGCTGCTGTCAGTGCAGAGCCCGCTTCGGATCCTCTGTGTCCCTCTCTTTGCCCCTGCCCCCCGCCGGCGCTGTCTCAAAAATAAATCAACATTAAAAAATAATTGATCTGCCTGCATCACCTGAGTCAGCACCCTCACGGGAATAGAAGACAATATGAACTGGACCTCGTGGTCATTAGAATGAACTACTGAACCAGCAAGAATAGAATTCTAACTCTAATATATAGTGAAAAAGTCAGGACCTGCTAACATCGTTTCCTTTTCAAAGATGAGGAAACCAAGCCTTAGTGACTTTACGTAATTTGCCTAAGGCTGCACAGGAGGCCAGTGGCTCAGCTGATGCCCACACGCAGCCTTCAGACATCCAGAACCTACAATACTAATTGTCCCTCATATTTCTTACTTTTTCTACACAATGAGATGACTTAAATTTCATATTTGTGGTTAATTTTCACCTAATGAATGAATACGATGTCGTGGTCTGATACCTGGATTGAAGACTGTTGGGCCTGGCTTGAATCTTGGCTTGTGTGTCTTTGGCAAGGGTTTTACCTCTATGATTCTTTAAAATGTGGACAGTAAATAAAGAGTAAAACTTTGTTTTTTAGAGTCCACATATGAGTGAAATAGTGTGATGTTTGTCTTTCTCAGTCTGACTTATTTCACTTAACATCATAGCCTCTAGATCCGTCCATGTTGTTGCAGAGGCACAGTTTCGTCCTTTATTTTATGGCTGGGTAACATACACACACACCCACACATACACCACACTTTTTTTTCCTTCCATTCACCTATGGGTGGACCCTTATGTTGCTTTCATATCTTGGCCATTGCAAATAATGCTGCAGTAAACATAGGGGCACATGTATCTTATCAAATTAGTGTTTTCATTTTCTTCGGGTAAATACGCAGTAGTGGAATTATAGGATCAACCAAATAAATTAATAAACAACAACAACAAAAACCAGAATTAGACGTGTAAGTACAGAGAAATAAACTGATTGTTGTCAGAGGGAAGGGGTTGGCCGGATGGGCAAAATGGGTGAACAGGAGTAAGAGACACAGACTTCCTGTTATGGAAGGAATAAGACCTGGGAATAAAGGGCACAGCACAGGGAATATAGTCAATAATATTGTAACAATGTTGCATGGTGACAAATGGTGGCTACACTTGTGGTGAGTGTAGCATAAAATATAAAGAAGTCGAGGGGCTCCTGGGTGGCTCAGTCGGTTAAGCGTCCAACTTCGGCCCAGGTCATAATTTGGGTCATAACTTCACGGTTGGTGGGTTTGAGCCCCACGTCGGGCTCTGTGCTGACAGCTCAGAGCCTGGAGCCTGCTTCAGATTCTGTGTCTCCCTCTCTGTCCGCTCCTCCCCTGCTCCCACTCTGTGTCTCTCTCTTTCTCTCAAAAATAAATAAACATTAAAAATTTTTAAAAAAAGTAAAGAAGTTAAATCTCTATATTGTACACCTGAAACGAAGGTAACATTGTGTGACATCCATACTCAATTTTTTTCTTTAGAAAAAAAGAGTAAAACTTTGATCTGCTCCTTGGGAGTGACTTAATTGATTTAAATAGTATATTTCTAAAAAAAAAAAAAAAAAAAAAAAAGTATATTTCTAACAGATTTGTAATTTAGGCAGCTCAGTTTAGTTCTAAAATTCAGTTCTTTCAAGATATACATGAATTTAGTCAAACAATTTAGAACTTTCAATTAACTTTGACAATTCCACATATATATGTCAATAGGACTTCAAAACTGACATTCTGAAAAGAAATTCATTGTCTTCTACTCCAAATCACTTCATCTAGGGTTCCCTGTCTCAGTAAATGACAAGATCACCAATCCAATTCTGAGAAAGAAAGAAAGAAGAAAGAGAAAGAAAGAAAGAAAGAAAGAAAGAAAGAAAGAAAGAAAGAAAGAGAGAGAAAGAAGGAGGGAGGAAAGGAAGGAGGAAGGAACTTGGGGTCTGTCCTCAAACTCTTCCTCTCTCTCACCCTCCACTCATCCTTTCTAGGTTCTGACAATTCCTTAAGTCTTGAACTTGTCCATCGTGTTCTATCTATAGGCTCCTTCTTCTCCAATATGCCCTGATCTCTCCCTTGACTTACCATAACATTAGTCTCTTTGACTAGTCTCTTTATATTCTTTTTTGTGCCTTTTAATCTATTCTCTTCATTAGAACCAGAATGATTTTTATTTATTTATTTATTTTTCAACGTTTATTTATTTTTGGGACAGAGAGAGACAGAATATGAACGGGGGAGGGGCAGAGAGAGAGGGAGACACAGAATCGGAAACAGGCTCCAGGCTCTGAGCCATCAGCCCAGAGCCTGACGCGGGGCTCAAACTCACAGACCGCAAGATCGTGACCTGGCTGAAGTCGGACGCTTAACCGACTGCGCCACCCAGGCGCCCCAAGAACCAGAATGATTTTTAATTAAAAAGTATTATATCAAGGCTTGCCTTAAATCCACATAATGGCTGCCTATTGCTATCACAATAAGAGCTCTCTTGATCTGGGCCCTGCCTTCCCTATGTTACACTACCCTAATACTCTGTACTTTGTTCATCACTCTGCCATCTTCTTGCAGCTTTCAGGGCCCCACACAGGGTCCTCTCCACCCACTTCCTGGGATACACCCCTACCCCCTTCCTTACTGCTTGCATTTACCAAGTATTTGATGTTTGGTAGGCATATGTGAATGTTTGTTGATTAAGGTAGTAAATTAATGAGGAGTGAATGAAGAGGATGATTGTCCCCTTAAAAACATGAGACCACTCATATTTTGAAGGTTATAGAACTCATAAACCCGTGATAGAGCTATCTCTGGAAATGGGGGTGGAGGGGGGTTGACGACTTCCAATTGTGTGCACATTTTCATTTTCTAAATTTCTTCTCTCTTTTTCTAAAAGTATTTTCCCCTTCTTTATTTTCTCTTTTTTATTCTTTTTTTGTATTTCTCTTTTTCTCTATTTAGTATGATTTCAAACCAAAGCCATTTGAATTTCAATTAGTGTTAACAGAACGGTGAGCATTCAAGTGTTTCCAGAAAGCCAACAAAAGCTTCCTCCATACATATAAAAACTTTAATGTCATACACCTCATTTAAAATATTCAACAAGTCTCCTAAAGAATATGTGAGCCGGGGCACCTGGGTGGGTCAGTTGGTTGAGCATCCAACTCTTGATTTCGGCTCAGGTCATGATCACAGGGTTCTTGGGATCAAGCCGTGCATTGTGCTCTGCATTGAAAATGCCAACCGTGTTTGGGATTCTCTCTTCCTCTCTGTCTGACCCTCCCCCACCTCTCTCTCTCTTTCTCTCTCTCTTTCTTTCAAAATGAATAAATAAACATTTATAAAAAAGAATATGTGAAATCTGTTCATATATTCTTTTTTATAATTAAAAGAATAAGAATAAATTTTGGCAAGCATATGCTATTCAGAGCTATACCTGAAGCATTCTAATGTACTTACACCAGTAGATAAGTAGTTTTATGAGTAAATTGACTACAGTATTTATAAAGCCATACTGCTGAACTCATTTGCAACTTTTGGAGTTAAAAGGAAGCAATCATATTTGATTCTTTTAAATTTATATATATATGTATATATATATATATACACATATATATGTATACACACACACACACACACATATGTATTTTCTTTTAGAGCTGGTTTAAGTTACAGACTCCATCCTTTTTCATGACCCTTAAAATACTACATTAGCTAAATGTTCACACTTGTCCTTTTTAGCTTTAAAAGAAATGTCACATCCTAGGTTTCTGTAAATGACCCACATTCAGATGTGAACCAAACATAATAGCTTCTGCCATTCACCAGGCAATGAATTGCTTCAAATGTAGGACACAGGGCAGAGGACTTTGTAAATTACTTTGTTTCATTGGCCATCATCAGAACCTGTGGCATAATATGTGACCTATTTCTATAAACAATAATGCCTAAGGCTTTATGGACAGGTGGAATACCGTTTCTCTTTTAATTACATTTTGAAGAAATAATTTAAAAATGTAAAATTTTCAGACACTTTGAATAGTTGTATTGTTAAAAGAAATCCGAATTTGTAACCATCATCATGTAATGATATAGACTATCATAAAATATTAGCTTTTTATTAAAGAGTAACTCAAACCTATAAAAATGGCTAAAATAATACAATGAACTTTCATATTCTTTTTCTAATTGTACTACTTAAATTTTTTCCATGTTTGTTTTTCCTTTTCTCTTCTCTCATCTACTATGATTTAGTATCTTCAATTTTATATAATTCAACCTGATTTTTATACACACATGCCTACAATGGCAGAAAATGCATGGAACTAAATGTGCATCTGTGTGTGTGTGTGTGTGTGTGTGTGCGCGTGCGTGTGTGTGTGTGTGTGTGTGTGTGTTATTTCTGACCCATTTGAGAATACCAAACTTTCATAATTAAACATGATCCTGGAAAATTTAAACTCCATATTTCATTGACTGTCTCCAATGTTGTTTATACAGAGAAATTAGTCTGTTGCTCTCTCTCATCAATGTCTCCCAATGCCTAGTTTATTTATGCAATTGAAACTGTTTAGACATTGAATGTCTTTATAGAAATTTACTTAACATTTACTTGGACTCTTTAACTTTCTAAAAAGAACTGGAGAAGTGAAAGTTTGAGATATGCACCACTTTTGATCAGTACGGCCTGTGTAAATATCCAAATGGATAAAATAACTCACTTTTGGGTAAATGTTATATCACTTGACTGATTATATTATCAAATGAATTATATAATATTCAACACTCCCTTTATTTTAAAAATTTTGCACATATAACTACAGACTATTTTTTTCATCTTTTTTTTTGTGAGAACTTGCTCTACAGACCTGGAAGCTATGCTAAACACTAGTAATGGTTGGTAAGTTGACTCATTCACAACCCATCACAAAGCTTTTTCACTGGAAAATGCCACTCAACATAGCAAGCAAAAAATGTAAAACTAAAACGCGATTAATCTTCATACAGCTTTCCACACTCGAATGTGCCATTTTGTTCTCTGTTCAAACATTTGTGTACCATCCTGTAGATCCCTGCTTGGATGTTTACATAATTATTCTTTCACACAGAATGAAGGAGACATAAAGAGACGACAGACATTTTCTGGGCAAAAGGAACAGAAGTTAGCAGAAACAGGACTGTGATTCCTAATTAATTCAAAGTTAATTGCGTTGTTGATAATCTTGCACTTAAAATCTTCATATAGAAAATGTTTATGGCAGCAAATTGACAGTAATTTAAGTACATTAAATCTTCCTACCATTAAAAGAAAAAGATGAATGTTACATTAAGCAAGCTTAAGAGAATGGTAAAGACTAGTTCTTGTTTAACAAGACAACTAGCAAATCATTCAAATGGCCAACCTAGAATCTCAAGGCACAATAAGAGTAGTAGTTGAATTTCAAGATGGTGCCAAGCCATATGGCCTGTCTTGGGCCATCAGTGACACTGGCTGGCAGTTTTGCTTTTATTGCCACTCTGTAATGAAGGCAAAATAGGGGGAAAATAAAAGACACATAGATCTTATTTGGCAGGTAGGGTCAACAAATCTATTTTTACTATTTTAGAAAGAATCAAGATAGAGTTCGTTAAATGAAGATACGCATTGTATTGGTTACTTTCACTGAAGAGTCAGATGGTGGAATGAAATGAACCTTGGCATTAGCTCTGGGTTTAAATGCTGTCTTTGTTACTTATAAACAGCAAGACTATTTTTTTTTAATTTTAGTGTTATATTATGTAAAAGACAGGATTAAAGGAAGGCTAGATAAAAATAATGGATGTGAAAGGCCACCATTATAATGGGAACTCAATAAATTTTAGTTTTAATCATCTACCCTATTTAAACCAAATAGAATTATCCTGATCATTGAAATTAAATACTTACAGATCTCTACTTTGTACAGAAAGGCATTTCCATGTAATGCTTAACTATCTTGGGACTCTAATTCATAACTTGGGCATTTTGTAATAACTTTCCAAATGGGTAGTTTATTGATACTGTGATGCATTGGGTTTCTTGACTTGGCCTGCAGACTGTTAGTAGAAAAATGTGTGCTGCTTAAACTAGGTCCAGGTATACATGGTGAGCCAAGAGTACACTAAGTCACAGGATGAATACGATATTTCTCTAGAGTTTCAATTTTGTTCAAAGTTTTATAAGACAAAGCATACGATATTAAAGTAAACATACTGCTCAATCAGGAATAGAATACATATTTTCTCTTTTCAGAACTTAAGCATATTTAGTGGAAAAATGTTATAAGCATTGGCCTAATTGGTATTTATAATACTCACCTCAATGTTACTAAAGAAGTATTAATGTTTTTCAGTAAGATACTTTGTTGTTACTTTACTAGTGTCACAAGAAGCACAGTGCATTTCTAAATTAATATCTGGAGCTGTTTGGGGAAGTTGGAGACAATTAAGTAAACAGTTTATCTGTTTAGGTGCCTCACTAAAGCTATCCATTTATCATTCATGTTGGAAAACAACCAATTCAGCGAAACCTCTGTGCCAATGGAGCTGGTCCAGTGGGGTTTCTACCAAAGGGGGACTCAAACCAACTCAGTGAGAAAGAAAGAAATCCAAATTTAAGTTTCCTTTGCCAAATCCCTCACGTTCGAATTAATGTGGATATCCATAATACAAATTAATGGCTAAATATTTCTTAATTTTCTACAGCCTATTGCTTAGGCATCAAAAATCAGAAATAGTAGGCTTATAGGAGATAATGGCAAAAAAAAAAAAACCCAACAACCCAGATTATTCTTTGATGTTTAGTGGAGGAAATTATTAAATTATTTCTGGACTCTTAGTCAAATAATTTCTGAAAAATAAATGGGAATGATGAACTAGAATAGAATACATAGAAATTGATAGAAGAAACATAAATTGTTTAACGCTTTTGGAAGAAAAAAAGTTTACAATATTTGGGGAACAAAAATAACAAGTAGTTTTGTTCTTAGATTGCACAATGATTCTTGGATATTGGATGTATTTCAACGCATCCATAGTGAAGAAACCAAGTTTTTCATACCGTATGATTTGGAGATTTCCAATCAGGAGCTCAGTTACATAGTGAAAAGGTCTGAGCAGTGGAGAGGAATCAACGGTGACAGAAGGAAGGTGAGTTGGTTTGAAGTAGATTTGTTTTTTGACCGCGCAAGAGAAACTCATTCTGTTGGCATATCAGTAAGTTGTTAAATTTCCTCACATTGTTCTTGAAGCCATTTATTATTGAATTTGACTGCCACCACTATACAAATCTTGCAACTCAACTGTATATTGATTATTTTTTTATGAGTTGAAATGAGGAAACATGGCCAGGTGGTTCTTAGAGTGCCGCGATGTTATTTTCTTACAGAAATATTTATTGATACCTGCTGTATATATATTGGGCCAAATTACACAAGGGTGGTGAAGAATATAAAAGAAGCGAGGGACAGACTTCCCATATGTGACATAATTGTTGGCTTCAGTGTCATCTTGGGAGAACAGGAGGAAGAGAATATTATTTCAGTTTTTCTCCTTTGATGCCTTTGTTAGTCAGTCCTCTTGATTTTCTTCCCTCTTTCAATAATCTCCTTTACAGACTTCTTCACTCCCTCCATCAGCCTCTTCTGTGGTAGTATCTCCCGGGGCTCTGTACTTGATTTATTTCTCTTCTTACTCTACACACTATCCTTTTGTTAACCCCCTTTGAAACGGATCTTCCAGCCTTTCAAATATTATTACATGCGTATCTCAAGGCTACACCTCTCTTCTGAGTTCTAAAGTAATATAATCCAGCAACCTATTTGATATCTTCCGGTGCACACCCCAAAGACACCTAAACCCCAGTATGTTCCAAACAAAATTGACTTAACACGTATTGTTAATTGGCAAATGCATTTCACTTGTATCACAAAACCATAGCATTTACACATCCATAATGCACATGGCATTTTCATCTGTTCTGAATCCTAAAGATCGCAAACTCTGAGTTTTTTCTAGACTTTTGTTTCCGAGTTTTTTTTTTCCAGTTTGATCATCCAGTTAGTTCTACTGATTTTACTTTCTTAACATCGACTCTTCTCTATTTCATTTGCTTCTGTGTATCTGTGACCTCGATACCCAACTTCTGAAGACCAGCAATTCTTTGCTAACTGCTTTACCTTCAGTCTCACGCTGCACTTGCCACATCACCATACCGGCCATGAATTTATTCTCTAGAACGTTTCCAAAGTGCAAATCTGACCCTGCATTTCCCTGTCATAAACCCATTGCCTGAAGAATAAAAGCCAAAATTCATACTATTGTGTTTTTGACATTTGATGTGATTCTCCAGTGATGTCTCTTGTATCCACATTCTTCCCCTCCCTTCTCAGCCATCCGCTTGCCTAATGCTTCTTACTAAAATATCATTAGCCCGTACAAAAATAAGGATAACTTGCTACATATGTTATACTCTTTTATATTACCCTCCATTCCTCTGTCTTTGCAGAAGCGTCCTCCCAGCTCCTCAGATACGATCTGGCAAACTATTTCTTCTTCCAGGCTGAGCTTGAGTGTTGCTTCTATGGGGTGTCCCCAGAGAGGACCAACTCCTTTTTGCCAAAACCTGGTTTACCTGACCCTTCTAACACATAAATTAACAATTATCTGCCTGTGTTTCCCTCTTCTTTTTTAAACTAAGATCTTCTTGTGCGATAGAGTGTCTTCTCCATTTTGTGTTCTTGATCTTTAATAATGTCTGCAGAACACAGTACATTTTTGCTATCTATTCGTTTAGTACATAAACGAATGCATGCATGAATGATTGAATAATTGAACATATTTAATTTGTCCATATAATGAACATATAATCTACCTCATTCCATTCTATGTCTGATAGAAACCTAAACATTAGCTTTAAAAAAATTCCACATAGATTTACTATTAATATATGCAATATGTTTTGAATTCTGTTAAGTTGACAGATAAATATAACATTCCAGCAGACATTTTGATGACCACTGTCTCTGACTTGAAAGAAAACACATTTCACTTTACCACATTCATCCTGGTTTCTTTTTCAAAAATCCTTGGCAACAGCATAATTTTTAAAAGGCCCAAATCGTTGTGGCACCCAGCTGGCTCCGTTGATAGAGCATGCAATTCTGGATCTCAGGGTTGTGAGTTTGAGCCCCACGTTGGGTGTAGAGATTACTTAAAAAATAAACAGAATTTAAAAAGGCCCAAATTGTTTAAATAATCCCAAGAGTTAAGCAAAGAGCACTTTCTTTGTAGGATAATGTCAAAGTGACTGGGGTAGGTAGAGTATATTTATTTCACTGTTTTGTTTCACAACATGGAAGTTTAGGAATTTGGAAGCAATCCAAAGTTGAGTACCAAAATGATTTCAGTTGAACAACAGGGGGAGAGGAGTGGGGATAAAAAGTGGGAGAAAAAATGAATGTTTAGGTGCTAGAAGGAAAATTAATGGAGATTGTGAAATTCCTTAATTCTTTAAAATTAATATTTATCCCCTTCTTTATAAAATGGCATAGCTGACCCATGATGGATAACCATAGAACTCAGGAAAAGAGTGGATACACTGTATACACATTGAGATGGATCAAAGAAAAGACGATTTGTTTAAATGCAGCGAAAGTAAATAATTTTATCAAAGGCATTTGTGTCTTCAGTAAAATATTTTGGCTTAGATTCTTTGGGGCCATTAACAGAAATTAGTATACGCAGATAAATTGCTATTGTCTCTTCCCCAATATGTATAGACTCAGCATCCATCAGTGATGAGATTCAGAGATGTTTATGCAAATCATCTGAAAATCTGTAGAGCACCTGTTATTTCTTGTTGGGGGGGGTGTTGTTTATTAAGCATACAGAAACATTCCTACACTTAAGTGAATAGACATACATATTTTATTTGTTGTGTCTCTTCATGACCTGGTATTTATACTGTGAAGACTTCCTCTGACCGATGATTAATTTTTTAATGTTCTTCTTCTTAACCTGTTTCATGTTTGTTTGTTCAGTTTATTTCAATAGGGAAGCAAGGTAGTCCTGTTGAATCATTGATGTACTAATTTCAAGATACAATGCTAGTTTAATTTAGAATCATCATCTATAATCTAAAATGCTAAATTAAGAGTGGAACAGACACTTTAATATCAAAGCATTTCAAGTAAGTAGTCTAGAATTTTTGCACTTTAAAAATTTGATCTAGATCGTTGCCACAGTAGCAGCTATTAAGCACATGCTTCTCATTTTTATGCTCTGGATTAAAAATTGCCACACAAATGGACACTTTATAATATGCTTAATTTCCTTTTATTAAATTGATAAATGCAAAAGCACAGAACACATTTACACTATGATGAGAATTTAGGATTATTGCATTTTGTAATTTTTACATTGTTCATACACGTAATTTGTCATTTGTGCAAAGACAGCCACATGATAATTTCAAAGTATTTTAACCATTCTTTTGAAAAGGAAAAGGTCACTTTCAGTAGTCAGTAAAGACATTATTCTATTAAACTAATTTGCCTACATGCAAATTTTGTCATTTTTACCTCATTAACTATTTATCATGAGTAAAAATATATATATTCATGAAGGGGCAGCTCACAGCCTGATGGAATTGGAACTAATATTTTGCAACTCTAATGATTTTTTGCATCCTTAATTAGATAGCATAAGGTTGATATGATTAGGTCAGGATGTAGTGTTTTTCATTAAAATACATTTTAGAAGCTGTATTCATAATCTGCCCTTGCAATTAAATAATGAGCCTATGAATTTAATATTATCGACCCAATTATTATCCCATGCAAACGTATACCTTTAATAAATTTGTGCCGTAGGACCTTCATTAGCAACAGAAGAAATGATATTTCTAGGTACATAGATTGAATGGCTATGGTTAAACTTATGTAATGGTTTTAAACATATCAGGAAGCAAAGCTTCAATACTTAGGAACCTAATTCCAAAATGTGCCTTACTATTTGTCGAAGACTAATTTACATTGTAATTATTTTCTTAAAGAAACTACCACTTTAAAAGGGGCTATTGAAGCTCATAAAAATAGTGGGATGTTAGGCAGAGAAGAAGGGTTGGAGAAAGTTGTGCCTCGTGGGACAGTGGACCGTAAAGTTAGAGATCCATTCAAGTAGCATAATTGGAAAGCATAAAACCTAAAATGTCTATTTCTCACGTGTATGCCTTATCTGGGAACTACCAGATGCAATTAATGAAGATTATTATTTTTGTTGTTGTGTGTTAGAATAGTTTTTATTAATAGGTGGCCAGACAATGGAATTATATCAGCGACTCTTATCATGAATGTATACAGGGGAAACACAAGCACACATAGATACATACCCTGCTTTCTCTTCCTTGTATAGGTGTTGCTACTTATGTGCACTTGGCTAGTGACTGTAACAATGTTTGAGTTCTTGAGTTCATTCTTGATGTAATTCTGTTATGAAGGTTATATACAATCTATAATTTTTAATAAAAGGAGGCAATTAACAAAAGCTGAATTTACATTTAGTGATGAATTATACAGCAAGGTAAACCAGTGAGTAGAGGTACAGAAGCAGGAAATGCCAGGGCAAGTTTGAAGACTGAAAGCAATTTGTTTGGGCTGGAACAAAGGGCAGAGGGTGGAAGAAAGTGAAAGATCAGCCTGGAGAAGGAGTTTAGAAACTGGAAATGTGTGCAATAGTGGGGGCTATATGTTTATTATAGGCAATGGAAAGCCATTGGAAGCTTTAGTAAAAAGAGGGAACTCATTCAATTAAGAATTTGGGTTGCCTTTGCACTGAATTCTATAATTTGCTTACTTTAAAGTTCTGATATTTTATTTTATTTTATTTTTCAACGTTTTATTTATTTTTGAGACAGAGAGAGACAGAGCATGAATGGGGGAGGGGCAGAGAGAGAGGGAGACACAGAATCGGAAACAGGCTCCAGGCTCTGGGCCATCAGCCCAGAGCCCGACGCGGGGCTCGAACTCACGGAGCGCGAGATCGTGACCTGGCTGAAGTCGGACGCTTAACCGACTGCGCCACCCAGGCGCCCCAAAGTTCTGATATTTTAATGCACTTTGTCTAATAATATGTAGTTCAATTTTCCACCATTAAGAGTTGTTTATTCAGCGAATGTCCAAATTATCCATGGCACTTCCTAACTATTCAATTCAACTCAACCCCACAATCCCTTATAGGTTGTATTTTACATGCCACCAAGGATTCATCATCCTGATCTGCAGTGCAAGGATAGGTCTGTTTCTCAAATGTGTGTATTGTCTGGGAACTACCAGATGGAACTATGTTTGTTGTCGTATGTTAGAATAATTTTTATTAATAGATGGCCATACCGTGGAATTACATAAGGGACTCATCATAAATGTGCATAGGGAAAAACAAGCTTGCAAGCTTGATGGGGACTTAAAAGAAGGTGAAGATAAGTAACAAGCTACATTGGACCTAGCCAAATTTGAAATTAGGAATGGAATGGGGAACCAAGTGGAAATAGAAACCAGGAGTCAAACTGAATTCAAAATGGTAGGTGGCAGAATGGTGACTGCAGCGTATAGCACCCTTGACTCTTGTCAATTCAGAGGGGAAATGGGCTGCTCTGATTACAGGAGGTGGGAAGCAGGGGCCTCATTTAGTAAGAGCTAAGGAACCTTTTAAACTCCTTACATCAAGAGAACAAAAGGGGAGCGCTCAAAGCATCTACATGTAACACTTCTTGGCCCCTGAATGTGATTGCAGTGAATTACACACGCACAGGATTGACCTGTGGAGGCTCCACTTCCAAAATGACGGAAAAGCCTTTTACACTAAGTGTCAGGCACAAGAATAAGTACCCACAGTAGTTAGTAAGCATCTTGGACATCAGAACAGATCCTTAGTGAAAGACACATTCGCATCAATTTAGGAATGTCAATGAACAGGTCTTCCTTGGGAAGTTAGTAGACTAAATACTAAAACACAGACTTTGCTGCATTGAAAAAAGAACATCAAATTTTTGTTGTTCCTGCTAGTAAAGAACATATCTTAGGGACCTGGGTGAATACATCCTAAAAATATGCCTCAATTGTCTGAAACATAGGGGTTTCTGCTCAGTAATCAAATACATATTCTGAACTCCATATCTAGTGTTACTTTCTTCTTGCACTGAACAAATTCCCAATTCTACAGAAGCATGAAGACATTTATCTTTTAAAGGTTTTTATATGAGGGGCGCCTGGGTGGCTCAGTCAGTTAAGAGTCCGACTTCAGCTCAGGTCATGATCTCGTGGTTTGTGAGTTCGGGCCCCGCGTTGGGCTCTGTGCAACAGTTCAAAGCCTGGAGACCGCTTCGGATTCTGTGTCTGCCCCTCCCTTGCTTACGCTCTGTCTCTCTCTCTCTCAAAAATGAATAAATATTGAAAGGTTTTTATGTGAATGTGGACTGTACTTAGAACTGCTAACGTAGAGTTTCCAATTTTTGCATAATGAAGACATTGATATTGAGCCAACTAATTTGAACGTACACATCTTAGCTATAATTTTAAAAATACAGATAAAAGAGGATGATTTAAGAAGGTGTATGACTGCCGACATTTCTCTTTCATTTTGTTTTTTTAAATCACGTTGAGCAAGGGGTAGAGGAAAATGTTTTGCGTTGGCATGGTGGTTTTGGTTAATTGATACATATTTCTCCCCTGATGTGTTTTATCCCTGAACTTCTGGGATGTCTGTTTGTAACTTACCCAGTATATTGTTAAACGTTTGAAAGGTCATTTGGCCTCGGAGACATTGATCTTCTCTATAAAATGAAAATGGTAGGTCACTACTAAGGAAAGGAATAACTTAGAGCTTTCTGAAGACACCATAAATGCTTGGGTTTTAAAGATTGACAAAGACTTACATTTTGCTAAGTACTCTCCCCGTTGATTCTAAAATCATTTCTATTTGAAGTGAAGTGTAATCCATATGTTTTTGATTCATTAACACTTAATTTGTCAGCATCTCTTTACTGGAGTGCCATATAGCAGCCTTTTCATCTTTTTTATAAGCTTATTTTCCTCAGACACAGGAAATCAAGTTTTTCTAAGAGTAAACAAACTTAAACGCAAAGAGACCGGAGAGTTTTGCTTGTAACAAAGCACCTATTAGCTTTGAACTACTTCTGTACTTGGTATGCAAATTTCCTCTTTAGTGTTCCCTAAGATTCAGATATATTTGTAATTAACCGAGGCACAATACACAGCTTTCTGTTTTATTATTTATTGAATTTTCCTACTATCTTACTCTAATTTCTCTTCATGATAAAACAGCCAACTGCTAACATATTCATGAACAAGTCATTAATGATAGTTATTTAATTGCCCTCTTATTATTTATTCTTATTAATAATGCAGAAGCGACTTATCTTTTAATAATTATGTGGTGGGAAATGGAATTTCATGTAAAGCATTAAACAGTGTTCTTTTTTCCCCCCCTTTGGAAGTACAATGTTCTTTAACGCAAAGAATGAAAGTCAAACTCCTTTCCATATTTGACTGTTTATGAAGCACAAGTCCCCCAGCATTATTTGCATTTGGATAGGCTTCCATGAGATGAAAATACAACTCTAAGGAATGCTAGCTCTACTATTACCCCTTGTCCCTTTTAGCTTATCTAATTTCTATAGGGTGTTCTTTGGGCTTTTAACAGTCACAAAGCCTGAATAAATCAGAATTGCAAAACTGTTACCATAATATTGCTACCTGTTCAGAGAAACCCTTTGCTTGGCTCTTAGCATTCACATTTCTTGATAGATAGGTCAAAGGGAATTTTTAAAAGGAGCTTAGAAGTTAAGTAATATTGTCTTAAGAACAAAGGGGGGAAGTAAGCAACTCTTACTGTGGGTCAGTCACTGGGTTAAGCAATGTATATGTTGGTTCATTTAATTCTCAAAGCAAATATATGTGGCGGGTAGTATTTCCATTTTCAGGTGAGGAAACTGGGGCTCAGAGATATGAAACAACTTCATTTACCCATCTATTCATTTATTAGCCACTTATTTATGGATCGTCTAATGTGAAGTCGGCGCTTTTTTCTTAGATGCACGTGAAAGTAAAACAAAACAGTATCTCTTTATTGTACAGTAAGGAAGTTAAATAGCTGTGGCTATAACACCAGCACAGTAGGTAGATTAATAGGGCAATGTGCTGGGCAGTAGGGTGGTAGCTTGAACAAAAATAGTAGTGTTAAAGTAAATTTGAAGATCTAATTGGCTTTATTCAGCAATTCAGGCATTGGGCAGCATCCCATCTGGCACATAGAGGGCAGCTCTGAGGAGTTGTACGAGAACGGAAGGTTTTCCTAGGAAAGAGGTGAGGCAACAACGTTAGCCTGCGAAAAGAAAGGATTATTTCAGACACACTCACTCTCCTTTAGTGAAAGGGCTGAGGGTCTTCTCATGCAGATGATCTCCTCTTCCTTTGGGGCCCTGGAGGAGATGGAGAGAACCCTCGTGACAGATGACCTCATTGGTGTTGCTCAGAAAATTCTCGACTGACTGGTAAAGACTACATTTCTGGGGGAGTTTGGAACCGTAGTTAGGTTGGGTAATGAGCGAGCCCCAGTTTGGTGACTTGGCCCCAGTGACTCCATTTGGGGCCCTGTGCTTTTCTTTTTTTGGACAAATTCATATTTTATGAGTAGATTTTATGGGAAATTTCCATTTATTTCTTTTTTAACAATATATCCATTGGAAGATGGCATGATTGGAGTGTCAGAGTCCTTTACATCAAAGTTTTAGTAGTTTTTCTTTTTTTGTGTGTGTGGTTTTCTTTTTAATGGTCTTAACTAACCCATTGGAAAGGGCCATGGAAGATCTCACAAAGGGGAAGATTATTGTGATAGGTATTCAGGATGAAGATGAAGAGCAGTCCAAGGATAAATTGGGCATCAAAAGATTGGGCACTCCAAGCAGAGGATGAAATATGGTATTTCGGAGAACAGAAAAGAATTTAGGGTGGCTGGACCATGCCCAACGTTAAGGCAATAGGACACACCAAGGCTGGCTAAATAGACAAGAAGTGATACATATTAGTATCTCACTTTCTGTGTGCTTTCCAAAACCATAGTTCCCGGTAATGCAAAATGAATCCGTATAAAAATGACCCATGAAAGACTGTAAAGTCAGAAGTTACAAAGACATACATAGAATTTTCACATGGCTAATAGCTTCCTTTGATGTAGGAGGAGGGGAAATTTAGCTTCTCCTCTTCATGCTTTTCTAAATTTCCTACAAATTTTCATGATGAACACACATTATCTTCATATTTGGAAAAAAAGACCTCTGAACGTGTTTTGGTAAGGAAGACGTACCAAGCCCCATATAAAATCCTTTGCAAGCCACTGTCACATGACATCCAGGAGCATCCAGTCTATAGAAAGAACAGGACAGCTAAAAGTAGCAATTCATGCTCTGCTCACAAATAGGTGTGTGAGCCATGACAGTCTGTGTGCTACGTAATGGCCTCATGATCTATCTTCAGACACAGAGGAAAGAAAATCACGGACAGTATTAATGTTGTAAGGATGTCCTGGCCAACCTTGCCATGGTGTCTCCCCTTATCCGTGCTGATCACCTTGCACGTTTGATGGAAGGTGCACCTCTCTTAATTGGGCAGCAGAACCCGTGTTTCCTGATGAGATTTAGTTGGTTGTTTCTCTTTGTTCACATTTCCTCCTTTTGAATTAGAAATGCGGTTTGGTTTCCACTGTCCCCAGCAACAGTAGCAGTTGTGGTTTATGCCTCTATTAGGTCCTAACACACAGCGAAGCTGCTGTATATTTGGCAGGAACAGAGTCACCATGCAGCGCTCCAAGTGACACACACACACCGCCATCTACATTTAGCTCCTGGTTTCCAGGCTGGTCCCTTGGCTTCTTCTCAGGCAAGCTGTTGGAAAAGTTCTCATCGTCCCTCTACAGCCTGTCACCAGGTCAGGCTATGACTCATTTGTCCTCATGTTTTAGATTCTTGCTTATTTTTAATTTCTTGATATAAAAAGTGGGTTTCTGGATTTGGGGATACATTTTTATCAAGAAAAATCTTGCCCTTTCCAAAAGTTTGATCTTCCAGATTGTTTTAAAACGATTTTTATTTTATTTTTATTTTTTTAAATTTAATTATTATTATTTTTTTTTACAGTTGGCTGATTGATATTCCTTTCCTGGGTCTTTTTTTCCCCCCTTAAATGAGTAGCAGGCAAAGATTACTAGAGTATAAGATCAGAAAGTAAGAATAGTATGAAAGCTGTCTTTACCAAGACGGGCATTCAAAAGTGAATACCCTCCTGGGTCTTTTCGAATTGTCTTAGTGACATATAAAACTTAAAAATTGTGGGCAATAAGCTTAATTTTGTTCTTAGGATAGGATGGGCTATGCCAATAAGTGTTTTTGTTTTAAACAAAGAGCACAGTTCTTTAAGTAAATGGTCAGATTCTTTAAAAATGTATATGATGCTTTTAGATATTGCAAGATATCTAAAGGATATTTAGATAGCTAAAGGATAGGTCAAAAAAATCTTAAGTAGAGGGAGTTTACTTCCCTTGATCAAGAGGTACTCGACTTCAAACTCTAGGCCCTCTAAGTGGGAAAACAGTCACAATCTAATCAGGGATAGAGATACTGATACAAAATGTGCATTGGTTCACATCCTACCGTTTCTTTATATCATATATCACCAAAGGAATTTTTAATTCGTTAAACAAATTGTCACTATTGCCAATTTCTTTTAATGTCTATCTCCTACTTTTAAAACCTCTAATTTTCATTTCTTAATGTCCCATATATCCTAGAAATAAGCTAAACCTCCTTTTAAAGGGATCTTTGAGCCTCCCTGAAAGTATAATTAAAAACTTCAGAAGAGTCAGTAGACCCTTAACATTAAGTTAAGTGATAAAGGTCTTATTTTATTACTTTAAAACACCTTTGCCTCTTTAAAATGGGTAAGATACTTTAACAACTTTGTTAAGAGATAAGTTACAACTATAACATCAACCCATTTGAAGTGCCCAGTTCAGTGGTCTTTATCATGTTTCCATAGTTCTGCAATCATCACCATAATTTAATTTTAGAATATTTTCATCATCTCAAATTTTATCATGGAAATGGAAATTTAATCTCCAAATGAAAGTTCTAGAACTTGAAATTGTGGAGAACCCGCTTTTTATTATTTATTTACTTATTATTTATTTATGTATTTGTTTGTTTAATGTTTATTTATTTATTTTGAAAAAGAGAGAATGAAGAGGGGAGGGGCAAAGAGTGAAGGGGGGAGAGAATACCAAACAGGCTCCATGCTGTCAGCCCACAGCCTCATATGGGTCTCGATCCCACAAACCATGAGATCACGACCTGAGCTGAAATCAAGAGTCAGAAGCTTAACCCATTGAGCCTCCCAGATGTCTCTGTGGAGAACACACTTTTAAATCCCAGTTTAAGGAACATGCTTCAGATACTTCAGAGATCTGTGACAAACCCAAGTTGATTTTAAAATGTTTAAGCCAGAAAGATCTAAGCAATCTTTTTTTTTTTTTGTATTAAGATTTTTAAAAGGGATTTTAGAACAGTAGAGCCCAAAGAATTTGGGCCCAACGCTCAATTATAAATGCCAGGGAAAAAAAGTTATTAATAGTTTGAGGTTTTTTTTTTTTTTTCTCTTGAGCCTCATGATAGCTCCTATGATGTTCTGTTGTTGCCTACCATAAAATTATGTAAGAGGAAATGGTACCAAAGATCATGGAGATCAAAAAGAATGGGTTCTCTTCTGATAATAGTACTATTCTGAGGCTCTCATTTTATTTGCCTTAACTTCAAGGTCATTGAAAATACCTACTACAGTTTTTACTTAAAACACCCAAATTTTGGGGGCCCTGGGCGGCTCAGTCTGTTGAGCATCGGACTCTTGTTTCGGCTCAGGTCATGATCTCATGGTTTCTAAGTTTGAGCCATGCACCGGGGACCCCGTGCTGATAGTGTGGAGCCTGCTTGGGATTCTCTCTCTCCCTCTCTCTCTGCCTCTCTCCGCCTCACTCTCTGTGTCTCTCTCTCAAAATAAATAAATACACTTAAAAAAAAACCACCCAGATTTTCTTAGTATTTTTTTCTCTTCCAAAAAGAATATAGAAACATTTCAATCCTGAAACAGACATATTAAGTATGTGTAAGCAGTGGTGGAGATCGACCTAATTAACTGTTTACTATCATCTCCTTTATTACCATACCTGGAAGGGAGTTGTTATTTTCTGAGGTATTTAAACACATAGGCAAACTGTTGCTCTTAAGTCCAGGAAGAATCATGTAAGAACAGTGCACTTTACTGAAATTTACAACAACTCAAGAAGAGCTTCATTGAACAAACGGATGCATTGATGGCCTTCAAGACGATTTTATGGCAGTGGCCAGCAAAAGCTGCCTTTCTTTTTTGCCTTCCATTTTTCTCATCTTCTCCAAGATCATTTGTGTCCATCAGGCCAACTGCTAAAAATTCACTGAAGGAAGGTCCGCCATCAAGGGCTGGCATAAATCAGAGAGAGCACTCGGGGTTTCTGTCCTATTTGCAGGGCCAAATCCTTTTGATTCTTCTGGGAAGAACATGCTCCATATGCTATCTTGTGTAACTTGAAATTCGATTCATTCTATCATTTAAGACATTTGCCTACTATTCACCAAGAATAACTAATATCAGATCCAAGCTCTACAAATAAGATGTGACATTTGGTTGTCCCAAAAAGTGGCATATCTATACCATATATTCCTTGAGTTTGGTTTCTTTTGTTTCAGGGTCAGTATCCCATATCCAGTATAATTTTTGTTGTCACCTCTCCTTATGAGTCAATATTAGAGAAAAACTTAGTTTTTAACACTAAATGGTAATGAACCAATGGTAATTGGTTTAGTTTAGCTTTTAACAATACATGGCAATGACTGAACCAAGTCACCTACTAGCTTAGGTAGTAGTATCCTTCCTTCTTTCCTTTCACCTCTCTTTCTCCATCACTTTTTTCCTTCCTCCCTCCCTCCCTTCCTTCCTTCATTCCTTTCTTCCTTTATTCCTACCTTCCTTCCTTCCTTCCTTCCATCTTTCCTTCCTTTCTCCCTCTCTTCTTTCCTTCCTTTTTTAATTCTTCGATCAATTCTGTGCATAACAACTTTGTTGTTGTTGAGCACAAATCAAAGATCTAATACATAATCCTATGTTCAAGGACTATTTAAAAAACCATTCTACTATGATGTTGGCAATGGCTTTTCATTCTTTGAAATGATACTATCAGCCACTGGTATTTCCCATTTTTGGTAATCAGGAAATTTGCCACTAATGAAAATTTTTAAGAGGAATATTATGAGGAAACACAATGACAGCTGAACAATTGAATTGAAGCTTCTTTTGTTAATAGTGTGTTTCAACCTCCAGATTTAGCTAATCCTGACATTTCTTTTTTTTTTTTTCAACGTTTATTTATTTTTGCGACAGAGAGAGACAGAGCATGAACGGGGGAGGGGCAGAGAGAGAGGGAGACACAGAATTGGAAACAGGCTCCAGGCTCTGAGCCATCAGCCCAGAGCCTGAAGCGGGGCTCGAACTCACGGACCGCGAGATCGTGACCTGGCTGAAGTCGGACGCTTAACCGACTGCGCCACCCAGGCGCCCCTAATCCTGACATTTCTAAATAGGAATATAATGGTGGAAGAGGTTTGTGTGTTTAGATTTTTCCTAAACCTAATCATTATACATTTATTGGCTTGACAAATTATTTCTGTATACTGCAAACAGACACATGGGTTTTTCATTAATAGATATGTCAAAGGGGTACGAATATGATTTTCACATGTTACTACAAAACAGGAACAGTCATCAAATGTTTCTTTGTGTAATTCTCCCATGTTGCTTCTGATGAAAACTTGCCCAGCACCAACTAAATTTGTACATTGCTTTGCAATGAGTGGTGAAGTATAGAAAGTTACGCTGTGTGTGATTACAGTGCAAGGAAATGCTTATTCCTGCCTTGATTTCTGGTGAAGAATCACCTTATATTGCAGGACTGGTACATAAACCTATAGATGTGAACCTCTATATGTTGTAACCTATAGGATGTAACCTTGCTTAACAAATCATAGGATTGAAAGATGATCATAAGAAAATGGAACCTCTAGGGGCACCTGGGTGGCTCAGTCCCTTGAGCGTCTGACTCCTGGGTTAGGCTCAGGTGATGAACGCGGAGTCTGGTTCATGGAATCCGGCTTTGAGTTGACAGTATGGAGCCTGCTTGGGATTACCTGTCTCCCTCTCTTTCTGCCCCTCCCCCCCTCATGCACGAGCACTCTCTCTCATTCTTTTTTTTTTTTCAAACTACACAAATCAGCTTCAGGGGCTCCTGGATGGCTCAGTTGGTTAAGTGTCTGACTTCAGCTCAGGTCATGGCCTTGCACTCTGTGAGTTTGAGCCCTGATTCGGGCTCTGTGCTGACAGTTCAGAACCTGGAGCCTGCTTTAGATTCTGTGTCTCCCTCTCTCTCTGCCCCTCCTTTGTTCATGCTCTGTCCATCTCTCTCTCTGTCTCACAAAAAATAAAAATAAAAAATAAAACATAAAAAATAAATACATAAATGAACATTAGAAAATTTTAAAAAAATTATTAAAAAAATGAATAAACTTTAAAAAAATAAAAAGGAACTTCTTTAGAGAAGGGTAGGGTCTTTTCCTTGTCTTCTTTCTAAATTTTAAATCTCAAAGGTTTTGCTTTTATCTTCTAACAAACGATTATTGGAATATTTCATGGAAATGCAATCTATTTTTAGATTTTAATTTAAAACACTGAAAGGAATAATAGTATCTTGCATTAATATCACACGTTGGAGTCTTCAACATGTTGTCAACATAATTCTATTTGCTCCTTAGAGAAATCTTGAGGTAATCAGGTCAGGAATTTCACAGGTGAGGGAAATTAGTGAGATTCAGAAAGTTGACTTGCCCGGCAACATAAATGTCACAGCCAGGACTAAAATCTAGGACATTTTGCCAGGCAGGATCTTTGCACATGTCACAGTATTTCAGGAAAGGGATAAAAACCTCCCGAGCAAGAACAGTTTTGCCTTTAATTGTGTGGTTTTTAGTAAATCATGTGCAAGTAGGTTATACGGCATTTTGCCCTCAATTCGAAACCTCAAAATGATGAATGGCTTCGGCTGGATGTTCAACCCAGGAATCTCAGCTTGTCTGTCAAAACATCAAAAGTCAAATGTGAGGAAGTGGGCTTTCCAGTTTTTTTTTTTTTTTTTATTCCAGGTCAAGTTGGGATTTTAATATTGCTCTCAAAATACTGGTCAGGAGCTGAGCCTGCTCCCGTGGTAAGATCCAGTAAGGGAATACTTGGAAAACCTTGATGAGGGTCCTACGGATAGGGAGATTTTCCCAAACCTTAGGAGACCACTTCAAAGAACCAGAGTACCATATTTTACCTGAATCCTATAACTTTAACAGAGGAAGAGTTCAAAGTCATGTTAATCCTGTAGGTGTCTCAACAGAGGTGAATAATAATAGTAATAAAATATTATCTTCCCGGAACAAAAAGTCCCTACGCAGTAGATTAATAACCATGTTAGTTTCTTCAGGCACAAAAAGCCAAAAAAATAAGACTGAGACTCAATATTAAAAGAGTGGCCAACTCTGTGCAAAGAAAACAAATCAACAAACGGTTCTTTGGGTTTACTGTTGTCATTCAGGCGCTGTCCCTGTGCGACTGGAAGTCAAGACATTTCATAAAATGGACTTGGGAATTGGGAGAGTAGAACTTTAGAGGCTTTCAGTCCTGCCTCTGCTCTCAGGAGCATAAGGAGCTAGGGTGTTGGCCTCGAAGCCCAAAAACCAAATAACTAATTAAAATGCATGAAACCAGCTAGTACATCTGTCTTCAGTCCCTTAAAATACAGAAAAAGGGCGGTCCCCAGGTGGTTCAGTCAAGTGGGACATCTGACTTCGGCTCAGGTCATGATCTCACGGTTCCTGAGTTTGAGCCTGGAATCGGGCTCACTGCTGTCAACACAGAGCTGGCTTCACATCTTCCATCCCCTGCTCTCTCTGCCTCTCCCCACCCCGCTCAAAAAAAAAAAAAAATTACAAAAAAAGTTAAAAAGTCAAATATAAGTAAATTAAAATTAAAAAATGCAGAAGATCCTTTAATTCTGGGGTAATGTGACCTCTTCCCAAAAATCTCCACTAGGCTCTCACCTCCAAACAGCCTCCCAAAATGTGTAACCTAACTCAAAACTGCTGGCAGATTCAAAATAAATACCTTAACCCACTTCCATGCTGAAGATGTCTATAGAAAATCTGCCACTCCCTGAGTGTTTTCCTTTGCCCTGTACTGCTCTTGGGTTTTAGCATATTTACGGATACCACATGATTTTTTTTTTTTTTTTTTTTGCCTCAGTCAAGTGGTTTTCCGGCCAGAGATCTCCAAGCGTCTTTCTTCTGAATCTTGTGATTCATCACAGTATTTCTTTCTATGATAACACATCACACACACACACACACACACACACACACACACACCCTTCTTGAGTGTTCTTTTTCTCCTCCATTTTATACCATTTCCTTAATTCCATTAGATATAAATCACTGCGTCAACTACAGGTCTGAAGTCCTGGGAGCTCCAAACTCCTGCCGTTTAGCACAGGTTTATAGACTTGTTATTTTCATTACTGCTTTATAAACGACAGCGTTTGAAGCAATGTGTAGGTTAAGTAAAAGAACGCTGAGGATTTCAGTCGCTTGGATGTGTGGAAGCTATGATCTTGAAAAGTACACTGGTACTTTTGTATGCAAAACTGCCAGACTTGAAACATGAGCACCGCCTTCAAGATTCGGTTTTAGTTTAAGAAAGGAAGCTTCATTGCAAGCATAGATGACTCTTTTTAGGAGTTGCACGTTACTGAGTTTTGAACCACAATTGACATAGGATGTGGAATAGGTCTGACCCATTGGAGGAGAAAAGACATTTCCAGTCTTAGTTTAGAGATTTTTTTTTTTCAATTTTATCCTTAGCTTTCTCTTGCTTATTTATCACTAAATAAGACACCGATCTATTTTCTTTTACTAAATGGCGATGCACTCTTAAAGGAAGAACGAAAAGTACTTGATTTTTAGAATTTATAATTTGTAGGGACCCTCATGCCCACATCCTTTTTAAGCTGTTTGATATAATTGAATGTGACTATAAATATTCCAGTTTATATTATAAGATACATCCAGGGTGTATTATATTACTTCCTTTTATAAAGTTTACTGCTTGACTTAAAATGCTTTTATACCCTCCTGTTAAAGAACATCTTCTCCAGCTAAACTTATAAAAGCACTCTCCTAGATCCTGGTCTAATTATCCTGCTGCTACTGCCTCTGTTTCCACGAGTAATTTAATCAAACATGTTCACACATATAATTTTGATAAAATGACATAACTTTAAGGCACAGCTTTTATTTTTCTAGCTAACAGTAAAAGAAGACGTCAGAGCAGCTCTAAGGTTTGGACAAAGTTTGTAGTAAAAGGCAAAGCCTGGACTGAAATTTGGGATTTTGGACCCCAACACCTGTGTTCTTTCTCTTTCCTCCACAGCTGTTTGAATTTTGTAATAACACATAAGGCAACATTCAGGGGTATTTCACAAAAGAATGGGGAACGAAGGTCACGAGTTTGTTGAATATGATATCATTTAAACTATTAGATCGAAGCTGTTAGACACGAAAATAATTTTTAAAAATCTAGGTTACAACCGCTTTTAAACGAGGTTGAAGGTGCATATCACACACCACAGGATGAGAAAATAGTAAATGTTGAGTCACATTCCTATCTTCAAAGGACACACCATTCTATGAGGGTAGATAGAAACGATAAGCATTTTAAGAAATGGAAAACAATTTGAGGCAATTATTAATGTGACAATGAGTCAGGTCCATAGGAGTTGAAATGTCAGGGACCACATCAGAAAGGCGTGGTATAAAAGAAATTGTTTCCTTCTTAAAAGTCACGCAGAAAACCCCGACGATTTTACCATAAAAATAGTAATCTTCAGACACGGACGGTGGTCGATCGTGTCCCACCTTGGTGTCGTTTCCCTTTAGGGATTCCTTCAGTAGCACTGCTGCTCCTGATGGCTGAAGCAGACTTGTCTTCCTCCCGTTCTCAAACTCCAATAGAAGGGTGGACAAGCTTTCCCCGCCTTGGGTATTTCAACGTAGCCCCAGTAGGACTTACAAAAGAACTGGCTAAATACCAGGAACGACAGGGACACAAGATGGAAATGTAAAAAGTTGCAGCTTCCCAACCAGCCTGTGACCCCGCCAGAGCTGATCTACTCCCTGGGAAGACCTGGCCCAATTAAACATCACATGACACACCTTTACTCTGAAGCGCCTGTTGAAAGTTTTAGGAACGTCCTGGTTCCTTGTTTTTTGACTCTCGGTTGGCTGCTAAACAAAGGAAACTGTTTACAACCTGTAAGATTGGAAATGATCTCCTCGGGTCCTTGAGGGTAGCAAACTAGGATCTTTATGGAGTTCTGTTTCCTGGTCTGAGGACACATTCCGCCCCCCCCCCCCGCCCCAGGTGATTCACAAAAGTTGTGGTGACCTACAGGATGACTTTCTCTTTTTCTTACTTTCTTTCTAACTTTCTTTCTTTCTTTCTTTTTTCTTTCTTTCTTTCTTTCTTTCTTTCTTTCTTTCTTTCTCTTTCTTTCTCTCTCTTCCTTTCTTTCTTTCTGCCTTCTTTCTTTCTCTCTCTTTCTTTCTCTCTCTCTCTCTTTCTTTCTTTCTTTCTTTTTCTTCCTTCCTTCCTTCCTTCCTTCCTTCCTTCCCTTCTTTCTTTCTCTTTCTTTCTCTTTCTTTCTTTCTTTCTTTCTTTCTTTCTTTCTTTCTTTCTTTCTCAGTATAGCATTATACCATGATCTGCTCAGTGATATAGCAATATATCATCCAAGTAATTATGACATTCCTATAGCAAAAATGCTATATTTATATACCAGGAAACAGGGAGTGGTAGGAGTTTCCCTACAGTTGGTCTCTTGTAAGGGAGTGACTTGAAGAAATGGAAGGTTTCTATGTGCTACCTGAAGGAAGGGGTATTCGGAATTAACATGACACGTTGAGCCTGCTAGATTTCTTAAAATAGCCTTATTTTTCCAAGATTAGGAAATGTGCCTGCTAACGACCCTTTCATCAGCAGGCTTCTTAATTAAAAGAATATGAAGAGAGGAAAGGAAGTGGGAGGCGCTTTTAGTCAGGTGATCCCCTCACCTCAAAAGGCATCATGTTGCTTACAACATCAATAAACTTTCTCCTTGATAAGAATTATTTAGTCTGCAAGCAACAAATAAAATTTTATTTTGTCCTCACACGTCCAGCTTGTTCCAGACAGACCACCAGCCTGTCGTTAAAAAATAAACACCAAAATAAAACAAAAAACACAACCAAAAAACCTCAGGGTTTATTTGATGTGAGAGAGCAGAATATTAAAAGTCACATGGGGGAAGAAGATTATTCCAGAAAGGGGAAGCCCGTATATTCTCATTACTTGTATTTATTATTTGGAGATTTTAAGACGTGGATGTTTATTAAGGCATCTTTGCAGGTACTAGGTGTTTGACAAAATCTCTCAAAGGATCAATCCTACATAGAGTTATCCCAAAGCAGAGGCCATATGATTAAGAACAAGAAGTAGAAATTTGAACTGTTATTGTATAGAAGTCAGATATCAGAAGCTTAGGTACAGTACAGATTATCCAGCCAAACCTTCATCAGCCTATTGGTCAATTAGTAAATCATTATTAAATGCCTCCTAGGTTTTCAGAATGACTATTAATGGTAGCTAACAATCAGTGTCTACTCTGTGTTAAGCCATGCACAAGCGTTTTTCATGGATTGTTTAGTTCTAGAGTCATACTGTTACCATTACAGTATAGCTGTGTGCCATTACAGATGAGACACCTGAGGCACAGAGAGCTTTGGTAATGTGCCGAAGGTCACACAGCTGACAAGAAGAGAGCTGGGAGGGGCATCTGGGTGGCTCAGTCAGTTAAGCATCTGACTCTTAATTTCCAGTCGGGTCATGATCTCACAGTTCCCAAGCCCCGAGTTGGGCTCTGTGTAGACAGAGCCTACTTGGGATTCTCTCTCTCCCTCTCTCTCTGTCTCTCCCCTGCTCTCTCTCTCAAAATAAATAAACGTTAAAAGAAAAATGAACACACAAACAAGAATAGAGCTGGGATATGAGTCCAAAGACCTTACCCTTTCCTAAGACCTATCACTTTAAGTTTATCATACAACCCAGAAGTTCTGCTTCTGTATGTCTATCCAAAAACACAGCAATCAAAAAATATCCTTGTGCATGAATTTTTATAGCCCTCCTGTACTATTCATATAGCCAAAAAATAGAAACAAAATTAAAAATTTGCTCAACTTGTGGTGGGTAAGCAAAATTCAATATATCCAAACAATGGGATACTGTTCACCAATAAAAAGAGAACGACTAATACATATACCATAAATAAACCTCAAAAGCATTAAGCCAAGTGAAAGAAGTCCCTTGCAAATATCACTCTGGTAAGAATAGTTATTTTTTTTTTTTTAATGGGTGTTTATTTTGAGAGAGACTAAGCGTGCGCATACAAGCAGAGGAGGGGCAAAGAGAGAGGGAGAGAGAGAATCCCAAGCAGGCTCCACTCTATCAGCACAGAGCCTGACTCAGGGCTCGATCCCCCAAACTGTGAGCTCATGACCAGAGTGAAACCCAGAATCAGACACTTAACCAACTGAGCCACCCAGGCGCACAATGGTAGGGCAGAATTCTACATGGCTGCCCAGATTCCACCCCCTGGTGTAAACACCCTGTGTGATCCCCCAGCATGGAAGGCAAGATGAACCTGTGATGAGTCACCCCTGTGACTAGGTTAGTTATGTGCCAAGGTGAAGGGATTATGTAGATATAAAGGAGTTCCAAATGACATGGCTCTGAATTAATGAGAAGGGAGATGATTTGGGGTGGGCCAGTCTTAATTGGATGAGTGCTTTAAAATTCATTCCAGACCTTGTATGAGAGACTCAAAGTGATAGTCTTTCATTAGCCTTAAAGAAATATTGTGAACTACCTATGGAGGGGGCCATGTACCAAGGTCCTGAGTTACTGGAAGCAATCCCTCAGTGACAGCTGTCTGGAACACATGGACTGCAGTCTTACAGCCACAGGTAATTCAATTCTGCTGAAAACATGAATGGGCATGGAAATGGAGTCTTCTTACTCAAGCCCCAGATGAGACCCAGCCTGGCTGATATCTTAATGGTAGCCTGGGATGACCTTCACCAAGAGGACCCAGCTAGCCTGGACTCCTGACCTACAGAAACTGTAAAATCAAAATGGATATTGTTTTGAGATGCGAAGTTTATGGTAGTTTGTTACACAGGGAGATATATATATATATATCTATATATATAGATATATATATATTTGTACGAAATATCCAAAAGAGGCACCTAAAACCCAGACATGCAATCTCAACAATGCAAAATATTTGAAATGCCTGCTACCGTAGCTTCCTCAATGCATATGCTGACTTCTCTTTCCCAAACCCAATCCAGATACAGCACCGGTTTGGGTGTCAGAACTGGGATGGAAGAAGATATTATTTAGAGTGTATAAAAGTTTGAAGGTTGTCCCTTGTTCCTTGGGAGCTGGCAGGGAGGAGTGACAGGTATAGAATTAGGAGCGACAGAGGCAGATTCTCAGATCTATAGTTCCCATCCTTACATTCTAGTCTTTGGGCTAAGAAAAGGAGGTGATGCAAAGTAGCTGATGGAAACTTGAAGTATAGCCTCTATGCTCCACCAAAACTGTAGTGTTTGAAGCTAACACTAAAAGTGTAGGGCACAAAGCATATGGTAGAGGTGTGATTCCCTATTCCTGGGAACATGGGGACAAACCTGAAAAGATGGAAGAAGCTGGAAGCGCAACGGAGTGGCGAGGCAGTCAATACCGCCGTGGAACCTTGATGGCGGCCCTGGTTGGCCATCCCACAGCCTCAGCTGCAGGATAAAGCAGCCTGGTCAAGGGTTGTATGGAAGTAATGACAGAAGATGTCACAGAAGCCTCAGTAAGATCTGAGGGGTGGCCGAATCATCCAGGGGCCACCATTGGGCCCTGACCAGGCAGAAGGCCTTATCATGAGTTACATCAGCTGCCAACCTCAGTGGAACAAGCAGTGACCAGGCGATAAGGAAGATTGCCTCAATGAACACAGGGCACGGAAAGATGCCAAGAAGAGCCGATGACCCTCTGTTCTCACCCCACCACATTGCCTAAAACCTCCTGCCACTCTTTGGAGTATCTCTCCTGACTCTTCAGAGTGAAACAGAGTAACAGGAGGGACAATTTTCAAACGAATAAATGAATGAGCTATTAGAAAAGGTTTCTGTGAAGTCACTCTGATGGATTGGCTGGATGGGGAACGTGAAGAACAGGAAATGGAAGGTGACACCCAGATGTTAAGTCTGAGCAATGATGCTTCAGTGCCACAGACTGGTGAAGGCAGATGCCAGAGACTCCCTTTTCTAGGGAACAGGGTGGGGTGAAAAGCCATCTTCTATTCCAGCTTTGTGGAATTTGAGATGCCTGCCAGGTGCACTTGTGCAGACGTCCAACATTCAATTGGACACACGTCTGTAGCTCAGGGGAGAAGTCTGGAAAAGCAACCTAAATCTGAGCGTCATCCACACGTTGGTAATATTCAAATCAGGAAGAGCGTGTCAAGAGAGGGTTGAGACTTGGCCGGCAGGAAGCCACAGTCCTGGAGACAATGGGGGTGGGGGCACGGGGTTGAAAAGGATAGAGAATGAGCAAAAAAGATTGCATGATGGTGGAGCCGCAATCGGTGTCTCTTCCCTAGAACAGGATTTTAAATGCTCGAGGTATTTATCGCAGTCTGAGGGCCACACGCAGTCTCACTGGAGGTAAGAATTCCACGGAACTGAGAAGATGGAGAGCATTTTGGATTTCAGAGGTAGTTTGGACATAGTGAAGAGGAGAAACGAAGGCCGTGTGTTCAGACAAACCGCAAGGATCCGACGTCCCCCTTTCGTTTATTTCCACCAGAACTTGATGACTCTGGGACAACGGCTTCCAAATCGAACAGCTGGAATGTGATCTCCATCACATACGCTGAGGAAGCTGGAGCTCCCATAGCTTTTTATCCTGTGTATTAATAAGTCGTGGGGATGCAAAAGGAGAAAATTTAGTTAGGATAATGTTGTGTTCTTCTGTGTGGGATTATGAATCCTTAATGTTATTGTCTCTGCTGATGTTTGTTGCACGAGGAAAAGGCAGCTGGCTCTCTGTGGTTTTCACAGGAAGACATCCACCTCACCAGGCTCTCACAGTGAGAAAAATTTTAAATGCGTAAATGAAGATCGATCATTTTCCCAGTCCCATTGCTTCCCTTTGTGGTGTGTTTTGCCCCGAGATTATACAAACGGATGGTTTTATGGCCACTGCACATCGCACAGCTGTAAATGCAGTATATAATCCTACCAGAAATTATTCAGAAGTGGGGGGGGGGTATGGAAACACTGGGTAACGCCGTCAAGTTCAAAACCTGCGTGTGTCACCCTACCCCACGTAGCTCATATTGGTCACATAAGTTAGAAATAACCTAAAGCTGAATTTAAATAGTAGGCATGGCTCCTTGGAGCATTGCTGGCATTGTGCTTTCTCCTTTTATCTTTTTCTTTTTTAATGTGGGTTGTGCCAAATGCAAAAAAAAAAAAAAAGTAAAGAAAGAAAAAAAAAAAGTTTTATCTTTGTCGTTCTCTGCTGATTTGTTTTTTTTTTTTTTTTTTTCTTGAAAGGAGGGCAAACTTAGCCTGACCCATGTGAGCTGTGGCCCCCAGTATACCAGGGTCACCAAAGGTGCGATTTTCCTTGCGATGCGCTAATTTTCAAAACAATAGCGTTTTACAGTCATTCAGGGGGAAGCCCCAGGAGCGGAAAACAATATTGAAATTAAGCTTAGTGTGTGAAAAACATTATGTACTTTTCTTCCCACTCCTCGGCCTTGATGTCTCTGTTCTCTGAGCCATAACATCGCCATAAAACCTCACAGCCACGCTGGAGCGCGTCACTTTGCTGATACCTAGGGGGGTGAGGCCCTCGCGAATCTTGGCTCTTCCACGGCTAGAAGCTGATTAAAACGCGCTGGCTTGAGCTCTGTTCCTTCCCGGGCTTCCTCCCTCCTTGCCAACTACCAGCGGTCACCGACAGGGCTCCCCGGTCTGCCTCTGCCAAGCGAGAGGTTTTGAAATTAAAAATCCGAAGAAACGGTGCCGGGAGCTCTTGATCACGTGGCTTCTCCTTAGGAAACCGCTTAATGAGGCAACTTTCGGCACAACCTCCCAGGGGCGCCCCCCCACCCCCCTCGACCGCAGAACGCGGATTTAAAGACACAGGATTTCTTTCCCACACCAGACACAGGCGTTCGAGCGCCTCAGGGTGCAGACCTCCGTCTTCTTGAGAGACAGGGTGACTTTTGCAGGACGTGTGGGGCGTTGGCCGGTGGCCGGTGTAGTCCGTGCGCGTTCCAGGAGAAATTGGCCAACGGACCAAAAGCATCAGGAGAAAAGGAGAATGAGGCACAATTTTCAAATCTCAGCAGAATTTAGGTCACGCTAGGCGCCTGGGTGTGACTGGCTCAGTCGGTCGAGCCTCCGACTTCGGCTCAGGTCAGGATCTCACGGCTGGTTTGTGAGTTCAAGCCCCGCGTCGGTCTCTGTGCCCACAGCTCAGAGCCCGGAGCCCGCTTTGGATTCCGTGTCTCCCTCTCGCTCTGGCCCTCCCCCCGTTCATGCTCTGTCTCTGTCTCAAAAATAAATTAATGTTAAAAAAATTAAAAAAAAAATTTAAGGTCACACTGTATGCATGTCTCACTCTGCTTAAAACATTTCCCCCGTCCTTAATGGTTCTATGGAACTATGATATTCATATTTATTTATATAGTAGACCTTTGCATAAGGGTACCAATATTGATCTAATTTATTTTCCTTTATTTATTTACTTATTTATTTATTTGAGAGAGAGAGTGTGCATGAGTCGGGGAGAGGGACAGAGGAAGAGAGAGTAAGCATTATCCACGCTCAGTGTGGAGCCCACCGGGGGGCTCAATCTCGGGAACCATGAGAACATGACCTGAGCAGAAATCGAGAGTCAGATGTTCAAGCCACTGGGCCACCCAGGTGCCCTTATTTTCTACCGTAGCAGGATTGTCGCACAGAGAGTCATGACACAGAGGCTTTTTAATTTCCAGGAAGCAACTTTATTTGTGCCTGCACCGCCTAGTTGGGTCCGTACCCCAAGAACTGAGCCCCGCAGGATATGTGCCATGGTTTTTTTTTTATATACATTTTCTAGTTCTTTGTCCCCCATATATAGTAACACACACAAACGTGTAGTTTGATTAAGTAGTCTCAGTTTACAAGGCCATGAAGGATGTTGTCACGTGCGTGCATAGCCAGGTCACCTTGAAGTTTTCTCTTCCTTTTTTCTCTCTCCTTGGGGAGGGGACCCTCCCACACTATTATTTAGCATTTAAGTAGTTCCTCCCCTCTCCCCCTAATTTTACACTATTATGAATAATAATGAACATTGTTGTACAGAAATCTTGGTCCACATATGTGATAATTGTCTTAGGCTCATTTCCTAGCAGTATAATTACCAAATCAAAAGATATAAAACTTTAAAAGACCTGTTAACAAATTACTCTCTAGAAATGTAATAACTTACATGATCACCAGTGGTTCAGGGCAGTATACATTCCAACCCATCATTACCATCACTGATTGTCATTCTTAAAAATAGAAAGAATGAAAGAGAGAGAGAGAAAGGAAGGAAGGGAGGAAGGAAGGAAGGAGGGAGGGAAGTAGGGAAGGAAAGAAGGAAGGAAGAAGAAAGGAAGGAAAGAGAAAGAAAGAAAGAAAGAAAGAAAGAAAGAAAGAAAGAAAAGAAAAAGGAAGGAAGGAAGGAAGGAAGGAAGGAAGGAAGGAAGGAAGGAAGGAATCAAGAAAGGCTTTGCCAGTGTGAAAAAGAATTTCATCATCTTAATTTTTATTTCTTTGCTAATGACTCTGAAGTTGTTCATATGTTTAATGTCTATTTACATTTCTTCTATGAGCTGTTCACTTAGGACATTTGCTATTTTTCTGTTGGGATGTTAGCGATTTCCTTTTTAATTTGTCAGAACTCATTACTGATTATAGCTATACTGTTTTACTTTTGGTCACCATTCTTTTTTATTATTATTATTGTTACAAACATGTTTCCAGTTTGTCATTAGCCTTTTAATAATGACCAATTTTTTTTTAAAGCTTTAATTCTTAGTGATGTAAGTTTTTCTTTCTGAGTACTTGCATTGGTTTTATGCATTGGTTGGAGTCTTTCTAACTCCAAATTAGTTGGTCTAAGGCTTAAGGTCACTGTGGGGTGACTGGGTGGCTCAGTGGGTTGAGTGTCAGACTTCGGCTCAGGTCATGATCTCGCAGTTCATGAGTTCAAGCCCCGCGTCAGGCTCTGTGCTGACAGCTCAGAACCTGGAGCCTGTTTCTGATTCTGTGTCTCCTTCTCTCTCTGCCCCCCTCTCACTTGTGCTCTGTCTTCCTCTCTCAAAAATAAACACTAATTTTTTTTGAAAAAGATGTGGCAACAAGGTCACTGCTCATATTTTTAAAATAATTTTACTTTAAACACGTAAAACTTTGATGCACCTGGGAATTAATTTTGGTGTGCGGGTGGCATCATCAGAATCCAATAAAAAATCTATCACTTTCTTAACTATCAAATTTCCCTTAGCTATTAAAGACATGCATGCACTGGGACTTATTTGGGGACAAAATATTCTATTACATTCATTATTAATTCTTGTAGACCATAGTATTTTAATTGTTCCTTATGAATTCTCATATCTGATCACACAATTTTATTCTCGTCTTTCTGCCATTGCAAACTTGTTACATATGCTTGCGTATTTATTCTTTTAGATGAACGTTAGAAACATCTTGTCAAAGTTAGAAAGAAAGATGTCATCAGGATTGTACCAAATTGCTTTAAAATTACAGACAGTTCTCACTGAGCATAATTAACTGGAATTCATACCACGTGAGTGTGTAAAACAAGGCGTCTGTCCAATAAACACATATTTTCGTTAACACAGTACCAAGCAAGGTGAGAACTGCCTGAAAAAAATCAGTGAATATATTTTACCCATAGTCTTCTTATACAGGAACATCATCCATCCTGTGTAAATGCCCTGTGAAAATATTTATAGCTTGGAATCTATATTCCAGGCATATAAATTAATCCACTAATTACGTTACATTTTCATTTTAAGATCTCTAAGGAAAACATTAGAGTGTTCTTCTTCTAGGTTGAATACATTGCAAGGTACTTCCTCCTTATTTTAAATTTATTTTAAGTTAAACCTCCTCCCCCCACCGTTTTTTTCTTTTTCTTTTTGACAGTAACTTTTAACTACTTATGCTCTTAAATAGCAAAGTTACTGATTTAATAAAATATTTATCTTGTGTCTGATTTTTGTAGTCCCCTATTAATCTAAAAAGAGACCTTTTTTTTCCTATTTATTCTCTTCAGAGTTTTGGAATAGTAAGGTAACTCTTACCCACTCCTTATTCTCTGATTACATTTTTTATTTTCTTTCTTTTCTTCTTCTTTTTTTTTTCTTTTTTTGTATTCCTTGCTTTCAATTCATATCTTATTGATTTGAAGTTATCTATAATTGCAGAACAAGTTTAAATAGCCCTAGTGATGGGGCGCCTTGGGTGGCTCAGTCGGTTGAGCATTCAACTTCATCTCAGGTCATGATCTCGAGGTCCGTGAGTTCAAGCCCCTCATCAGGCTCTGTGCTGACAGCTGGGAGCCTGGAGCTGCTTCAGATTCTGTGTCTCCCTCTCTCTGCCCCTCCCCTGCTCATGCTCTATCTCTCTCTGTCTCAAAAATAAATAAAAACCTCTAAAAAATTTTAAAAAATAGCCCTAGTGATAACAGATAACACTTAATAGTTTTTTGTTTGTTTGTATAATTTAAATTGGTCTGCCTCCTGTGTTTCATTGTTGGGAATTATGTTGACTCTCAGTTTAAGGTAAATAATCTTTTTTTTAATATTAAATAAGAATCCTTTTTCTAATTTTCTTAGAATTTTATCAGAAATATATTCTGAATATCATTCAAACTTTTAAACTTTTAGTAGGGTTTTAGAATATGTTTCTTTTGAAACTTGTTAATGTAATATACTATGGTAATATATTTACCAACACTGAAATAATTTTGTGTCTTGAAGAGAAACCTTACTTGGTTGAGGGAGATAATTTTTTATTACACTAAGGAATAATTTCCCTCAGAATTATTAAGATTTTTAAATCATATATTAATAAGTGATTTTGCGTTATCATTTCTTTTTTTACACTTTATGTTTTTTTGATTTATGGTTATGATAGTTTAATAAAAATTACCTTTTTTGGTCTGAAAACATGTATTTATGTATGTATGTATTTTTCAACATTTTTTAAATGTTTATTATTTATTTTTGAGAGAGAGAAAGAGAGAGAACGTGAGCAGGGGAAGGGGAGAGAGAGAGGGAGACACAGAATCCGAAGCAGGTTCCAGGCTCTGAGCTGTCAGCACAGAGCCGATGTGGGTCTTGAACCCACGAACCATGAGATCATGACCCGAGCTGAAGTTGGACACTTCATCAACTGAGCCTCCCGGGTACCTCTATATGTATGTATTTTTTCAGTTTTACTTATATTTACATACTCTGCACCCAACATGGGGCTTGAACTCACGGCCCTGAGATCAAGAGTTGCAAGGTCTTCCAACTGAGCTGGTTAGGTACCCCCGGACTGAAAAAGTTTAAATAGCATTAGAATAATTCCAGTTTTGAAAAATGTTTCCAGTGTTGTGTTCACACATAAGGTGTTCTAGCATTAAGCCCGTTTTGAAATAATTTTTTGATAATGCATTTATTTTCTTTCTGGGTTATTGATGTTTTCCTCTTATTGCTTCTTTGGCTTATCGTGGAGGATCTCCTATTTTCCCAGAAAGCTTTCATCTGTATTGAGACTTACCAATCTGTTTGCAAAGTTGTGTGCCATTATGTTAATATAAAATATGTCCATTTTCAGCAGCTGCATCTGGCACATACCCTCTTACCATACAAACTCCCTTCCCTGAAGCCACCAACTGTTATTCCTGTGTGTTCTCAGGGAGGCCCGGGTGTTCAAATACAGGTCCTGTCAACTCAGGCACCTGACGTTATCCCCTGCTCTCCTTGATCTTCTGGGGCTTCCAGGTGTGTAGACAGCTGTTTCTTTCCATGGAGTACCATGTCTGCAAAACCTAGTAAATCCCCTTGGGCCGTAGGCACCTCTGTTTCTACTGGCCCCCACCCTATCTCCTCAGTACTGCTGCTAACTCCCTCTTCCTTAATGTACATTCGTAAGTTCCTGTCTCCTCAAGGCACGTAACCACTAGTGGAACTCTAGTTCCGTCAAGAAGTAACTCTCTATGCTCTGTTGCTATACTCCCCCACAAGGATACTCAGGTATCAGCAAAGGAGAATCTGACACAAGGTGTCTGGGATGGGATCCTCCATGTTCTGCTTGGTTAACATGTCCTCAAAATGTACCTGAAGCACCTTATGAATGTTTAGTTTGAATTGACAAAAGGCTGGAGTTGAAGACAAGTCATGGTGAAAAAGACCATGGTGCTCCCAGAACCAGTTCTCTCTGTTGCCCGAGGCTTTGCTGATGGGGAAGCCTTGTTTCCCTTGACCACGAGTACTTCCTAAAGAGACTCCGCAGCTCTTCCTATAAATAGATGGCAGCAACCAAGCATGGCTATTTGCTAAAGAGGAAAACATGGAACTTAGCGGAGAGCTGGGTTCTTCTACTGTATGTCTATTCATTTTATTTAATTTTTTGAATGTTTATTTTGAGAGAGAGAGAGGGAGAGAGAGAGACAGAGTGCACACACATGCACAAGCAGGGGAAAGGCTGAGAGAGAGGGAGAGAGAGAATCCGCTGCAGCTCAGAGCCCCACACGGGGCTTGATCTCATGAACCCTGAGCTCATGACCTGAACCGAAATCAAGAGTCAGACGCTTAACCAACTGGGCCACCCCGGTGTCCCTTATTTATTTATTTTTTTAATAACACATTTTATTTGCTAAAAAGGTAACAGCTTTGGCTTAGTTCAAAGCTGATCGGTTGAAAAAGCTTACAAGAACAGGAAGATAGGTTAAAGGATGGGCAAAATGATTTTAGAAGTTTAATATTACAAAATAGCTATTTTCATGCACATATATCGAAACACAAGGATGGGTAAATCAACATCATGCAAACACAGGAAATAAAAAAGCTTTCATCATGCATTTCATTTTCTTGATCCTTGCTCTATCCCTGTTTTGACTTGTTATGCTTTGAGAATTCAAAATGTTCATCTGTATCTATTTTTTCTATCTTGCCTAGATTAGATAAGGACTATTATCTGTTTTGCTTTGTTCTGCTCAAATGTGTAGCTGAAGGCTTTATGAATCAATTTGATTTATTTAATTTTCACTTTAGTATTTATTTATGTTTTATTGAAACATTTCCCCTAACTTTTTTATTGGATTATTTTATTAGGCATTTGAAGCATTTGTTTGTGTCCGTGAATCTGTCTTTAAGTGTTTACAGATTTGGTTGCATTATCTTATATTTAATTATGTTATCCTATTTTTATTTTCTGAAATGTAGTTAATTGTAGTTTTTATTTCTTTTCTGACCTAATCTGTATTTAGAAGATGCTATTTGTTGCTATAATGTTAAGTTTTAAAGTTCCAAATGTTTTAGAAATTTATACGATTTATACACTTCATACGATTCTGGGGGCCCCTGGGTGGCATAGTCGGTTGAGCGTACGACTCTTGGTTTTGGCTCAAATCATGATCTCACCTTTCATGAGTTTGAGCCCCATGTTGGGTTCTGTGCTGAGTTTGAGCCCCATGTTGGAGCCTGCTTGGGTCTCTCTCTCCCTCTCTCTCTGCCCCTCCCCTGCTCACTGTCTCTATCCCTCTCTCAAAATAAATAAACATTTAGAAAACAAAATAAACTTACACGATCCCACTTAAATTTACAAGATTAGTTCCTAGCTATTGTAATATATTCTGAGAATGTGTATGGCTTGTGTATTTTTTCACTGAAAACTCTATTGAGGTTTAGTGTACCCTTGAAAAAAAAAAGAGTATTCTCCTTTTGTATTTACAGTTTGATATGTCTTTTTCCAGAGCGCCCATTAATTCAAATAGTCTTTATTAGTGTATTAAAATACCTTATGTCTTTGTTTTGCACACCTGACTTAGCAAAAACTCAATGACATTACAGTTATTACAGTTCTCTTATACCTCTGAGAACTTTGGATTTATATTTCTATAGCTAATCAATCATGGCCATGGTTTGACCTTTTAGGGTATGAAATGAATCTTTTTTTTTTCTTTTACCTTAAATGCTTATATGGTATATAATTAGTATTTTCCACAATACTGTATTTATACTTTAGTGAATCTTTCTTAGTATAGTATATACTTGCTGTAAGTGCAGATTTCGAAACACCAGCAGAGTTTAAATTCTGATTCTGCCTCCTCAGTACTGTGTCCATTTCCTCATTTATAAAATGAGTTATTTCAGTTAGGATCATCTAGCTGATCTCCAATTCAAATCAGTTTGGTGTCATTCTTCCTCATTTCTTTGAAATGCCCTCTGCTGCGCATCTTCTGGGTGTTAGTTTCACTCTCAGGCTGGCCTTGCACACGGTTGTAAGAGGGTTGCTGCAGTGAAAAGCTTCACATCCACTGACCATGATGCTTCACGTCCAAGAACTTGGAACCTTTTTTCACCAGCTCCTCTTTACCTCTTATTGGTCTCAGGAGACCGATGGAAGCTGGAGGCCTGGTCAGATTTGTTTCTGAGCAAGGCTGAAGGGGAAGGCTAACCACTTGATAAAAATTGGATCTATTAGGGTGGAAAGGGCCGCTGAGGGGGCTCAGTCAGTTAAACGTCCCACTTCGGCTCAGGTCATGATCTCGCCGTTCGTGTGTTCCAGCCCTGCGTCAGACTGTGCTGACAGCTCGGATTAGAGCCTGCTTTGGATTCTGTGTCTCCCTCTCTCTCTCTCTGCCCCTTCCCCACTTACGCTCTGTCTCTCTCTCTCTCTCAAAAATAAACATTAGGGGCGCCTGGGTGGCTCAGTCGGTTAAGTGGCTGACTTCGGCTCAGGTCATGATCTCGCGATCCGTGAGTTTGAGCCCCACGTCAGGCTCTGTGCTGACAGCTCAGAACCTGGAGCCTGTTTCAGATTCTGTGTCTCCCTCTCTGACCCTTCCCCGTTCATGCTCTGTCTCTCTCTGTCTCAAAAATAAATAAACATTAAAAAATTAAAAAAATAAACATTAAAAGATTATTAGGATGGAAAGAGTAGAAATCCATAATGAATGACAATATTAGCATTACCTCATATTGGATGAGGGTGTCTCAGTAAAGCAATGAAAAGTGTGTGGCACATTGTAAGTGCTTAATAAATAAAAATGCTATGGGGCGCCTGGGTGGCGCAGTCGGTTAAGCGTCTGACTTCAGCCAGGTCACGATCTCGCGGTCTGTGAGTTCGAGCCCCGCGTCAGGCTCTGGGCTGATGGCTCAGAGCCTGGAGCCTGTTTCCGATGCTGTGTCTCCCTCTCTCTCTCTGCCCCTCCCCCGTTCATGCTCTGTCTCTCTCTGTCCCAAAAATAAATAAACGTTGAAAAAAAAATGCTATTATTATTAATCTTTTCATATTGCTTTGTATTTCCTCATGAGCAGCTTGTATTTCAGTTTTTAAAATCTAGTTTGGATCCTGCTCCTCAATGAGAGAACTTATACCATTTTGTACATTCCCATAATTTCCATTTACTAATTGGTTCTGCCATCTTGTCTTACAAACTATTGGATATTCTATTTTCCTTTAAATTGCCTTGATTCTGTGCTTTTTGCTCTCTGAAATGTATACATTTTCTCACTCCTCAGTGGTTTCTTAAGTATAACTTATTTTTAATTTCATAACTGGTTACATTTAAAATTAAAAATTGCTTGAGCCTATGAGTTTTTTCCTAATCTCTTTAAGATCAGTGTAGGAAAATGTGCTTTTATTTTCTTAATTCCCTGGCATTTGTCCATATGATTCTGGCTAACAGAAACAATATTAGTTCGTTTGTTTTAATGTAGTTTAGTTTGTTCTTCGAGAATTCACAAAACCAGAACGTTCTCATGTATCCCTTTGGCTGTATCTTCCAGGTGCCCTGTTCACACTAGTATTCTTTCCCCGTAGGGAGTGTCCTGTGCAAATCTCTGAGATAGTCTACAGTCTACTATCTCACTGCCATGAAACTCAAGAAAAGAAAATATAACAGGTTTCCGGGAGGAAACAGTCTGGAAAATGCAACTGTACACAGTGGAGACAACAGTTTATATCATTATGCTCAGCAGTGTTTTTAGAGTTTTTCAGAAGTCTCGATTCCAAACAGAATCATACTTTCCCTTTCAATAAGCAAATAGTCCAGGTAAATGATTTCCCCAAGACAAAAGAGCAGTCTTGTTTTTAATTTGAATTGAAATGTACACATTAAGAGAAATACAGACATGATATTTAGCCTTGAAATGTAGTATTCTTTCTCATTGCGTCCACTTAAAAGTGTGGATGTGTGGTCTTGGGGCGCCTGGGTGGCTCAGTCGGTTAAGCATTCAACTCTTGGTTTTGGCTCAGGTTATGGTCTCATGGTTTATGAGTTCAGGACCTATGTCGGGCTCTGTGCTGATAGTGCTGAGCTTGCTTGGGATTCTTTCTCTCTCTTTCTCTCTCTCTCTCTCTCTCTCCCTCTCTCTCTTCCCCTCCCCCACCTGAGCACCCATGCACACTCTCTCTTTCAAAATAAATAAGTAAACTTAAAAAAAAAATGATTTGAAAAAGGCATGGGTGTGCAGTCTCAAATATAATACCCTGTTAAAGGGGCAAGGGGCTGAGATTAAAGAAATCACCCAAGATGGCTTCCTTTATCATGTCATCTGATACCTGCCAAAGTCCTGAAGCCTAGTGAATGTTATGAGATATGATGTCCCTTAGAAGTCTACCTCACAGTAAGTGGGATGAGACATGAAGGCAATGGCTTCTATTTCCAAATTCCTTTAGAATGGCACAGGTGTGGGAAGACATCAAAGAAATAGAAGAGGTCAGATCTTTTTGACGTGACCAACTTGATAAGCATTAAACATAATGTGTATATCTATCTATCTATCTATCTATCTATATAAAATGAGAGCTTATTTAAATCTGACTTGGAATTAGTCACCCTGCTTCCTAGAAGAGGCAAGGGTTAGGCAGGTGACATAGAACAAGTAACACCACCGCCTCTACTATCCTTTCATGCCACTAAAGGAAGAGCCACTGAGAGTAGGTGGCCTTTTGTGTCGGAGAAGCACATCAAAGACCTTTGGTGTACCAATGTGGGCCCCAAGACAAATAGCCTCCAACAAAGGGAAACCAGAGCTCAGCACGCAACTAAAAATATAGAACCGGACGTACAAGAAACATGTGGTGTTGAAATATATATTTAGAATAAATGTACATAGAAGTGACCATGGCCTTAAGAGCCATACACCCAAGATCCACTATAAAAAGATCACAGGTCAATTCCAGTGGAGTAATGATTTTCAGATTGTTTTGGTGGAGGCTACTTAGAAAAAAAATAATCGGCTTATAAATATCACTTTGTTATATTTAAATTATTTTGCAAAGACAATTGCAAGTGAAATGTCGTGCAGTTTGAATGTTTACATCTTGAGAAGCCAATGGATTATTAAAAACACGTTCACTTTCTTAATTACTTGACTATGATCTAGTTCCTAACAAACAGTGATGATCAGTTAAAATAACAATAGTAATCGTAATAATGATAAAACATAGACTTAATCTCACTTGCTTTGTCATATGTCGTATTTTTATAAGCCTGGAAAGGAAGCTGTAAGTCTCATTTTCCTAATGGAGAAATTAAAGCTCAGATGGCTTAAAGCAAGTGACTGACTTAACATTCAAACCTTGACTGTCCTGGTCTGACAGCATAGCACACCAGCTATGCATAAATAATCACACGTCCCCTGGGTCCAGGCAATACTGATCACTCACATGACAGAAAAAGCAGGGAGTAAAATTATTTAGAAAAGCCAAGCTACAGTGTCTCATGATATAGCAATGTCTGAACAGGGCCCATCAATAATCATGACTGAAAAATGGACGCAAGTCCAGGTATGATCTGTCGCGAACTGATAGAAATGCTAGTCCAAATTTCGCCCTCTCGTGTCTGATGTTTGTTGCAGTGACCATGAATTCTTCAGGGTTACGTTGACCACTCAGTTGATGTCGCTGGAAGTTGTGTTTTGAATGTGCAATTTTGGCCCATTAACGAAGAAGCCTCTGCAGGCCATTGCAAGGGAGGGATGACACTAAAATACTACTAATAAGACATCACAGAGCTATGAACCTGCTTGAATCTTTAAAACTCATTCAAAGTGCCAAATATCCTTGACAGTGAGTGTGGCATTTATGGAGCACTGCTCTGTCCAACGTTGCAGTAAATACCTTGGAGGATATAAAGACATATAAAGTATGTAGTAAAGGAGCTTACTAGCCAGAAGTGTAGGACAGAAATTAAACACATAAAACAATCAGTGAGCAAAAGGTTGCCGCTGTAATTAGTTGCTCCATTGTTTGGTGTGATTTTAATGTGTATATACACCCCGTAAGGAAATTTGTGTGCCTGTATGATCGGAGACATATCTACATATCAAAAAGTTGCAGAGGTAATGTCACTTCTCAAAGAGTTTGTTTATATCAGAGAATTTATTTGCCTCCAAACGAATCAGTTTTATTATCACCTGCGGAACTGTTGGAAGCAAATAGTCCTTAGAATCGAGGCCAATAAAAAGAGCACACTGATAAATTTTTTCTCGCCCTTTGGCACAGCTGTTCTGCCTCTGTGATATGTGATCAACACAACTCAAGACTGCACACCAAATCACTCCTCTGCATCGACAGGCAAACTAGTACATGGGTGGACGCGGGGGGGGGGGGGGGGCGGCGTCTATCCTCTGAAAGACATGAGGTTTCTTGTTGGGTCCCCAAATCAAACATCATGGAAATAAAACACATGTTTTGAAGAAACTTTTCTTTTCATGGACTCTGTCCTTATTCGCAAAACATGCTTTGGGGATGTGTCTGAAATATGATGGAATGTTCAATCGATATGATATAGTTGAGACAATACATACTAGTAAATGGCATCACGTTATTTCTGGTAATGTCTGCAGATGGGTAGGTACGATTCAAAGAAAGGCAGAGATAAAATGTAGCAACTTGGTTTTTTGAAAGTCATTAAAGTACGGGAGGTTGCTATTGAGGAAACACTGGGAGCTGATAATTTGTAGAATTTTAACTTTTACGTCAAAAGGACATGCAGGCTTATGATTTCAAAATGGAAATAACCATTTGTCACTTAACTAGCACAACATCCTGGGGCAGTCCTTGGATATCTTATTGGTCAGAGTTATGGATTGTGGAGAACAGAACCCCCCTGGCCAGTTTCAGAAGACATGACTGTATAAAGGGGGCTTGCTTATAAAGGGGTTTAAAAGGAATCTGATAAATATTGTCTTAGGTTTTTCTCCACCTATAATGGGTCTGGAGTGTATGTTGAGTGAGTCAGTCTGCTGGATCTGGTACAGAGCTCCAAGCAATATACTCAATTGACCTAAATTTAGGTTAATTAAAATCTTGATGTCTAAGAATCATTTATGGGTTTTTTAAAGCATTTTTCTGTAAGGGTTGCTTTTGCTAACATATCCAATAGCAAAAATAAATACATGAATTTTTGCTCTGTAGGACACCCATGGAACTAATAATACATACTAGGCAAGTATGTAACTTGGGTGATTTGGGAGGAAACAAAGAGGGATCAAATAAACTCTCTGCCTTTAAGATTCTTCTGCGGGGCAAGTGTTGAAGTTTGAACACTTTGCACTCTGATAATTAGTCTTATGTAGCTTTATAGTTGACAGTTATGAACTCTGTGACATTCTATTCATATATGGTGTCCTTATTTTGAGAGAGAGTAGAATTCTTCCCATTGACCATGTGATTTTGGATTTTAAACCTGGTGGAGATGTTTTGGAGGAAAAACAAGGATCATTTTCCTGGAAAATAGGTAGGCAGACTCTATGTCTTTGATAATACTGGGCGAAAAGTGAAGTGATGAATCATTGTATAGTTTATGGGTTGCCTGACTGAATTACTATTCACTAAATTCCCAGTTATCATTCACTGCTTGAATGTTAAAAAACTGATTAAAAGGAAATCTGTCAAGTTTGGAAATCAACTCATTCCTGTTCTTGGCTCTAAAACTAACTCCAGATGAAGTTCACCTGACAGTAATCAGATTCAGGGTCTCCGGCCAACATATATTACAATCTAGAACATATACTCGGCCAACTGGGCCATTCTGGGTGGCAGAATGCAGCAGGAAAAAACCCGTAAGCAATGGGGCCTGCCACACAGAGTGCTAAACTGTCAGGTTGTTGTTTTTTTTTTTTTTTTTTTTTTTTTTTTTTTTTTTTTTTTTTTTTTTCAGAATCTGTGGCTCAGGCACCCGCCAAGCAGGAGATTTGTGATGAATAGCGCCCATATTGATTTTTCCATAATGGAGTGTAAAAGAAAAATGGACAGGTTTTGTTGCAGGTACTTTCATGGGGCACTAAATTGGAGGATTAGTTGCAAACAGCAGTACTGATAAAGTCTGCTGTCCATCTTGATGGTTGGGTCTTTCTATTAAAATGACACATAAATAACCTATTATATCCCCCACCCATGGAAATTCAAATGCACCTGTCAACTTGATAAAGCACTTGCCTGGAGGGAAGCATTGTTTACATTTTTACTCTATTCTCCGGAAAAAAGTGAGATTCTAATTATTTCTCCCACTGTAAATTAATGCTGACTGTGATGGTTAGCACATCTCTGTATTGTTACATCTTTTGGAAAGTTAAATAATAGAACTGATCCATCATGTATTATACAACGTGTATTTTATGACAGCCTTCCCTAAGCTCTTCCATCTTCTCTCTATAAATGCTCATTTTGTCTCTAACTTGGGCGCTTTCGGAGTCTTTCTTTTTTCTATCCCATGAGGACTCTTTGTTGATACCCAGTTAATTCCAAAACTCTCAACTTCCACCCTCTCTAGCCTGCCTTCTTTCTTTCCCTTTTGGAAGGATATATACGATTTTCAGCCCACGACTACTTGTTTTTAACCATCTAATGTCACTTTTAGCCTCCGCCTGGGATTTTTTTTCCCCGTTAGATGTATCGTGTTTGAAGACAACTCATTTGACTACATTCAGAATGTCCACTCGTAAGTAATTGGGTTGATTTTTCTTCAGAATAAACTCACCTTTTCTTTGTTCTTGTTGTTAACTTTCGGTTGATATTTGTCACAATAGTCACGCTCAATAATGCCTACAATAATAAGCTCTTCATATCCCCCGACTTATCCCATAAATTTCTACCTCAACTTCTCCTTCCTCATCTTTCCCACACACTAATTCCTATAAAAAGAAAATTGTTTCTTCATGGGAAGAAAGCACTTAGGGACACATAGTCCCTATGAATTCCTATAACAACTCAACAACAGTTACCTAAAGTAACCTAAAGTTTAAGATTATAAAGTGCCTCGGGGTGCCTGGGTGGCTCAGTCCATTGAGCGTCCGACTTCGGCTCAGGTCATGATCTTAGGGCCCGTGAGTTCGAGCCTCGCGTCGGGCTCTGTGCTAACAGCTCAGAGCCTGGAGCCTGCTTCCCATTCTGTGTCTCCCTCTCTCTCTCTGCCCCTAAACCACTCACATTCTGTCTCTGTCTCTCTCAAAAATAAATAGATATTGAAAAAAGAAGAGCATAAAGTACCTTCTAATCCTGAATCTAGTGTTTTCTATTGTTTCCTGTTCACAGACACTCACTAAGAGCGCTGTGTTTCTTAAACTCTAGGTAGCCTGTAGGTGACCTCGGAATTAAAAGCCCCTGAAAGGTAGATTCAAGAGACGAAGTGCAGCTGCCTATTTGAAGATCTCTGTACAGATATTTCTAGAATTATGGTGGAGACAGAATGCCATGCCTCATGCACTCTGTGTACAGCCTACACAGGATTTTCTTGAAGTATCTCCAGGGGTGAATTGATTCTTTCGTTGCTCTTTTTCTCCAGTTTGGGAATCTCAAGCCGATCTCTAATACCTGTATGTTCCATCAGTGAATTCCTGCCTGAATTCAAGATATTACCCCACAAAATCACTGGCAAACTTCAATTGGGCATCTGTAGCATAAACAGTTTAAAAATTTGTAAATACCCCCTCCATTGAGCCAATTTAACAAAAGCTAAATTAGTGACAATCAAAACCTTTTAGCTGAAATAGGCAATTTGAATAACTTCATTAATTTGAACTTTTTTTTGTTTTAAAATTAGTTTTTAAGAATCAACTTATGTGTCTTTAAAATCTCTTCAATTATCCCGTCACTCAAGAGATATTGATATATTCTTATGGTCTCCAAGTAATTATGCCCAATGTTTTAGAAAAACATGGCAGTGTATTATCGGTCAGTTATTATTTTGTTTACATTCTTTTTTACATTATCTTGAAAATGATATGTTGGAATGAGAATTTTGACATGAATTTTATTTCCTCTATGCCTCCTTTCTTAGGAAATGGGTAGACTAAATGTCTTATGTGAGAGTTTTGGTTCTCTTAAGAGACTGAAGAGAAAAATAAAGGATGTCAGAGAATTGAAACCTAATCTGATAGCCGGACAAAACACAGCTGCTGGTCAACTGTCAATAAAAATAAAGCTGTAGTTTTGACAGAGATAGTAATAAACTGTATTTAAAAGATTACAAAAGGGGCGCCTGGGTGGTTCAGTCGGTTAAGCGTCCGACTTCGGCTCAGGTCATGATCTCACGGTTCGTGAGTTCGAGCCCCGCTTCGGGCTCTGTGCGGACAGCTCAGAGTCTGGAACCTGCTTCAGATTCTGTGTCTCCCTCTCTCTTTCTGACCCTCTCTCGTTCATGCTCTGTCTCTCTCTGTCTCAAAAGTAAATAAACGTTAAAAAAAAATTTAAAAAAAAGATTACAAAAGGTGTTCACTAAAAAAATTCCTTTAGTCTGACATTGCTTAAAATCTGGATTAGAACCTTTTTTTTAAATTTATTTTTAACGTTTATTCATTATTGAGAGATAGAGACTGAGCATGAGCAGGGGCGGGGCAGAGAGAAGGGGAGACCCAGAATCTGAAGCAGGCTCCAGGCTCCGAGCTGTCAGCACAGAGCCCAAGGTGGGGCTCGAACTCACAAACTGTGAGATCATGAGCTGAGCTGAAGTTGGATGCCCAACCCACTGAGCCACCCAGGTGCCCCAGAACCTTTTTTAATTACCCAGAAAATAGAGGTGCTTGGTTTCGTGTGTGTGTGTGAGTGTGTGCACGTGTGTGTTTATAAGAGAGACAGAAACAGAGAGATACACACAGAGGCAAAGAGCACAAGTGAACACTGATGTCCTCCTCTTAACTAACCACTCATCCACTTTCCAGTCTCACGTCAAGTAAACTGAGTACACAAGAGAAACTAGTAAACATGTCACCACACGCTACCTGAAATAAACAATTCACAAATTCACTGCTCCATTCTATTGATATACAGGGAGATGCTAATCTGCCTGGTGTATAGCCGGTAGAATTTCATAGCAGATGAGTTTCGTGCTAAATTTTAACTAAAATCTTGGAAATATTTATTTCCTCTGGTCTCTTAAGTGAGAAATGCATGGTAATCATTGTCCTGTGTCTTGAATTTCCGGTTCCTAAGACGGATAGATCAATGGATAACATTTACGTATTTTGGCCTTGTACTCTTTCAGATTATAGCAAAGTTGAAGAAAACAGTTCTGTTAACAAGTAAGTTTATCATGATTTGCTGATCTCTAGAAACTTGAGAAAGTGAAAACACTGACGTATGGCCCTCAGTCTTGCATTTCTTATGTATTCTCAACCTAATGCACATTATCACTCTAATATCTTACTACATTTCAGAGGTTGAAATTCTCTTAGAAATTACTGAGTTCAATAACTCCATTTTACCACTGAGGAAAATGAGAAATCAAGAATTTTGCCCAAATGATAAGAATACAAATCCAGGGGTGCCTGGGTGGCTCAGTCGGTTAAGCAACTGACTTCAGCTCAGGGCATGATCTTACGGTTTGTGAGTTCGAGTCCCGTGTCGGACTCTCTGCTGTCGGCACCCAGCCTGTTTCAGATCCTCTTTCTTCCTCGCTCTCTGCCCCTCCCCCGCTACACCACTCATGTTCTCTTTCTCTCAAAAATAAACACACACATAAAAAAAAGAATACATTGGGGCGCCTGGGTGGCGCAGTCGGTTAAGCGTCTGACTTCAGCCAGGTCACGATCTCGCGGTCCGTGAGTTCGAGCCCCGCATCAGGCTCTGGGCTCTCAAATGAAGTAATAAAAAAAAAAATTTAAAGTGTTCTGGGTTTGTCCTTGGTCCAAGAAAAGAACTGAAGGAAAACATTTGTTCAATATTTACTTATTTACTTTTTAAAAATTTTTTAATGTAAACTCAAATTAGGGAACCCCAATAAGAATAAATAACAAATATGTATAATTTTTAAAAAAAATTTTCCCTTTATTTTTGAGAGAGAAAGAGAGACGGAGAGAGACAGATGGGGAAGGGGCAGAGAGAGGAGACACGGAATCCGAAGCAGGCTCCAGGCTCTGAGCCATCAGCACAGAGCCCAATGCGGGGCTCGAACTCACCAACTGTGAGATCATGACCTGAGCCGAAGTCGGGTGCTTAACTGACTGAGTCACCCAGGTGCTCCCAAAACGCATAAAATTTTATATTACTGATAGGGTCGATCTCTTAGAAATCAAGAGATACCGCATCATCAGTTTCTATTAGCCACATTAACAACTCTAAGCATTCTGTTTCATGGATTATGCAGTTGCAACATGAATGCACTGATAAGCTAAGTTTCTATAATGCAGTGATCCTTCAGTCTTATGTGAGTATTGTCTTCAACAGGAGGTGCTTTTCACCTCTAAGAAGGAATTGACGTAAAATTTACACAAGGACAAAAAAGTTAAGAAAACAAAATATATAACTCTTAGACCTGGAAGATGCCTTAGAAAATACTTAACCCAATTTTTTCATTTTAGGGGTAAAGAAACCGAGACCCAGAGTTCACTGATGACTGAGGCAGGGTACAGTGTAGGTTCCCAGGGTATTATTCTTCATCAAGGTAAACAAGGCAAGAAGACGGGATATTTCTTTACAGCCAAGTCCCCTCCAAACACTTGTTCCCTATCATTCAATTTCAATAATAAAGAGCACAGATATAACTATTTGATATATATGGTTTAAAGTGAATATAATTTCCTAGCTTCATTGTGGCTAGGGCACATTGGCAACAATATTTTCCACATGCTTTACAGTTTTAACGTGTGTCCATTAGGGGCTCCTGGGTGGCTCAGTCGGTTAAGCGTCAGACTCTTGATTTCACTCTTGATTTCAGCTCAAGTCATGATCTCACGGTTTGGGAGTTTGAGCCCTGTGACGGGCTCCACACTGAACGTGAGATTCTCTGTCTCCCCAGCTCATGTGCACTCTCTCTCTCTCTCTCTCAAAAATAAATAAATATTTAAAAATAAAAAAATAAAATAAAATAAAATAAAATAAAATAAAATAAAATAAAATATGTCCTTTAGAGACAAAGTAGACACAGAGTTTAAAAGCCTAGGTTCTGGGGTCAGATGTCCTTGCAGCCATACTTTGGCTCTACTGTTTACTAATTCATCCCAGGTAAGTTAGTTGACTGCCCCCCTCCTTTCCTTCATTTTCTTGACCTGAGATTTGGGGTAATGATAACCACCTAGGTTTACGATGAGGATTAAATGCAATAATTCATGTAAAGCAGATCATTGTCTGTGTTAGTTTCCTGGGGCTGTCATTTCAGAGTGCCACACATGTGGCAGCTTAAACAACAGGAATGTGTTGTCTCATGCTCTGGGGGCTAGAAGTCCAAGGTTAAGGTGTTGGCTGGATTGAATCCTTCTGACAGTTTTTTGTTTTTTTTTTTAATTTTTTTTTTTTTAACGTTTATTTATTTTTTTGGGGACAGAGAGAGACAGAGCATGAACGGGGGAGGGGCAGAGAGAGAGGGAGACACAGAATCGGAAACAGGCTCCAGGCTCTGAGCCATCAGCCCAGAGCCCGACGCGGGGCTCGAACTCACGGACCGCGAGATCGTGACCTGGCTGAAGTCGGACGCTTAACCGACTGCGCCACCCAGGCGCCCCCCTCCTTCTGACAGTTTTGAGGAAAGATCTGTTCCATGCCTCTCTCCTGGATTCTAGCAATTTTCTGGTCAACTTTGGCATTCTTCGGCTTGTAGATGAATCACTTCAATGTCTGCCTTCATATTTATATGACATTCTCCCTGTGTGTTCACATCTCTCTCTCTGTCCAAATTCCCCCTCCCTTTTTTTAAAATAATTTTTAAATGTTTGTTTATATTTGAGACAGCAAAAGCGGGGGGGGGGGGAGTGAGGGAAGGGCAGAGAGAGAGACAGAGACAGGCTCTGAGGCTCTGAAGCTCCAGGCTCTGAGCTGTCAGCACAGACCCCAACCTGGGGCTTGAACTCACGAGCTGTGAGATCATGACCTGAGCTGAAGTCAGACACTTAACCTACCGAGTCACCCAGGTGCCCCAAATTCCCCATTTTTATAAAGACACAGTCATACTGGATTAGGGCTCATGCTACTGAGTTTGTATTGATGGAATGCAAAGGCTATTCCCAAATAAGTTCACAGTCATAGGTACTGGGATTTAAGACTTCAATATACTTTAAGGGAACAGGATTCAATCCATAGCATTTTCCCCATCCTGAGTTATTCCTTCAGTGTCAGCCAGAGTGAGTCCTTCTCTATAATGTCATAGATGTTTCTCCTCTGTTCACAAATGCTCGATGGTTTCTCAATCCAGTTAGTATAAAAGCCATCATTCTTTAGGGGTCTGCACATCCCTGAAGACTTGGCTTCTCGCCACGGACTCCCACCACTTCCATCTGACCTCCTATTTCTCCCCTTTCTCACTTTGTTTCAGTTCTTTTGGTTTCTTTGCTTTTTCTTGAACATAAGGCAAGTGTGCTTTACTCACAGCCATTGCACTTGCCGTTTCTTTGTCTTACGCTAGTCTCCCAGTTACATCCATGACTGACACACCTTCCCTTCATTCACATTTATTCAACTGTCTGTTTCCCAGAGAGGCTTTCCCCAAATGAAATAAAAGCTCTGAGTAAAAAAATTGCAAAAAGTAGCTCTACCTTCCCCACTCCACCCCACTGCCTCATCCCTTATCCTGTTTCCTTTTCCTCCATAGCATGTATGATACATTCAGTTACGTACCCAATGTTTCTCTTCCCTGGCGTGCCGTTTGAAGTAGAGCAAGGACTTGGTCTTATTCATTCAGTTCCATATGTCCATATTGCCCTGGTGGGAGGTAGATTTGAGTACATAGATTTTGAGTGGAAGGTTGAATGAATGAACTAATGAATGAATGTGCTTTGAACAGAGCCTTTCATTTTATTTTATTTTATTATTTTATTTATTTGTTTATTTTTAAAATATAATTTATTGTCAAATTGGTTTCCGTATAGCATCCAGGGCTCAACCCAACAGGTGTCCTCCTCAATGCCCATCACCCACTTTCCCCTCTCCCCAACCCGCCATCAACCCTCAGTTTGTTCTCAGTATTTAAAAGTCTCTTATGCTTTGCCTCCCTCCCTCTCTGTAACTGTTTTTCCCCTTTCCCTTCCTCCATGGTCTTCGAACAGAGCCTTTTATATAATGAGTCCTAAATAAGTATTATTTATAATTCTTTTTTTTTTTTAATTTTTTTTTCAATGTTTATTTATTTTTGGGACAGAGAGAGACAGAGCATGAACGGGGGAGGGGCAGAGAGAGAGGGAGACACAGAATTGGAAACAGGCTCCAGGCTCTGAGCCATCAGCCCAGAGCCCGACGCGGGGCTCGAACTCCCGGAGCGCGAGATCGTGACCTGGCTGAAGTCGGACGCTTAACCGACTGCGCCACCCAGGCGCCCCTATAATTCTTATACTTAATTGATCTTTTCCCAAATAGTTACTGCTGTGATCAATTTTCAATACGCTGTTTTCCTTTTTTATTTTATTCTGCCCTGGAAAATTCATGCTCAAAGAGAGAACTACATTAAAAGACGGGGTGGGGGAGGATGGTAAATATGAGGATGAAATCAGCAGTTGACAAAAATCTCGTGAAATCTCAAAAGGTGTTAATATTCTGGAAACTTAGACTCACTAGAAGTCATTAAACTAGAAGTTTGGTTGAAAGATGAGTGACAATTTCTCCCATTCTTTTATTTTTCAAGACAAAATTCTGTATCTTTCCATATATAGCTTTTCTCTTCCTTCTACATCTCAGCCTAGGGGAGATTTCCAGAATGAGTCATTTATTTCCATCACTTCCAGACATGATTTATGCCTCTTCAATTTTTTTTTAGAATTTTTAATCTCTCATAGAGCATTTAAAACTTCTTAGTTGTAGGCCACGTGGATGACGTAATCAATTAAGCTCCCGACTTTTGATTTCGGCTCAGGTCATGAGCCCTTAGATGGGCTCGATCCTGACTGTTGAGCCTGCTAGGGATTTGCTCTCTCCCTCTCTCTCTGCCCTTCCCCTGCTCACACACACTCTCTCTCAAAATCAATAAATAAACTTAAAAAAAAAAAACTTCATTGGGGGCGCCTGGGTGGCGCAGTCGGTTAAGCGTCCGACTTCAGCCAGGTCACGATCTCGCGGTCCGTGAGTTCGAGCCCCGCGTCAGGCTCTGGGCTGATGGCTCAGAGCCTGGAGCCCGTTTCCGATGCTGTGTCTCCCTCTCTCTCTCTGCCCCTCCCCCGTTCATGCTCTGTTTCTCTCTGTCCCAAAAATAAATAAAAAACGTTGAAAAAAAATTAAAAAAAAAAAAACTTCATTGTAAATGGGAATTATTTATATATGTGTCTCACTTCCCTTACTAAATTGTAAATGTCGTGGAACCCAAGATGATATAATTTAACCTGTATATCTCACAACATCTGGCTTGAACGAGGGACTCAAAAACATTGTCGAATAATGAAAATGACCTAGTTTTAAAGCACAAATGATACCCACCGATTTCTTTTATGATTGTGAAAAATAATTGGGAAACATTCCCTGGTCCTGAAGAGGAAGATATTAAATTAAATAGAGTCCCTTTTTTATGCCATTAAACCATTATTAGTCCAGTCAAAATAATATTTCTTTACTTGTTGAGCTGTTTAATAAGACAATTAATTATCATATAATAGCTTTGGAGTAAAGGTTTATATGCGTGCAAAGTGGTATTATTCCAGGAGAGTTATGACATAGGCAATCTTTGGCTTGTGGGTGGAGTGGGTGGATGATATGATAAGATAGCAGCTGAAAAAACTTCAGTAAATTAGGAAATAAGGAATTACAACTTGCATTGTGGGAAGCTGGTGGAGAGTTCACCTTGCCTACACTTCTGATGGAGTGGTCTTAGAATTTTTTTTTTTTTTTTTAATTACATACAAGAGCTGTTGTTTTGCATATCCATTTTGGATCTGGCCAAAATGAATCAATGTCAGCAGCTTCAAAGAGCTAAAGAGGCATGTTTAGGCATGGCAAAAACAAAACAAAAACCGGGTGCCTTCAACACTGAACCAATTCAAATCACTTAATTCACGTACGTGTTCCTTCGACGAATACATATGTGGGGCCCCTTCTGAACCAGGCTCTATTCCCTTTTTCTCACAAAGCTTACATTTGGGTGCAGGAAGACAAGAAACAAGTAAATCTAGAGTGTGGTTGCTAGTAATACTTTCAGTAAGTGTGGTGCTGAAAATAAAGCACAAGGTATGGCTGAGGATACAAATGTTATTTCATACGGGGCGAGGTCAGGAGAGATGCACTGATAAGGTGACATGTGAGAAGCATTTTAAAGGAATGGAGTGTGCTACTAGGTATCTTGGAAAGATTCACGCAACAGCCATTGCAAAAACTCATGCAGGAGCATGCTCAGTGTTTGGTAAGTTCACCCTAGCCGCTGCTAATTCTCCTTCCTAGATTTTCAGCCAATTTATACTCCCTAACTAAGGTTTAGGGGGAAAAAATTCGTTAGGATATAAGAAAAATGATAATTTGTATAGTTTTGTTCATTTCAGTTAAGGCAAAAATGTTTGAGCAACTGAACTTTGGGGGTTACTTACCCTGAATGTAAAGTAAAACACTCAAACATACACACACATACATGCACATACAGACAACTTCTCCCTCTATTGTTTGCTTGCCTTACGCTTTGGTATTTTTCTACTGTTGGAGAAAATGAAGCCAAAAGTATGGGATAAGAACCAAGTCTGAGTCACCAGTATGGTGGTGGTGATTTTAGATGAGTATTTGCTGATAGAGAGCTCACAGCACATCAAAGCAAAGGTAGGGGTGCTGGTGGAATAAATATTTTAGAAAGAAAGAGCAAGTCATTTCTTGGTGGCATTGAAGGGAAGAAAAAGAGGCTCCTTTTAAATTTGAAGATCTGGGTATATTGTGCAATTCTTTGGCCACGGTTTATATATTTTATGAAATCTGACTGTAAAATTAAGGTTTTTTTTTCTTTCTGTATCTATAAAGAGGGAAGCACATGAATGGAAAATACTGCTGGCCACGTCATTATGAGTGCTTTCCTCTTCAACAAATGCATTTGCCACCTGTAGGATTTATCTCCAAAAGCAGCTGGCGGCTGGAGCAAAGTTTAGCTTTTTCCCTTCCCTTTCTCCTTTCTGTCATCTTTTGAATCTCATCTCCGCTCCTGATGTCAGATTTGTAGTGAAACGTTTTCACCTTATAGTCCTCTCTTCCTATGCCAGCGGTTCCCATGCACAGTGCAAAGACAGGAGTGTGTGTGTGGGGGGGGGGCGGGGATGGGGACTGGAGACGGGGAGGTGGCAGGGGGTACGGGGAGCTGCTCCATGCTTGCACGCTCTCTGAAACAAATCTGGAGTTGTTCCCAAGTAGGTGCATCTGTGCTATTATCAATACTGGCATACATATGTACAGAAACCTTGGGAACACTGCTAAGACCCGGGACCTTCTACTTGCATGAAATGACCTGTAACTCTTTCTTTCATTTACTTCCATTCCCAAGGCCTTTGACACATGTCAGAACCAGAAGCTCTTTGTGGCCTCCTCGCGCCTTACTTAAGAATTTTGCAGCAGTGCTATGAAAAGCACACATATCTGCGAACAGATACGAGATATAAAATTGTGGGGGTTACTAACATTAGAGATATTCCCAACAGCAAAACTGATTATCTAATGCGTATACAGGCACATAAAGATATATATTAGCTTTCCCAAATTGCATAATTTCTACCTAAATTAAGCACAGGTAATTTTGTTCAGAAGTATGGCTTTCTGGCAGTGCAACATAGTTTATTACCTTTCTCTAAATTGATTCAAATTTACTTAAGTGCTCCTTCTATACTCCTAATGGCCGTGTTAAAGAAAGAAACAACAAAGGCATAGTCGTCTTGCTTACCTAATTTATTTATGGGTAATCTTCTATTAATTTTTTGCCCTTTTATTTCAAAGCAACATACAAAATGAAGAAACTTGCAAAATTGCTGAGATCTATAGTTTGCAGGGAAATAAAAAGATCTCGATGAAAATTGAAAACATTACCAAATGTGTAATATTTGCTTCCAAAACTGCTGATAGTATCTCAGCGTTTAGTGTTGAAGCCAAGGTCATAGGTGAGATTTTCATGTGAGCCAAGTACGTCTCTGTCCAGAAAGTGGAAACTACGGATGAATCAAGGAAAAATGTAAATCCATTTTTATATTTGGAAAACCAAACTAAGTCCTGCCATGTTTTTTCCATCCTGTGAACCAGAATTACTATTTTTTACTAGACCCAAATCTTGGAAATGTTGCCATTTTTTAAAATCTACACTGGAAAACATGATATTGTGGTACTACAGACACATTTAGTCAGACATTTGCATTCATTGATTCTCAAGAAAGGTGTTGCTTTCTAAGACAACACAAAACACCCATCTTACTGAGACCTAGTTTTTTAGTGACATAGTCTCTCCCAATGAAATGGTGAATAAAATCACCATCAACAAGACACAACTTATTTGGAGTTCTAAGCTTTAAATACCCAGGAGACCAAATGGATTATCCAGTATGACCTAATTTCCTGACCCTGGTTCCCTCTTGCCGACTTTCCACACTTGTAAATAGAGTGCAAATTCCAGTGAGGAAAGAAAAGAAATCCACCCCCAAGAGCCGGCCTGTTAAAAATGTATCTATGCAGTAAGTGTATGTACCACTGTGTAATTATAATAACATAAACAAATCCACTATAAGGACATTCACATCAGACCTAATTTCATGCTGAACTATTATAATGCAATTAACAGCCTCATAGTCCTATTTTAATTAAGCTCTGTTGTGAAATATGCAGCATTTGAACCTGTTCCGGCCTGTTTCGTCTATCATTGAATTACCGCCCTTAACTTGTTTTTCTGCTGAGCGATGAGTTTCATTTAAGGATTACAGTTTGCGGGTCTGGCATTTTGTGGGTTCTTCTAAGCCACTGTGTGTCCAGATTGAGCTCTTCAGAGGCGTACTTCCTGGGCTGTCCTGGAAGGGAAGGGACGGAGTCAATTGGTTTTATGAAAGAGATTTCAGATGACAGGAGAGTTCACTTCAGACTCAGTAGGGCACAGTAGCTGTCTTCTGGCCTATCATTTCCAGAAATACTGAGTGAACTCCAATTTTCCAGGGATATTACTCAGACTGCCAAATAGTTTAACCATTCCTCACTAGGAAATGGAAAACAAAGGTATCTATAGAAAATGCACTTTATAGAAAAATCATATCCTGCTTCCTTCCTTTTATCCCTCACCTACCCTAGGCAAGAATGTCTAGGTTGTCTGGTATTTGCCTTAACAAATCTTTCCCTTCCTCTATTTGGATTGCCTTCATGGTCTGAAAAAAAATCAAATGAGAAATATTGCACGTGAATATTTATCAACTATCAAAAGGCAGTTTGCTGAGAAGCTTGTTACTCTACAGCTAGTTTGAAAGAAATAGAGCGAAAAGTCAAAGAGGACATAGTCGCCAAGAATCACGTTCGCTCACGTAGGTTATTCAGGCTTGAGCCAAAGGACCAAAGAAAAATCGAATGGTGATTTCCTCATCACTCCTCACCTCTGTGTCCATCCATCTGATCTGCCTTTCTTCAGATTTAGTTCCCGTTGTAAAAATCCATGTTCTTCTTCTTTTTTTAATTTTTTTTTTTTTTTACCTTGCCCTACTTTCTTAACCCTAGGGAGGATTTTAAGAAGGTTTCAAAGCTAAGCATCCCCAACTGCTTCAGGCTGTCTTTGGTTGTAAGTCAGAATATAAAGCAATTACCCGTAGGGTAGGATGCGTTCATGGCCAATGGGAGAATGTTCAGTATATCAGCAGGTAACCGAAAATATTCTCTTCGGCGTGAACATCTGGTTCAGATTCTTAACCATTTCTAGTGAGGTTTTATGGGTCTCTTTCCCTCACCTCTGCTGTGCTCTGCCTTCTTTTCCATAAGGAGCGTGTACCCATACAGCAAAATAATGGGGTTTAACCTGATCCACATGCTTTGCTGTTGACAGGTATTTGATTATCCTATCTTAAGAACCGCTAGCTAGAAATCCTAAAAACAACCCCAATTGCTTTAGTGTTACAACTTTATGGTCCAAAAGAAGGGAGAATAACACACCCTGGTATTTTTTCTGGTTGATCTTCGATTCAAAGGACCTCAAGACAATTCCACGGGGTATAGTAGACTTAATGTCCGCAGTGCTTTTGTTAAAATTGTTGTAATGTTTGTTTATCTCTGAGAGCCAGAGAGAGACAGGACATGAGCGGGGGAGGGGTAGAGGGGGGGGATGCCCGCAGTGCTTTTGACACTGCCTCTATTCCTGGTTTTCGTGACGACCTGTGCCACACTCTTTTTGAGTCAAAAAAGGGTGTTTATAGAGTTCCCACCCAGGATAAAACAAAAACAAAACAAAAACAAAAACAACCAAAAAATTAAAAAAAAAAAAAAAAGCAAAACCGAAAACCAACTTCCTTCGGATTCTTCCAGACGAGCACCTAACTCAAGGGAAAACTCCGCGTCCATGGTCATGTTCGGACACATCCCCATTCTGCAGCCACACGCGAACACACCAAGATAGTAGTGTATTACGTGATCAAACGGTGTAATCAGAGGTGCACGGGCTTCGGAGTGAGACCAACCTGGGTTCAAATATCAGAGTGACTTGATTATTGTTGGGGTCTCATGTCTTTTCCCCATCTGAGCTATGTGAGAAAATTAAGGAAACCCAGGAACCAGACCGAAGGCCACAAATATGCCAGCCTCATCACTGATAAAGCCATTTGGAAGATACGGGTCTAGATCAGCTGCCAGGTGGGCTTGTTAATGCATCACCCCATAAGGAAGGAGACTCGACAAGAGACAGAGTTGGAATGCAAGGTCGATCTCAGAAGAGCATACTCTTGTTAAACCTAGACTATGGATGGGCAGAGAATATGAGTGCTTCCTAGAGGCAGCTTGGATGTAACAGAACGAAAGGGACGGGACGGGGGGGGGGGGGCGGGGGGCGGTATTCTGATTTCTTGTTCCGAGTTCACCAGGGAGAGAATAAGTAAAGTTGTGGAGAGAAGCTAGGAGTGTAGGGCTAACTGAGGTGAATAAGGATAATGAATAAGCATTATCTCTTAGTAAATATCATCACATCACTGTGTCTCCAGACAAGTTGCTTAACATTTCTGAGCCTTAGTTTCCTAATCTAGAAAAAGGGAATAATACACCAATTTGGCAGACTTGCAACGTTAAATAAAAATATACATACAGACGTGTGTGTGCGTGTGTGGTGCGTGTTAACCGCCCATGTTAAGACCTGCCACTAAATATTGTTGACTTACTTTCAAGTCCACCTACCTCTTTCTTCCTAGACACTTAGATCAAAGATGTCTCGGGGCAGAGAGCAACTTATGCTCTCTTCCCTAGGATTAGAAATGGTTAAAAAGGAGAGGACCAAGGAAGTGCGTCATCCAAGTGAATAAAAACTATTTAAGAAATCTCCTCGGTACGTTTTCCTGCCCAGATCCTGAAGATCACTTACCATTTGAAATGAGTCGGCTTCCAAAGTAGGAGTTGCTGCTCCGCAAATGTGTGTACATCTTCATAGACCTGTAGGTGGACAAACGGTGTCCAGGACTGCCACACGGGTTCGTTTCATATTGCATTTCCAAGACAGAGAGGCTCTCATCTATCAAGGCTCCAATCTAACTCCCGTATCACCCGGTACTTTGTGGAAGGCGCGGAGGCTCTATGGGTTTCCCGGACTTGCCATGCTTGTTCCCGTCTCATTCATTGTATTCTGCTTTTCCCAAAGCTCCATCTTTTACATCCAGAGGCTGGGAAACATCAGTGAATGGGTGCCTTTAAAGAAGAGAAGGAGAGATGTATGTAATACCTGGCCTGGAGCTGTGGGCACGGGGCGGAGAGCTAGGTGGCCTCGGTGCTGAACCTGCACAGACTTCTTAGGGGCCTGAAGGGCGGGCTCTCATGGTTCCTGTCCTGATTTTTCCCTGGGGGTGTGTGGTGTGGCTTACCATCCTCACCAGGCGACCACGCACATTTAAGAATGAATTATAAAAATTGATTTGTGTTTGCATAGTTGCTACCACAGTTGTGACATAGTTTCACAAATTTCTCATACATTTTGAGATAGTCAATGAATTGATTATCGCCCCCCACCAAAGCTGCACTACGTGCTCACTCACCATGGCCCCATTTCAGTGGGGTCACTGGCCAGTGGGGTCTCAGGCTTTGAGGCCTCTCTTTCACTTACACCTCTGTATCTACCTAGCAACCAAACTCTGGTGGGTCTACCTCTGGAAAAGAAATCATGGACTCTGTCTTCAATCCAACCCAAATGCCAGCCTTCATCATCTATCTTGGGTGGGATGATCTCCAATCTCTTGTCCTTCTGGTCTACCTTTCCTGATGCTTTCAGCTCTATTCCTGTAAAATACAAGTCAAATCAGGCCTCTCCTCTGTTCCAACCCCCCCCCCTTTACGAATCACAATCAAAATATGTTAGCACAGCGTCTGACAGCTTTGCAATCCCAGATGATGTTTCCAGCCTCATATCCTGGCCCTCACACTCCTGCTACAATCCAATCCACGGGACCATTCATCGGCCCTTGAGTCCAACGTGCACGTTTGCATATCAGTACCATTAGGACTACTGCTCCTTTGCGAGAAACACCTATGGTTCTTTTCACACCTACTGAAATCCTGCGAGGGTCTTGAGATACAATTCAAATCTTACTTCCTCCATAAGGTTCCTTCTGTGTACTCATCACAGCTAAAGTTGAGTTAAATGTATGCTTACCATGAATTCCTGCTAGACTGTTAGCTCCTAAAACATATTTCGATTTTTTCAGAAACCTTAGAACGGATCCTCAGTAAACTCCTGTTTCTAATTATAATAGACCTTGATCTTTTCTCATTCAAGCCATTTACCACTTCTGTACCTGTTCATACAGATTTCAATCTTGCCTTTTTAGTTTCAAAGAAAAAAGAATCACTAGACTTGAAGTAACGAGTAATTGGCCAGAACTTTCTTTCAGTTTGCTATATCTTTACATATTTCTGAGTGTTTAAAGTATTTGTGAAACGTATTAGGAGGAGTTGACTTTGGAGCACACGTTTGCTATGGACTTTATGCAAAAAACAGATAAATGTTTCCTGCCTCAGAAAAAAACCAGTGAGGAAAGAAATCCATTGACTACTTTCCTCTGTCTACTTCTGAAATTATGGCATCTACAGATATGAAAATTGGAAATTATAGAAAGCATCTATATAGCTCAATGGGTGTAGGAAATGATAAGATATCTGGAGACTAGAAGGTTTATCAGCCACAAACAAATGTTATAATGGTACAGTCTAATCTTCATCACCAATATTTTAAAGTTTTTAAAAAAGAGAGGGGGCAGACAGAGGAGACAGAGAATCCCAAGCAGGCTCCGCGTCATCAGCGCGGAGACTGATACAGGGCTCGAACTCACAAACTGCAAGTTCATGCCTTGAGCCAAAGTGAAGAGTCAGAGATGCTCAACCAACTGAGCTACCCAGGCTCCCCTTCATCACCGATATTTTACACAAGCAATAAAACAGTGTCTTTTCCACTCATTCCTAATTCAGTTAATATTAATGAAGGCCCCACAGGTACATCGTATCAGAAAATAGAATTGTTACCTGAGAAATCCTACCAGAAAAAAAAGTCCAGTAAGTACAACAGTTGGGATCATTACAAAGGCAAAATAGTAGGTAAATGTAAAAGTAGGCAAAAATCCTGCCCTGTGCAGTTCAGCAAAACACATCTTTAATTTATCTTGTCCACTGTTTTGATGATGCCGAGACTTAGCACTTAGCACAGCGGGAACAAGGAAAAATGAGCAAGGATTTCTTTTGGATGAGAATGCACAAACACCTATTCGTAACGCCATTCGTAAGCATTTTTTTTTTAATCAACATTGTCATTGTCACATCCCGCTTGATCTTCCTACTTTGGGTTAATATGGGAGCCAATTACAGCTTCATCTGTTTAGAATTAACTTTATGGAGCACACACCGGGGATTTGTCTATCTACACTATTTAGATACATGTCATAAAAATATGCATGGAATGGAGTGCAGGCATTGCAGATGGCAGAGACCTACGGATTTATTGTAAAATCATTTAAAATTGGTTATGCTCTTGCCAGAAGTTAATTAATTTTTTTCTCTTCATTTCTGGGGCCGGGGGGGTTGGGGGGGGGGCTCTGTGTCTCACTAGGTGGCAGTGTATGATTATATCTGGAAAAACCATGGCTTCAAGTCCAGAATCTCCAGCTGTGACCTCCAAAAGCAAAATGAAATTTCTGTGTCTGCACTTGGTCCAGGAGATATTATTTCTCATGTATCTATATACACCGTTTATCCCAGTGGATTCCAAGAGCTGTACCGCCATTTTCTCAGACTCCCCAGTGGTGCCATTGTTGAGGTACGTACATATGAAAATATTTTAATGCAAATGCTGTGTACTTTCAGTGCATGAATGTATATGTTTGTGTGTGTGTTAAAACTTGATTTCAAGGGCTGCAAAATTACGTTGCGAGCATATTGTAATTAATGTTTTTTTTAATACCCCAAATAGACTTGATGATCTATTTCAGTGTTTTCCTTTAGAAATAAAGGCACTATGTAGGAAATAAACTGTTTCTGCACATAGTTGTGTGGGAGAGAGATGGAAACAAATCAAGTGAAATAATTCAGGATTCAGCCTACGCCAACTTTGACTCAGTTAACATTCGTAAATATCAGCAGGTTGATAAAGAGGGGTTCTCTGAGTCCATGGACACTTCAATTTCTCAGGAAAGTACACAGTCCCTGGCTGAAATTCTCTCACACAAAATAAATGAAATGGTGGCATTTCATACTATTTCCATGAGAAAATTCTTAAAGCATTAGGTGCTCACCCTTAAATTTTAAGAAACGTTCAAGTAGCACGTAGCAAAGGTCTTGAAGTCATGTTTTCTCTTAAAAAGTCAGAGCCTTTAGGTGAGCTAACTTGAGTTTAAAAAAGAAATCTCTCACATTGCACCACATTCTTAAAATCCAAATTTCATGGCACGTTTAAACCTGAGGCTCAGCCCTATTTGCCTCAGTGTTACTGAATTCCGAAGTCAGAATGAATTTCCCATTATATGGTGGAGATAAAGGGTACAGGAGAAGGAAAATTTAGATACATTTCATGTCTGGTTCCCTGGACGTGTTGGCATGCGAATCACTTAACAGTGCCACACTATTAATTGGTAAGAATTTGCAGAATATTTCTGTTCCCACTACCCTTTCCCTATGGACTTTGGCCATTGTTTTTATTATAAAGTTGATGAAGGCCTGTCCTCATAAAATTCATTTGAATATAACCTTGAGGAAATTTCACGTGGCTTGGAGAGCAGTCTTGCAGATAGGGAGCCTCTCGTGTCTACAATCCCAACCCACCACAGTGTTTGGGTACTTGAGCGACTCACATAGAGACTGTACTTGGAAAAAGCACAGACGTGCCCCAGGATTCTTGATCGCTTCACCTCCTCACTCCCTTACTGAGGTGGGAAATGACAGAACTGTGCCTATTGGAGCAAAGCAACAGGTAGGGAGATTCTGAATGTATGTGATAGAATTCTTTGTGGGTTTGGGTCAAGGGCTGCTGTAGGGTCCTTTTTAGACTTCTGAAGCATTTGCTTTAGAAATCTCCGTATGGAGCAAAACTGCCCTGGTTTAATTGGTTTTTTTTTTTTTTTTTTTTTTTGGTGTTTTCTTGTTTTGTTTTGTTTTTCTTGTTTTGCTTGTTTTTATTTTGCACAGGTGTGTGCTTAGATACGTGCATACACCGTGCACTGAAAGACCTAAAGAAGCCAGGACACCAGGGGTGTCTGTGCTTCTGTTACAAACCATCTTGTGGCCACTTGCAGGCCTTGGGACCTGAGCGGGAAGGCCCCGCGCGAGATGGCGCGTTCTCACTAGCCGAGCAATCATCAGGACCCTTTGATTCACTCACTTCTGCATTTGCTCCAGAGCCCTGCCTTCGTCATTCCTCACTCCTCTCTGCCTACATTCTTATCTGTAAAACTGGGTTCATGTATACGTCTGCTCCCTGCCTCATAGAGATTTGAGGCAGATGAACGGGATCACATTTGCAAGGTACCTTTAGCTCTTTTTCTTAAAAAAGTGTAACATAAAGATGCCGAAGTATGATGGATCATGCAGTGTTAAATTCATTCAACTGGTCAACATTGTTTCCCCAAGTACTAACAGCAACATTATGCTAAAAAAGAAGTCACTTTCTGGAAGGATTGAATCGTGAGGCAATAGGGCTCATGGGCACATCTGACTCTCTTAGCCTGTGTTTTTGCCACTATTGCATTATGTGGTGGTAACGGTAGAGTGGCATGGGTGATGCAAAAGTCCACCCCGGCATTTGCGAACCTGTACCCAGCAGAGATTCTAGCAAATGCTGAACCAGCTCTCCCTCTTTTGCAGATGCAGGAAAAGAATGCACAAGGTCCTGCTTACTAGTGGGTCTGCAGTCTAGACATTCCCCACTTATTTCTTCATGCTTTGCTTTTCCTGCTTTTGGCTCTATGAAATCTATTGAAACCCATTTCAAACTGACCTATCCCCTTGCACCTTCTCTAACACTTAGCACGAGTACTAGATTTTATTTAGCTTTTCTAAACTTGTTTCCAGTATGAAATTTTGTCTCCTAAGAGGACAGGAACCATAAAACAGTACCAGTTGTGGAGCAACTTGAATATTAGACAAATTTTCTTTCAGCCACATGGCCGGCTACTGACAATCGTCTTAGTTTCCTCCCTACCTCTCCTCACCCTCACCAGGTTACTTCCAGGTGTGTTATTGGCTTTGTGAGCTATAAAACCTGAAGTTGGAGGGCATTTGAGACCGGTCTTTTGTAACCTCAGTGAGAGATGAAATTAGTGTATTTCTTTCCCAAAGATGTATGCATTGAAAAGAAATTTCAAAAATCAACATCTAGGTAGATGATGCTTTCTGGATTAAAGAAAAATCTATTTGACTTTTAAAATTATGGTTTATAAGTGGTCACCTACTCAGATAAAGTTAACTTCTACCCTCGAGCTCCCTATCTCTATACTAAGTGTGGTATTGATGCTCTAGGAAATCTACTAAATTGCATTGACTTCCTGGATGCCAAACGGTTCTCCAAGGTTCATAAGTGGGCACCATGGTATCCTTTCCATTAACGCCCACATTATGTGGATTGAGAGAACTTCTATTTAGGAAATGACTTAGACCCACTTGCAAATACCTGTGAGATCCAAACCACATTTTTAATGGATACTCTGCTATGGGAAGAAAAAGGTAGCTGTGTCTGAGCCTCATTTATTTAGAAATCTAGATGTGGCAAAAAACAAAATAAAAATGGATGAAATTTTGCTTCAGCCTTCTAGCCTGAACATGAGTCTTAAAGGTTTTATGGTGGATTTTATTTTATTTTTTATTTTTTTTTTGACGTTTATTCATCTTTGAGAGACAGAGAGAGACGGAGCATGAGCAGGGAAGGGGCAGAGAGGGGGAGACACAAAATCAGAAGTAGGCTCAGGCTCAGAGCTGTCAGCACAGAGCCCGACGCAGGGCTTGAACTCACAAACTGTGAGATCGTGAGCTGGGCCAAAGTCGGACGCTCAACCGACAGAGCCACCCAGGCACCCCTATGGTGCATTTTAAATAGAATTTCTAGTTCCGTAAGATCCTTTTGCATTTAACACAGCTCTAACTGGTGATAAGAGTGATTTCAAAGCCTCTCCTTATCCTGATATGAAATATAGGTCATATGTTAACCTTTTTCTTTCTCTCAATAAAACCCTAGTAATTTGGGTTTGAACAAATTATCTTCAAGATTTTATTTTTATGGAAAGTCATGTTTTTGGAACAGAATGGGTTCTACATTAAAGAGGTCAGATTTCACACATCTGAAATAGAAGTTATATTACCAAGGATCTTTGCAATGGATTTGTGTTCACCATTTTGTTTTTCATCCAGACCTGTCACCCATAAGGACATGGCTCTTACTGTGTTCTACATATTTTGCTTTAAGGAGTAAAGTGCCCCCCCCCCCCCACACACACACTTGTGCAGAAGGTCATTGCTCTGTCTGTCGATGAGCACCTCTCTTTAATTCTCTTTTTATCTTTACCTCTGAGCTCAGTGATTCCTTAGACCCTCAGAGATCAATGCTTCATCTCTACTCCATAGGTAGGCTATCCTGTGTGTGCATGTTTTTTCTTTCTTTCTTTTTTTTAAGTACAAAGTTACTTTAAAGTTTTTAATGCTACAAAACCTAGAAACCCAGGCAAGACTAGTACAGATTCATCAAGTCACAAATAAGCTTCCCGATCCCAGGGTATCCGCTGCAATTAAGAAAGTCCTTGGAGCATTGGTTGGGGTGGGATGGGAAAAGGGTTTTTTTTTTTTTTTTTGGTCATTAGAGGCAGTGTCGCCCGGTGGTCTGAGCGGAGAAGTGGGAGTCAGGAACTCGGCGATCTCACAGAGGCTCTGTGAGACCCAGCTGAGCCGCTTCGGGCAAGTCTCTGGGCCTCAGGAGGACGGGCTCACCTACTTTGAATCTCCCATCTGAAGAGCTCCTTACCCAGGGCCAGGAGATACACAGCAGGAAGCCTGATTCCTTGTCTGCAAAATGAGAATATTAATACTTGCCTAAATAACACATTAACCAATTAATGATTGTTAAGTGCTCTGCTGATAGAAAGCAGCAGGAGAAGAAAGGCAAAAAAGAAAAATGGAAACACAGTTTTGTTACTAGATGAGTTTTACTCAGCTCTGGGCTTTTCTTCTGCTCATGGAGTTCAGTTACCACACAGTGCAAAGAGTAGGTGTTGGGACTGGACCTTTGTTAGTCTCAATGAGAAGATCGCAGATAAGTTGACTGTCCCCTGCAAATCTATATAATGCTTTGAATAGGCAGAGTGGAGGGGTGGGGGAACCACTTGAATTTGGTCCTTGAATCAGTAAATTGCATGGGGAAACATCATTCATATAATTGAGACTTTTCAGTTTTAACTCATATTTTCAAATCCTTCAGGAAAGACTAGTGAATTTCAAAATTCCCACATTCATCAACTACAATGACCAATTTGCAGAGTGTATGAGATAGAGAAATATACACACTAATGTGGAAAAGAAATCAATAGGAAAATACAGAAAATTGGGGGGTCTCTGGAATATATTCGTTAAATGTATACATTGTTGATGATAGCTTTCATTTTCAGGGGGATTTCTTCCATCCATGCTTTTATTTTGTTAAAAGGCATTGCACATGGGAAGGAAAAAAGAAAACATTCGTGCAGTTTGTCGTTTTTATTGTGTACAGTTTTAGATTCACCTAAAGAAATATTAAAATTAATTTATGCATGCAAATGGGAGAAAGTCATGTTTTCATTCCCTAAATTTGGACCACTTTACATTTTTTGCACAACACTTGAATAAAAAGATGCAGTTAGTCTTTTGGGCACATTTGCTTATGTGACAATATTGAAAATGTACCTTAAAATGAAATAATAATAGCAATAGTTGTGGCTTTGCATGAAATATTGTTCAAAATGTCAAGGACACTAATGTCTTTTATTTCTGGTTTTCAAATTCAAACTTAAGAGTCTCCACTTAGAATTTTTTAAAAATTGGGTCCGGATATTTGTCTTTTTCTTTCTCCAAGAAGGATTGGCTATTTTTGCAAACTGTAGAGGGTCATCATTTTGTAGCATCTAAAACTTAGACCCTATTATAGGAAACATACTAAAAAAGAATCAGGATGTAAAAGCAAAGAGGAAATAAAAAATCAGACTAGTATTAGAATATAATATTATTTATAAGACATTTTCCTGTCCTAATTAATTAACACTAAAAGTCTTGAGTAGGCACATTCACTAATCTTTTAAATATATATATGAGTTGTATTATTTGAAAAATGTGATAAAATTATTATTCCCATATGTGTGTGTCAAAATATGTGATTTTTGTCCATAATAATTGGGGGAGTATAACTTGCTATGAGGTTTTTTGTTTTTCACAAAACTAAGCTAGACAATTCTCACATCAGGCTTAATTTACTATATATATATATATATATATATATAATTGGTTACCTGTAAGAGAAAAAAACATTTTTTAAATTAGCACATTTTAAATTTTAAATAAATACAGCAGATTTCAATACAATACATTACAGATATAGTAGATTTATAAAAAGCTATTTCAATAATAAGGTCAAAATATTAACTTTTTGTAACTAAATTAATGCTAGTATAGCCATGTTTGGTTTCCACAGAAAATCATGAAGAACTGTTCTGATTCTATTTATTGTATATCAAGATGATATTTAGAAACATTTTAGAGATTCTCCATGTCTTTTCTGAAATAACCACTCTTGCCCTATCTTATAAACTATCAAATTTCCTATATTTTATTTATACTTATAATTTGAGACCATCATTTATTAACAATTTCTGTTTTTTACAGACCTCATATTTTTTGTGTATATAAGAAAAAAAGGATCAGATACATATTTCTGAAAATACACATAAAATTATTTTCAGCATCTTTGATCTCCTTTGAAAACTCTTCAAACTATTAGAACTTTTAAAAGCCATAGAAAAGATTCATTCCATTATTATATTCATATATCTATCAGAAATAATACATCTGACATACTGGAGAAAAGAATCCCCAGGATTCTAAATCATAGGAAATGTTTTAGAACACATATTAAGTATAAAGAATCAGTGTTAAAAATAAGCCTTAACATATTAATTAACAAATGGTTAAATGTCTAATAGAAATATTAGAAAGGCAAAGAATTAAATCTTTATTGCACACTTGATTACGATTGAATGTTTTATCTTCCATAAAAATATATTCACCTTTACTTCTGAACATTTTTCTCTCTTATTCAATTGGATTTGAAAAACCATATCTTGAAGGGGGAAATGTGAAAAAAATTATACTTCTCTTTATTTCTGAATCCTGTTACCATGTTTGGAAACGAATTGAGTTTTGCATTAAAAATACATTTTAAATCCATGCAAACAAAAGTCAGTGCTTGAGAGGAGCATTTTTAGACTATGCCATGATACTACTAGTCAGTGATTTTTGTCTTGACTCCATTTGATAAGGTTAATACTAATTACTTAACTATTTCAAGATAATCCACTCATGGAAAAAAAAACTCAAAACAGTCAACATAATTATTTTTCCTTATATCTATATATAGAAATATTATGAAAATATTTTGGTGTGTCTTGTAATTGTGCCAATATTAACCTAAAAACTATCTACAAATGTTCTGATCTCTAAGAATGCATAGATATAGAAGTATTATGGTTTCTCCTAAATAGCTTATGTGACAAATTCTTCTGTAATTCCCTGAAACAATTACCTAACGATCATATGCTAAAATGGTGTGAAAAAAAACAGCGGCGTAGCGTCAGTTATTTTTACATGTTTGTATCCAATAAATTATTTTCAGTCTCACATTTTCTAAACACTGACATAAAATCATATACGCTTATTTTATGTGCAAAATCACATATAGTATGCTGAATGACACCTAAAAGAAATGAAACAGTAACAGTAGCTTATTTTCTGAAGCAATTCTGACACTAATGCTAAATTACAACTTGGAAACATCTAGCATTTTTACCTTTATGAGAAAAGGCTTTTTACATATTTAACATAATTCCAGGGAAAATAAACTGGAATTATGTATAAAGGTATGTATACTGTAACCAAAGGGCATTTATATTCCCCTGTAGAATACTTACAATGATTTTATTGCCATTTTGTGTCATTTTCTAAAGGATATAAAATACAGCCAGTAAACAAACTAGACTTTAGATTTAAGATGACAGCGGCTCCTTCAGAAGCAATATTCAGATATTTAATCTTAAGAACATTGAATATTTTACAACCAAGTAAAGTACACTCTTGCAAAAATGAAAGGAGACTGTGCTTTGGCTTATAATTTTCACAGCTGTGGTGACCAACAGGGTCATCATTGCTAAGTCCCAGAGAATAAATCCCCTGTCAGCCTTTGGTAAACTGCTTGGGAAATTAACATCAACGTTCTCCTTCTTCAAAATGCAAAACATCCTTTCTCTACAACAATGCTGATTCACCCTATTACTTATTATAGAGCGTCCTATTATTGCTGTTCTATTTTTGAAGTCTACAGTTGTAATCGATTTTAATAGGCCCTTTACCCCTAGTTCAGCTTGCTGCTCTCCAAGTAGAGCAATCTGAATTCTGCTGGAGAAAAAATTGTATTTCAGTACAGAACCATAATAGGTTTAACTAGGCCTCCAAATATTGCTGTGTTGCTTCAGTCGGTGAATTACTGCTCTGCATACATGAGTCCTGCGTTAAGGGGGCAAATTAAATCAAAACCTATCTGGGAATAGTGTATCTAGGTTATTATTCCTCGGCTTCGTCTTCCTTACTATATTTATGATGGCCTCTCACTGAAGCTTTATCGGTGTGTTTTTTGGCAGCTAGGTATGACCCATTCCACCAGCCATATTGCCAATAAACTTGACTTCATTTGTCCAGTTGGACACTTGAAGATGTATCTACCCTTGTTAGCAGATAATTTACTATCTCTTTCTTTCGGCCTGGTTTATCCACACATTTTTTAAAGAAATCCAGGGACTTCTTTATACCAAAAAGGGCCAGTCATGTCTCAAACACAAGACGGAAGGAACTCACATGTGCCATTGTCTGCACACTCACGGGCATCACTGTGGAGCGCTAGCTCCGTGAGGCCTGAGACATCCTCGTCTGTCTCTGCAGAAACCCTCCGCCAGCCACACTGCCCAGCAATGGCACCGAGATATCCCATGTTTGAACGCTGCTTGTTCACGTCAGAAATTTCTAACACCAGGGGATGGGGGCCCGAGTGGCTAGTCAAGTCCTTAATAGCTTCAACCTCAGCCATATAGTTTACCAGAAATTGTTTTTATCCAATTCTGACCTGTGGAGCTACTAGGCCAAAAATATGACAATTTAAAAGGGTAGACATTTATGTGTATATTTGCTATCGATTTAGATAGATAGATAGATAGATCCCAATTGCCCTCCAGAAAAGATGAACAAAAATACCCACAATTATACGGAATGAAGTTTGTCCAACATTTTGGTAATCTTTTTGGCCACAGTCACACAAATTTCACTTTCTCTAACTTAGTGAGATAGTGTTATGTTTGAAATAAGAGATCACATGGGTACCCCAGCTCAGGGTCACTTTCCGCCTTTGAAAAATGATACATGACTAGCATGTATTTTCAAAGCATGGCACATTTCAATACTGGTTTGTTATGCGATTGCATTTGTTTGTAATATCTATTTTGTAGCAATGTTTCCTCCCAGTAATCAATGAAGCCCATGAAATAAAATAAGTATGATTATATTCTTAACTTATTTTTCTAGAACAAATACTTGAAATAAATGACTCTATACAGATGGATGCAAATTAAAAATGTCCTAAAACCACTCTAAAATCACATTGCAGCAATTGGAAAGACACCTGACTTGCACGCCAGTTTACTCAGAAGTGACAACAAACAGGTTTCTTTAGCAATACATTCAAAGCTAACTATCTTCTTATTCCCTTTTCCCCAACTTCTCAGGCCAAAGCATATATATTCACACAATACATACAACTCATTTAAAGAGGTAGATCTGGACACTTCCATGATGAATACAAAGAAAACTATTAAAATTGTAGGAGCACGTGAGAAGGACCAATACGAGCTAGAAATCTACCTGCTGCTGGTAGATGGTCCTGCCATTGTGCAGCAGGATAGAGAGATACTTCCAGATAATGGGTCCAGATGATAACTGGAGACATTCCTCAAATCTCCAGAAGACAAAACCCCTCCTACTCACATGTTCCTTCTTACCCACACGCTCTGGACTCTTCAAGGAATTCCTATGGCTGGAGCCATACCACTGAATACAGAGATGTCCCAAGAATTCATTCCTTAGAAGACAAAGTGATGATTGAGGTTGTTTCTCTGAATCTAATTCTCATCCACAAAGAAAGATTGTAAATTATAGGAAACTTAGAAGAGAGGGACCTTGTCGTTTTGTTATTCCTGATGCTGGTGGAGGCTGAATGCCCCCCAATTTGATATTAGGAATGTGCCTTTCAGAAGTTCTGACAACAATTGGCATCATCCACCAAATGAAGATCTAAAAGGGAAGATATCTCAAGAAACATGGACAAAGCTTTCTAATGGTGATTCTGACTTGTATTTTGAAACAGTCTTGAGGGGCGCCTGGGTGGCGCAGTCGGTTAAAGCGTCCGACTTCAACCAGGTCACGATCTCACGGTCTGTGAGTTCGAGCCCCGCGTCGGGCTCTGGGCTGATGGCTCAGAGCCTGGAGCCTGTTTCTGATTCTGTGTCTACCTCTCTCTCTGCCCCTCGCCCGTTCATGCTCTGTCTCTCTCTGTCCCAAAAATAAATAAACGTTGAAAGAAAAAAAAAAAGAAGAAACAGTCTTGAAAAGAAAGAAAATATGCCATGTCGATAGGCGCTGTTGTGATGCCAAATATTTCCCGAGAAATTCAGGTTTCTAAAGATCATCTACAAAGAAGTAGAAAGAGAGATGTAGAATAAAGAATAAATATAAGAGCTGGTTAACAAGGGTGATGAAGAAGCAAATAATGGAAAACGACCACAAAAGTTTAGGTACCAATGGGGAAAGTGGACTCTAAGAAGGTCTGCAAGAGAGACTCAAAAAGACAGGAAAAATCAAGGTGTCCAAAGATATCTATTTTTCTTAACCTGGTTAGTCAAACCAGTTAGGTGTATATGTCAAACACCTAACTATTTCTGCTTAATCACAAAAGGTACTAATTAACTCACATAAGTGGGAATTACAGTAGATATTCTAATGGAATGGCTGAATTCGAGAGTTCAAAGGATGTTATCAGATCTCTCTCTCTCTCGTTCTCTTTCTTCTCTCCCTTTCTGTCTTTCCCTTATTTCTGCCTATGTTGGCTTCATTCTTGATTCTGTCTTTTTTGTGTGGTAGCATAACTCTAGGTTCCGATCTTAATACTTCTTATCTTGGAAGGTAATTTTCTTGCCCTGGTTTCCCCTCTATACCCATCTGTGTGCCCATTTCTGGAAAACAGCTTTCTGATTGGCTTGCTATATGATGTATAGTCTCCTTAGGATTTGGAAGAGTAGTTCTAGAGTAGTTACTGGTAGTAACTAGTAGTTCTAGCTAAAAGAGAAAAAATGGCTTCTGTAACCAGAAGAAGAGCTTGTCAAATAAGCAGATATCCTCTTTGTTATCTAGAGATATGCATCCATTTAGCCAAGGTAGATGTAGAGGTGGCTCTCTGCCTTTCTAACCAGGATAGCCTTTGGTTCAAGAGGCCGTTAGTTCTAAGGGAAACCGATCATTCAGCGGAATGCCTGGAAATGCTAGATACCTTCAGGATGTAGGAAAGACATATGAAGTCAGTGAAATTGATGATTATTATAAACAGCCCAGGAATAAACCCAAACTGTGTATGACAAGTGAAACAGGATGTTGGCATGCTTTCTAGTCTTGTATATACAGAAAGTTTCTCTAGGGACAATGAGTTCCTATTAAAAAGAATGTTGTCATGTGTTTTCCCCCATTCAAAAACAGTTTTGTTTTTGATCCATTTCATCACACAAAAGTTATTAAAGGCGAAAGAAAGAAAGAAAGAAAGAAAGAAAGAAAGAAGAAAGAAAGAAGAAAGAAAGAAGGAAGAAAGAAAGAAAGAAAGAAAGAAAGAAAGAAGGAAAGAGAAAGAATATCTCTGTCTTGTATTTGATTTTGGCATTTTTGGCTTTCATAGAATTAAGATAATCCACCTTCCAAATGTGTTTTAATCACTAATTATGACCTTGTGCTCTATATTAACAAATGTTATACAAATTTTAATTGACATTTTTGTGTGTTATACAATGATTGCTGAAGTCAGAAGTGTAACTGAACGATAAAACCTAAATTGTAAGCTTCTGTTAAAACTGTGGAGTTAGGTTAACAATATGGCATTTCAGGGGATTTTCCAGGCTGTAATCTTGGGGGTTAAGGGGGTAAGAAGGAAGTCACAGCATGTGCTCATTCCTACTAAATATTTCTTTTAAACATGGTAGGTTAATATGTGCCATTTTATCACCACTTCTCAGGTGTTTGGTGATATCAGTGGCCTAAGGTTTATCCCCACGGAAGTGGCCACAGCAATTCAGGAGCATATAAGCGAAATGGATGGTACATCGGAAGACTCCTTTGATATTAAATCAAGAGAAGTGAAAAGAATCCATTAAAATTAAAAGGTATTATTTGCCTACTGATTAGATATTTAACTCTGCTGTATGTGAGTGTATCAACTAAGTAGGAGTCACTGAGCGCTGTTTTGTTCTTGTTTTCCTAACGCTTCATGGTGGCGCCAGCCAGCATGACTTGTCCACCTTCCTTTTCAACCTACTGCCTGATAACACGTACTTTACTGTAAGTCAATAGTCAGTACTGGTAACCACAACCAGAAGTCATGATCATCTCGACTATGTTTTTCGGAGACTGCAGAATCTTGCCAGTCTTTGATAGTTTAGAAAAAACATACTTGGCTACTGTGGAATTTGCAGAAGGCTAGGATACCATTGTTTACTTTCTTTTATAAGTGGTACTCTTTCATTTGGAGGGAATAAGGGCACTGGCTAGAACATGATATGACCAACTCTCAATAAATGCCCTTTCCTTTTCGTGTAGCTGAAACATTTCGTATTTTTTAAGAAGGAACTTCAAGAAAAAAAAAATAGAAAAAATAAATAATAAAAATAAAGTCCCTTAAGTGAGTAGGCTTGCAGAGCATATATTTTGTGTTCTAAGATCACAACAATCAATCCCCAAATGGCTGGCTCAGATGTGGGTTCCCTGCATGTACCTCAGCTCTTTCTAATGGGATCAAGGAGCACAGGAACTTTTCAGTTCTTATGTTAGCGCTTTTCTTTTTGCTCGGTTACCTTTCTCTCTTGCAACTGAAGATTTGGAGTGGGATTTATGATCACAAATGGACAGTGAACCATCAGAGGGTAGATGGGCCATAAAAAGTCCTGCATCGTGCGGAATCTTTGGCCTCACCATAGACCAATACATACAGTGGACGGCTAGCTCTGATCTTTCTCTGCACCTTTAACGAAGGGTGAACAGGTATTTAAAAGCCACTTCTGTCAAACAGGAAGCAATGTTATAGAAGTATCAAAACTAATTCTTATAAGTAGGAAACATGAACACATCTGGCCCTGGTGATTTCCGATTCTGGGCTTTAATCATTGTCTAATATGATGGTATCTTCAGTCTCACACAAGCCGACTGCACACAAGGTGTTCCCTCTATCAGCTGAAATTAGCATATGCATATACTGTCTATATTTTTCATCCTCTTTGGCTATTACTGAAGGCAGATCAACCAACATAATATCATATTATTGAATAAAGATTCTAAACACCTTTTAATAGCTCAAATTAACACACACGCACACCTCAGGCAGTTCAACTCGCCTTTTAAGATGAGACTTGAATGTCACGATCAATGATTTTTTTCCTTCCTCGCCTCCATTTTTCCAACTATAATTCGTTAGAGTTTTGATCACCAGGACCTTCCCTCTGCTTTCACTCAACAGTTTTATATTCTAATTGCATACTTCTACATTCCCCATTACAACATGGCTTACCTGTAGACCGAGAATTTTTCCTGCGTACCTTCCTGTTAACAGAACTTGGAAGGGGGCTGGGCACAATTTAGGTGCTCAGTAAATATTTGCTGTTGAAAACATGGTGTGAAAGAGAATGGGGGTGTGGTGGTGATGAAGGCCAGGTCTCTATGGTGTTGTCAGTTATAGTATAAAGAAGGCCAGAAAAAAAGGGGGGCAGTTCAGTAAAACAAATTCTATGAAAGACTTGTATGAGCACAAAATATACTGAAGAGGAATAAATGTATACAATTAGATTTCTGCATCTTAAGCTACATTTCATTAGATCCTTAGTTCAAGTTGATAACTCAAATATAGTTGAACAAATGACATGGTAATTTTTTTTATTTAGCTGTCATTCACTTGACTAAATTAATAAAAATCCCTACTGATTTTTTTTAGCTTTCTGATTTTTTTTTAAGCCTGCCACTTTTATTTATACTCCCTTCACTAAAATGTAAGCTTTATGAGGGCAGGACTCATTGTTTCCTTTATTTACTTTTGCCCTCCCCACTCCGTAATACTATACTTTGAACTACTAAGTGCTCAGTAAGTTTTTCTTGGATGAAAGAATAAAGTGATCGGTCAAGTTTCACTTACCTTTATATTTAATATGCTGTTATGACAGTGAATTGAATAACCAATACAGAGACCAGCAAAAACAAAAACAAAAAAACTCACTTTTCTTTGTTGTGTGTTTCCTTTAGGAATTGGTGGTCCCAATGAAAGAAGTGGCATAATTAAGAGAAGCAATATTTTCTGGCCCCTGAAAGATGCCCATATCCACAGTGTATTTCTTAATCCAAGGAGTCTCTCACTACATTATTTCAGCATATAAGTTGTTCAGTGGTTTTTTTTTTTTCAACGTTTATTTATTTTTGGGACAGAGAGAGACAGAGCATGAACGGGTGAGGGGCAGAGAGAGAGGGAGACACAGAATCGGAAACAGGCTCCAGGCTCTGAGCCATCAGCCCAGAGCCCGACGTGGGGCTCGAACTCACAGACCGCGAGATCGTGACCTGGTTGAAGTCGGACGCTCAACCGACTGCGCCACCCAGGCGCCCCTGTTCAGTGTTTTTAAATGGAAGTCTGTAGTGTTTTGTCGCTCTCATTGCTTCATATATGTTTTCCTTGCCATTGAACTTATCTTACTGAGTAGTAAGCATTAAGTAATGGATTCAACATACGAGTCATTCTAACACTTATATAACATGATGTGTATGTTTGCACGCTCGTGCATGTGTGTCTGTGTGTGTGCGTGTGTGTGTGCTTATGTGTTGAGTAGAGATTGACTAACATGTTTTTCAGGAGTTTTCTTTTGTTGCTGAATATTCATGGGCTCAGTGATATAATTCAATCCAACACTCAAGAATTTGGTACTATCTTACCTCTAAAGTAAATATCGCATTTGCATTGGCATTGAGATGACCTCTTTAATTTAGGTTTGTTTGTTTTTTTTTTTTTTTGCATGTACAGGTATGGTTGGGTACTTAATAGAAAAATAGAGAAAAAGAAAATAAAGGAACTTTTTATTTTTAGAATCAATTCCGCTCATCTTTTGTGAATTATGAACTCACAAAAATTCATCTTTATGAATTGTAAATGATAATTCCATGGAGTGGTCATTGTAAATAGAGATGGTCTACCAGAACAGAGTTCTAACATATGACACCCTAGTATAATATTCCCTTAACAAGGTATACATATTTATACACAGGGCAAAGTGTAATGTTAAAATTCAAGATAGATTTCTGGGGATCTATCTATCTATCTATCTACCTGTCTGTCTGTCTATTTATCTATCTATCTATCGATCTATCGATCTACCTATCTATTTACGTATCTATCACCTGTCTATCATCTATGAATCCAGTCATCATTTTCCTCAGTATATTGAGGATAATTTATAATTTTCATAATTATTTTTCAAGAATCTGTTAGTAAAACAAGCCTTGCTTTATCTATAAATTCATGCCTATTTGCTTAATAATTTCATTGGTAACTTTATTTCGAGTATTATAGTTACTAATTAATGTGTGTCAGCTACATTGATATTTTTCACATATAGAAATAATACACAATACAAAATATGCGTATAATTGAAAAGTGTGAATTAAAAAATCCTTTTAGTAGATTTTGTTTTTGTTAGTACCTACTGTGTTCTTATTACCTAAACAGATTTTCCATTTGAAGTTAAATTCTTTTAAGGAATGAAAATATATATGAGAAGAAATTAAAAATTTAAGTGCTTGCTCTACATTTGAAAGTGAGATCTATAAAATGTTCCTGGTAGTAAGCTCAGTGACAATAAATAGATTACACCAAGTGTCACTTGAGCAAGTGGATAAAAAATGAGTGATTTTCATCCTTCAGTTAAATATGGTGCTAAGTGGTAAGTGCTAGCATTAAAAGCAAATTACTTATCACTTCAGCAATCACGGCATGAGAGCATCCTATTGGAAGTTGTGTCTCCAGTCCTTCTTGGTCCTCAGCTTTATTAAATACATCAATTGATAATGCTTGGATAAGCAGAGGAAAAAAAGCCTTGATGACATTATGGCATTTCCTTTTTATGAGTGCTTATTCAAGATGTCTCCAAAATGGCCATTTCTATATATTTCAGTCAGTGTGGATACACACACATGCACACACACACAATTTCATCTGGCTCAGCCACCTATGGGAAGCACAAATACCAAATACGACCTCACTTCCAGTTGGCCATCTAACTTAATCTTAATTACCTTGAGGAATGGGAAAAAAATCACCACTTTAAATGAGAATGCTTACTGCAGGAATACCTTCCAGAAGCTGGAGAAAGGCTCTTGCTGGGTCTGAGATCTTTGTGAAAACCTACTAAATATGATAGCTCAGGGCCTTGACAACTGGTAGGTCCTAACTCAACAGTTACTGATTGGGTGAGGTAAAGTAAGCCTTGTGGTTTTTTAAATTCAAATTTTTTTCTTTTAAAGACAGTACATGTGTATTTACGTAGATTTTCCTTTTTATGACTGATAAGGAGGAGAGGTGGGAGAAAAGTAGATATACTCCAAGTTGGAGAAGTTAACCCTGGGTACTCCCTCCAGGGTTCCAGTAAAAGTTCAACTCTCACCACCACACACAAATTAACTTCTTAACTATTCCATACATGCCTCAAATGCTTGGTCTCAAAGGGCCACATATTTATATTCTACAGTGAGATGCTGGCCTTATGGTGTTGAACAACAGAGAGTCTGGCTAGGGACTTGGCTTGATCTTGGACAATGAGGACATTTGTAGCACTAGGATAGATTGGAATTTAGAGGCCCTTCTCTTACTGATTTTCTTGATCTGTTGAAATCCTGGAAAGAGCAGAGGTTCATTCCATAAGGAATGGCATAAATTCCTTAAGGATAACCTCTCCAAGATCTAGGTCATAATAGGAACTCAGTAACTATATTAAGTGTGTTGATGAATGATACAGTATAGCATAGTGGCTAAGAGCTGGCACTTTGGGGGCGCCTGGATAGCTCAGTTGGTTAAGCGTCTGATCTTGGTCTCGGCTCCGATCATGATCTCATGGTTTGTGAGTTCGAGCCTCATGTTAGGCTTCACACTGCTGGTGTGGAGCCTGCTTGAGATTCTCTCTCTCCTTCTTTCTCTTTTCCTTCTTCTTTCCTCTCTCTCTTTCAAAATAAATACATAAACTTAAAAAAATAAACTTAAAAATGAAAGAGTTCTGAGTTAGATCCAGGTTGAAATCCTGCTCTATAACTTTCTAGCTATGCAACATTGAATGCGTTACTCAACTTATTGTAATACATCAAAGAGTATCTGCTAATCCAGTGACATAATTTGTATACATGTTTTTCAGATCACATGATTAGAAACAGTATCTATAATATGTGAATATCTGATGCACTCTGTCCACCTGAGTCCTGGAAAAAAAAACTACTTCACAATTGGGATCACCAGGTCCTAGGCTGACCACATGGGATGTAAGAGCTGCTTGTTTAGGAAGAGAGTTTGAATAGGTATCAACTGACTCTCCAAGGCACATTATCAACTAATGCACCAAAACTTTCTTGTCTTCAGAAGCTGACTGTGTACTTTCAGTTCAGCCTCTCCTTGAATGGCCTTGGTTGTGTTGCTTTAGTTCAATCAGTCCTACGCTCAGTGTGAGTGTGGCATGATTTTCTTAACAGTTCTCTTCGTGAAGGTACCCAATTAGTTCCAGCAAACCTCTCATTTTGGGCTTTTTCAGTGTCCACTTTACAAGGGGGTTGCAGGGAAGAACAGGGATGATAAAGGAAGTGTATTAGCTATGATGGTGGTGAGGCAAATTAATGAGAGAAAGAAGAGGAGGAGAGAAAGAAACAGACAAAAAGAAGATTGGGATAGGGAAAGAAGAAATACGAGAAGAATCGAAGGAAAGAAGGATGAAAAGAAAAACTAAATTTCTAAAAGTAAGATTGGTTAAATCAATGGGTACCACATTTAAAATTTCAATATATAATAATTTTTATTTCATAAATATTTTCTTAATATCCATTTCAACCACAAATGGTAATTGAGATAACCTCTTTCTCCAGAGTATTGCTAGTAATTGATGTTAGTAGTAAAAGTATTTTCTTAACTGAAAAGGTAAAAAAAAAATTTCATTAGAGATGTGATTTATTTTATTATTTTTTGATGTTTATTTATATTTTGAGAGAGAGATAGAGACAGAGATAGAGTGTGAGTTAGGGAGGGGGAAGAGAGAGAGAGAGGGAGACACAGAATCTGAAGCAGCCTCCAGGCTCTGAGCTGTCAGCACAGAGCCCAAAGTGGGGCTCAAACTGATGAGCCATGAGATCATGACCTGAACCAAAGTCAGATGCTCAGTTGACTGAGCCATCCAGGCGCTCCTAGAAATGCTATTTATGTTAGATGATTAATAAAATGTAAAGTTTTACTATGGAACTCCTTTATTGTTATTGATTTATAATAGCTCTTTGTATATTAAGTGCTGTATATTAAGTGCTGCAAAACTTTGCATATAGGATGTCACCAAAATATGCCAAATTTGTAAGTTGTTCAGTTTGCTTCAATATATATTTTGGCATAAAGAAGTTCTACATTTATATGTAGTTTAATCTGTAAGTTTCTTTCTTTTTTGTTTTAACATGGTATGTTACATAGTTTATCATTTTCCTTATGTTTTGATATGCCACTTTTATTGTATAATAAGCACATATAGGTTATGCAGTTTTGACGTGGAGAGTGTTGTTGTTCCACTGTTTTATTGTCTATTTTCATGCTAGTATCTGACTCCATTGATTAATGTAGCTCATAGATGAATCAGGAGCATCCTGAGGCCGAACTTCACAGCACTGTGAAAGATTTGCTGGCAGCAGGGGAAGAAGGAGAGTGGAGAGAACATGACATGAGAAGAATATTGGACCTATGTAATAAATATATGCGTTCAGTAGGTACTATTTTCTTCTAGTTTTGTATGCTTGAAATTTTTCATAGTAATAAATTAGGAAGGTTATATAACAGAATACACATGGAGGAAGTATAACATAATATTATATATCCATGAAAGTACATTCAAATAATAAATAATAATGAGGAAATGTTAAAAATATAATGTGGAGCATACACAGTACTTTGATCCGATGGTAGAAAACACATATTGCATAGGAAGAATCTGAAAACACACACAAAGAGATGTTGATAATGGTTATCTGCAGGTGTTGAGATAACACATTACCTCATTTTAGTTTTTCTGATATCATTCTATATTTTCCACATATCTTTCTATGAGCTCAAGTTGCTCTTAATCCATGCCGAAACTATGAAGAATTTTAACCACTAAAACCACTGAAGAAATAATTTTAAAATATGTGATAGCACCTATAAAACAAAAAGTTATCTCTATCAGCATTATCTGCCCAAGAGGGCGGCCCAAAAGTTGCATTCTGAAAACATTTTAGAAGATAAGCTTCTATGAAATAGGAACAAAATCTATAAATAGTGGACAAGTTTAGAAGAAGATACAGCAGAACGAAATAAAAAAGATGAATGCAGTAAAGGAAGATTAAAGAAAATTAAAAATGCAATAGCAAAGTTGGGGTGCCTGGGTGGCTCAGTCAGTTAAGCATCAGACTTCGGCTCAGGCCATGATCTCACAGTTGGTGAGTTTCAGCCCCACATTGGGCTCTGTGCTAATGCTGCGGAGCCTGCTTGGGATTCTCTCTCTCTCTCTCTCTCTCTCTCTCTCTCTCTCTCTCTCCCCCTCTGTCTCTCTTTCTCTCAAATAAATAAACTTAAAAAATCCAATAGCAAATTTAAGAGACATTCCAGAGGCTGGAAAGGGCAGAGCTGATGCTGCAGAAAATTAAATCATAATGCCAATTCCACGCATGCCCCTTACTGATTACTACCTCCTGTCTTTCCAACTCACCTACTCTAGAATTCGACTCTAACAATCCATCCCCAACACGCGAATCCAGACTCTATCACCTTTCCTCTGATTTCAACCCTTTTGTTCTCTTTCCTCCTTAAACCGCTTAAATTCCATAGTCACATGTTCCCTTTGAATATACCCTCTGCTTATATCCTCATATAAAAAAACTATAGCCCTAGTTGAACCCACCTGCACCTCATGTACGCCTATCCACCTACGCAGTTACATGCAATTGGCAAAAAATATACTTTGGTAGCAGCTAATCCTACTTTAAATTCATAACCATAGGTCTCAAGTGGTGGTTTAACACTATCTGGTAATCCTATTATGCTATTTCATTTGCTCTCTCACTGTCCTGCACGACTCTATCACATTTTACTGTCTCTTTTCAAACCTGCAACCTATTCTTCCCTAGGCTCACTCTCAACTGATAAATTGGTTTTCTACTTCCCTGGGAAATTGAAGCAATCAGAAGAGAACCACCACCACCAATTCTTGCCACAAATTCTTGTCGGTTAGATAACTAACCGACCGACACCTGTCCCCAGATATGCTTCCTTTCAGCCTTAAGCAAAGATGAAGACACCATGCTCTTCTAAAGTTGAGCTCTCTCCTTAGGCATTGATCACATCCTCTGTCAAGGGCACCACTCCAACAGCCTTTTTCCTTTTTTCTAGATTATCATTTTAAACTCCCTATTCAATAATACAAATCTATTGTTTCTCCATTCTGGAAAAAAAAATTACTTCTCCAGACTCCACTCTCCTTATGATTTACCACCTCACATCTTTGCTACCTCCCTGGAAGAAATTTCTCTTCTTGCTATCACTAATTCCTCCAATGCTTGCCGAAACCCACTCTACTCATTATTTCACACCTGTACTCCACGGAAACTACTTTCACCAAGGCCAACAATCACCCCATCGCCATGTTCTTAAATCCAGTGGTCAATTCTCAATCCGCATCTTACCTGATTCAGAAGAAATGTTTTTCATAATTGAACATGTTCATTCTTTGTACACTTTCTTTACTTGGCTGCCAGGCCACTGCCCTCTTAGTTTTCCTCCTGCATCTTGGTTACAGCTCTCAGTTCCTTTTACTGTAGCCTCTTCTTTTCTCTTACCTCTTAGTGTGAAATGCTCTGGGACTTAGTTCTTGTTTTCTCTTCTCTTTGCTCTCTCCTTTCACTATTGATCTCAGTTACTAGATCATATCATTCCCAAATTTACAGCTCTAGCTCAAATCTATCTAACACATGTCAGACATTCATATCCAAATGCCTACTGGACATCTCCACTTGAGTGAACACCTAACATTGTAAGACCCCAACCTATGATGTTCCCCTCTAACCCTGATTCTCCACATCTTTATACATCTCAGTTGATGGCAAGATCAACCTTCAATTTTCTCAAGCCCAAAGTTTGAAGTTATCCTTGACTCATATTATTCAGGATATTATAATGCAGTAACAAATGCTACTCATCCACAGTGGCTTATAGCATCAAAGTTTCCTAGTTATGCAACATTTCCGCTTGGGGTTGCCAGTGTTGGGACCAGAAGGATTTGTTCTGTGTCATTGTCATCTGCCTTCTGGACCCAGGCGAATGGAGAAACCATTATATGGAAAAATTGCCAGTTATTAAAACAGAGGGGAAAGATATATATTCGTTGGTAAATCTCTACTTGTATATTATACCTATCAGGTATATTTATATGTCATTCGTCAAAGCAGTCACCAAATTACTCCCTATTTCAACTGGGGGGAGAAGTAGAATTCTACCATACCCAGAGAGAAAATTAAAAAAAAAATTTTAATACCTCTAATGACTACAACAGTTGACCATTTTAGTCAACTAATCTTCGTCAACCAAATGTTTGGTTCACTAATCATTCGGTATGTAAAATACACTTACGGACTCTCAAAGTCATATTATCCATAGCACAAGATCTCTGGATAATGTACAGTGGTCTTTACCACTGTGAAGGAAGGGGTGATGCCAAGTATCCTCTATATTAGGTGTGAATGTAGCTCTCCTTGATTCAGAAACCTATTAACACAAAGTAAAGTTACTAACTACCCCATGTACTCAATATACGACATAAGAGCAGAGATAGAGGCATAGTAGATACTTCCGTTCAAAAAGAGGTGGCAATCATTGGTCCAGAACCATTCTAAAACCCCATAGGCAGTCGAAAAGGTCTGCTCCTTTGGTTGCAGGGAAGGATTATTGATTAGACTTCATTCCTGCTTCATGGGATAAGTTCCCCCAGTTCATTGTTCTCTGTGACTCCTGGATCCACTTTCTGGGAGTTCCTTTCTGTGCCATTATCCTGTTTAGTTATATCTGAAGTGAGCTTTAGAGCATATGCCCTCCTTGGAAGCTGAGCAGGTTTGTCAAACTGCTTCCTGATCCTTGGGGCCTCAGGGTTCTTTATGGTCTGAAATGATTACAGTGTCTTAATTTAGGCTAGCAACTTTTTTTTGGCAGTACAACTGTCTCAAAAACTTAGGCAGCTTTTTATTTATTTAATTCCAATCAGTTTCATGTACCAATAACCATACTTACGGTTCTTTTTTTAATATATTTTTTAATGCTTATTAATTTTTGAGAAAGAGAAAGAGAAAGGCAGAATGTGAATGGCAGAGGGGAAGATACAGAGTCCGAAACAGGTTCCAGGCTCTAAGCTGTCAGCACAGAGCCTGACGCGGGGCTCGAACTCACAGACCGTGAGATCATGACCTGAGTTGAAGCTGGATGCTTAACCGACTGAACCACCCAGGTGCCCCACTTACAGTTCTTTTTTGACACAGGACTTAATTGCAGGTGCCCTGAGGTCATTAAGGCTTGATGGGAAAGTGACATCTTTTTTCTGAGTCATTTTCTGCTACATGAACTGAGCATCACCGTAATCTACCCACAGATATGAAGAATGGGAATGAGGGGTTTCCATTGATTTGATCCTTGCCAAAAAGCTTCCTTCACTCAAAGACATTCTCAAGTTTACTTTGTACTGATGGAAAGCAGTTACCTATTCCAACCTTGTAAATCTCCAAATTTTCCCATTGTCTTCATCCACTTTGATTTCTGCTTGCTAATCAGTAAATTCTTTTTAAGCTCAGCTCTTTTTGTAGTACATTGTCAAATACAGCCAGTAATACCCAACACTTGCTACTTACATTCTATTTTTTCCTCATTTTGTCACATCCTAGAATACTCATTAGATATGTTTTATACCTTACAAGTGATTGCTGGTTAACAACTGTTAGCTTAAAAAAGACAGATAATTTCTTGTGCCAGTTATATATCCATTACAGATTCCCTGAGCAATCTACACAGTATTATTATTATTCTCACTCTGTGCCTATGTTCATCAAGTACCAACTTTCCAGAACACTGTGGATTGTCATAGCAGAGGGAAAAAGGAGTACGTGGCAGCATGACCAATGCTTAAGCTTTCAGAAGACATGAGGTATGTCCCTTCCAACCAGAGGTTCAAAGCAAGTTACATGGTCATGGAAAGCTGGGAGTGCTGTCCTGAGGGCTGGTTCAACTGTAAAGATCTGTACTACCTGTGAGAGCACCTCTTGACTCCGTATCAATCGTCCAGAAACTCTACTTGAAAATAACCCCAGACTGTTGAGAACTGAGAGCAAACTGAGGGTTGATGGGGGGTGGGAGGGAGGAGAGGGTGGGTGATGAGTATTGAGGAGGGCACCTTTTGGGATGAGCACTGGGTGTTGTATGGAAACCAATTTGACAATAAATTTCATATATACAAAAAAAAAAAAAAAAGAAAAGAACCCCAGAATCTGAGTTCTTATCACATAGTTCCCTTCCATGGTCCCAATCTGAGTCACTGTTATTGCTCTCCTTGATTTCTCAGTAGTCTCCTTACTAATTTCACGACCTTTACTCTCATTCCACTTTGATCCATTCTCAAAGCTAACATGATCCTTTGAAAATAAGTCAGATTATATGATTCCTTTGCTCAAATTCTCTATTAAGTCGGCATAAAAACCAAAGTTATCATCATGGCCTCAAATCATCCTCAATCACCTCTCCTTATCTCACACCTACACTTGCCTTTATTTCACACTGTTCGATCACCCTGACCTTTTCCTATTTCCCAATAATACCTGTTCTTTCAGCCCAGAAGATAATTCCATGCTTTCCCCTAAAGCTGATACCCATACAGCTAAATTTCCCCAGAGCTCTACATGATTAGTTCTTTCACTTCTTTCTTGTCTTTGCTCAAATGGCATCTTCTCATTGGGAGCACTGACCCTTCTTAAAAACTGTATCTCACAATCACCCACTAGAGAGCCCTCTAAATCTGATGAACACTTTTTCCATATTTCCGTAGTCCCTAAATCTTATATAATTCTTAGGCAGACCAGTTAAACTATTTTCATTTACCACAACTCTAGGCTTTAACACATGCACAGCCACTGGAGCATTGGCCAGTGAATAAGCTTTTAAAAGCATTTGCTCACCAAAAATCCTTCCTAGAAGAAAATCTTATATTTGCTACTGGGAAAAAATATATATGTCCAGATGAAAACAAAAGCAACCAACCAAGCAAAAAACCCAAACTTGATTATGAGCCATGAGGCAAACTTTTAATAAACAATCTGAGAACCAACTCTTAGATATTTTGAGTTAGGAGAGCATTGGTAGTTCGCGGAAATCTATATTTTTAAAAAGCATTGAATGTAATTATAACAAATTTCCAGATATTTACTAATATAGATAACATAAATAATACAATAAACCAGCATAATTTAAATAGAAGGATGTTAATGTTTTCTGATGACAATACAAAATCATTTTTATAAGAATATATCATATATTAGAACTTTCCAACAACAACAACAAAAATCACCAAATCACACATAACAGAAGATGTAAAATACATATTCAGGTAAGAGTGTACAGAAACAGTTATAAAGGTATAGAAATTTACATTAAAAGGATACATGTTGAGGAACTTATAAAAGTATTTGTGGGCCAAAAATAGTACTTTGGGCCAAGAGGAAATAAAGTTGCAATCACAAATTATCAAAAAATTAGTGTTTAAGAAACAATTAGAACACTGCATATGAAAACTTATGAAAGGTGACCAGAGTTGTATCTAGATAGGAATATTTTTCTATTAAATACATAAATGTAAAGAAACTAGAGAAAATATACCAAATAAACCTTCAAAACTGAAGATAATTCAGAAAATAGGAACATAAATTAACAGTAGCAATTTTTTGGTGATAAACCTCATTATTAATTTCCTCTTCCATTAAGATTAGGAAAGAAAAGAAGAAGACTGCAAACATACAACATTAGATATCAGAGATGTATGATATATCCCCAGATAAAGAAGAAGTTAAAAATTAGAGTTTAATATACATACCTCTGTGGTGATAAATAAAAACACTTCGCTGGGACAAATAATCTTTTACGTATCAAATGTATTTTAGAGGAATTGAATTCCTAAATTAATAAACCTGGAAAACATTTTTAAACTATTTCGGAAAACATCCTTCAGAAAATCATTAAGGCTGGGTGAATTTCTGGTTGATTTTTTTTTTCTTTTGGTTGATGTAAATAAAGTCATTAGGGAACCGATACATTGTATGGCATTAAATTATTCTCGATAACTGCAAAGTATGAGCTTTTAACCATTTTATGTCTATGACCTGCATGTGTGTACAGTAAGACTGATGGCTACCCAACAATGATGATGTGTACGTATACTCATCCAAACACACAGAGACATATATATGCAAAGAAGAATTACGGACCTGAGGAAAATGTTAGCAAATTTTGTATAGCACTTAGTCATTGAGCAATGATTCGCCATTAAAAATTTACTAGGGCAATGTATAACATTAGTAAGGGAGAGACATTTAAAATGATGTTATTGACAGAGTTCATTATCCATTTATTAGCCATTCAATTTTTTTAGTAAGCGAAGAACGATCCAGTAAAGTGTGTTGGGTGGATTTAGAGTAGTGACATCAGCAAAAAGGTAGAAGAGAACTTTTTACCATCGTTGCCCTAAAAGACCCCATTTTAAAAAGTTTATTGAACTATTTTGAGAAAGAGAAAGTCAGTAGGAGGAGGGAGGGTCACAGAGACATGGAGAAAGAGAATCCCAAGCAGGTTCCACTCTGTCAGCACAGAGCCCAATGTTGGGCTTGGACTCTTGAACTGTGAGATCATGACCCAAGCCAAAACCAAGAGTCATATTCTTAACTGACTGAGCCTTCCAGCCGCCCCAATAACAACAATTTTGACAACCACCATCAGACCAGAATATTTTTATGGAAGCCCTAGAGGCCAGTGGAAATGTTCTAGCATAGTACTGGATTAAAAAAAAAAAATCGAGATTAGACCCATGGAAGTGGGTAAGAGGAACAGTTTTGTTTTACCTGGAACAACCGTCCTTCAAGGCATCATAGCCCAGTGCTCTTGGTCCATGATTTTGTCCATGGGGAAAGTGAGAGAGTGCACGTGAGCACCCAGCTTCTGCATCTATGCATGATGCTGCCTACAAGGCCCACTTCTTTCTTGCCTCAGACGCAATACCGAGGTATGCTACAAAACTGAGGGGCAGAAAAGGGTGGAAAGAATAGCTAGTGCTTAGAGATAATCAACACAGATCCTATTAATTGCTTTGCAGTCTCTATCAGGAATCTTATCCATGAACCACTGAGGACACCTCACCAATGGATCTTTCCACCTATACCATGGGCACCCTCAACGCTCTATGTGTCTCACCCAAACACCCTCCCCCCACCACTTTGTGATCTGTGTGCTTTTCAAGGACAAAGAGTAAAAACGTTTGCAGATGGTTAGTGAGCATAGGTGAAAAGCTCACCAAATATCAAAGGATTGCAAAAAAACACACAAATATGAGCATTCAGTAGCACCCTAGGGGAAGCAACCCTAGGGAGAGGCTATTAGGACTTGGCCTGACTTTGCAGGATCAAATGAAGTCATACATCTGAAGAACTCACTCCACCAAAAAAGAATAAGGGTGAAGGCAGGCATATCCAAAGAAGGAATCCAAGAAAGCCTGACAATTCCTAGCAGGGCTGACAGAAGGTATTTCTCTCCTGAAACCAGTGAGTAAAGATTAGAGGAGGTGGCTACTTCTTCAAATCCAAAGACAGAAATGGAAGTCTTCGTGGACCATGAAAAATCAAGGAAACATAACATCACCAAGGGAATACAACAGTTTTCCAGGAAATGGCTCCAAAGGAATAGAAATCTGTGATTTGCCTGATAAAAACTCAAAATAGCTGTTCTGAGGAAGCCCACTGATCTACAAGAACACACAAAGACACTTCAATGAAATCAAGAGAAAAGATATGTGAGCAAAATAAGAAGACTGACAGAGAAATAGAAATCATAAAAAGAGCCAAGTAGAAAATTCGTTGCTGGAGAATACAATGAACGCAACAGAGAGCATCAACATCAGATTTGATCGAACAGAAGAAGAAGAAAGAATCTGTGATGTAGAAGACAGCTCATTTGAAATCATCTGGTTAGGTGAGAACAAAGAAAAAAAGAATGAAAAAAATGAAGAAAACTTACGTGAATTATGAGATACCATCAAGTGAAAGTTTCTATGCATACTGTAGTCCCAGAAGACAGAGAGAGAAAGAGGTAGAAAGCTTTACTTGAAGAATGAATGACTAAGGACTTCCCAAATCAGGAAAAGATTCAGATATCCAAGTTTATGAAGTTCATAGTTCCCCCAAAAGATTCAACCCAAAGACATCTTATTCAAGACATATTATATTAAAACTGTCTAACAAAAAAAAAAAGAGAATTTTAAAAGCAGCAAGAGAAAAAAAATTCTTACATTAGGTAATCTGTGTAAGGTTATCAGTAGATTTCTCCGCAGAAGAAACCTTCAGACCAGATGACAGTAGGTTATGTATTCAAAGGATATCACTACAGAAAATCATCAATCTACAAAACAAGACAGTAAAAGATGAACAAAGGCACAGAGAACTATAAAACAACTAGAAAACAATAAGGTGGCATTAGTAAGTCCTTACCTGTCAATAATTTTGATTAATAATTAGTCAAAAGTAAATGGACTAAATTCTCCAATTAAAAGGCATAGAATTGGTGAATAGATTAAGAAACAGTAACCTACAAGACACTCACTTGAGCTTTAAGGACACACACAGGCTCAAAGCAAAGGGATGGAAAATGATATTCCATTCCAATAAAAACTAAAAGAGAGGAGGGATAGAAATACTTACATAAGATAAAATAGATTTTAAGTAAAAAAAAAACTGTAACAAAAGACAAAGAAGGTCAATACATAATTACAGAAGAGTTCCTTCATCAAGAGGATATAACAATGGTAAATATACATGCACCCCAAATTGGAGCACTTAAATATGTTAAGCAACTACTAACAGATCTGAAGAGAGAATAGACAACAATACCCTAACAGTAAAGAACTTTGACACCCCACTTTCAACAATGGATAGATTGTCCAGACAGAAAATCAATAATGAAACATTGAACTTGAACTATACTTTGGACCAAATGGATCTAACAACCATGTACAGAATGTTCCATCCACAGTAGCAGAATACACAGTTTTCTTAAGCACACATGGAGAAATTTCCAGAAAATGTTAGGTCAAAACAAGTTTTAGCAAACTTAATAAAACTGAATTATACTAAAGCTCTTTTCCAAACACAGTGGTATGAAAATAAAAATCAATAGCAGAAGGAAAATTGGAAAATTCACAAATATGGGGAAACCAAAAACACACTCCTTAAAAGCCAATGGGTCAAAGAAGAATTCAAAAGGGATATTTAAAAAGGTATCTTGAGGGGTACCTGGGTGTCTCAGTTGGTTGAGCATCCAACTGTTGATTTTGGCTCAGGTCTTGATCTCATGGTTCCTGAGAATGAGCCCCGCATCGGGCTCTGTGCTGACAGTGAGAAGCCTAGTTGGGATTCTCTCTCTTAGTTGGGCTATCTCTGTCCTGCTCCCTCTCACTCTCACTGTCTTTCTGTCAAAATAAATTAATAAACATTTAAAAAATATCTTGAACCAAATGAATATCTTGAACACAACATATAAAAACTTATGGGATGCAGAAAAAGCAGTTTTAAGAGGGAATTTTATAGCATTAAACATCCACATTAAATAAAGAAGAAAGATCACACATAAAAATCCTAACTTAAAATCTCAAGAAGCTGGAAATAAAATAACAAACCAAACCCAAAGTCAAAGTGAAGGATATAACAAAAATCATAGAAGAAATCAATGAAATGGAGGCTAGGAAAACTAAAGAAAAGACCAATGAAACCAAAAGCTGGTTGTTTTTTAAAGGAAAAAAAAATCACAAAATTTTAGCTAAACTAAGGAAAACAGAGAAGACAAATAAAATCAGTAATAAAACAAGGGTCATTATAACTGTTACCACAGAAATACAAAGAATCATGAGACCACCATGAATAATTATGTACCAAAACTCGGACAACCTAGGAGAAATGGGTACTTGCTAGACACATACAACCTACCAAGATTGAATCAAGGAAATAGAAAATCTGAACAGACCAATAATACATAAGGGGATTAAATCAGTAGTCAAAAATCTCCCAATAAAGAAAAACTCAGGACCTAATGGCTTTTCTAGTGAGTTCTACCAAACATTTTTTAAAAACGTTATCTAGTTATTTTGAAAGAGAGAGAGCATGTGCACGTGCAGGTGGGGAGAGGCAGAGACAGAGGGAGAAAGAGAGTTCCAAGTAGGCTTTGCACTGTTAGTGCAAGACCTGACATAGAGCTTGTCTCACAAAACATGAGATCATGACCTGAGCTGAAATTAACAGTTGGGTGCTTAATCGACTGAGCCACCCAAGCACCCCCAAATTCTACCAAACATTTAAAGAAAAATTAATACCAATCTTTCTCAAACTTTTCCAAAGTATTGGAGAGAAGACGGGGAGTAAATTCCAAAGTCATTTACAAGGCCAGCATTAGAATAGGACAGAGCAAAATGAGAATTATGGACCACTATCCCTGATGAACATAGATACAAAAATCTTCAATGAAGTGTTGGCAAACTATATTCAGCAGTACATTAGAAAGATCATACACCATGATCAAGTGGGATTTACCCCTGGCATGTGTGATGGTTTAATGTATGCAAATCAATAAATGTGATACTCTACATTAATAAAATAAAAGAACAAACATTGTATGGTCATCTCAACAAATGCAGAAAATAAATTCGGAAAACAAAATGCAATGTCCATTCATGGTAAAAACCTAAAAAATAGGGGGCACCTGGGCAGCTCAGCCGGTTAAGTGTCTGACTTCAACTCAGGACATGATCTAACTGCTCGTTGAGTTTAAGCCCTGTGCTGACAGGTTGGAGCCTGGAGCCTGCTTCAGATTCTGTCTCCATCTCTCTGCACCTCCCCTGTTCATGCTCTGTCTCTGTCTCTCTCTCCCTCGCTCTCTCAAATATAAACTACAACAAAAAATTTAAAAATAAATATAGAAGGAATGTACCTGACAAAATAAAGGTCATATGTGACAAGCCCATAGTTGATATACTCAATGGTAGAAAGCTGAAATCTTTTCTTCTAAGATCAGGAACAAGACAAGGATGCCCACTCCTGTTACTTTTATTCAACATAGTTTTAGCCAGAGCAATTAGGCAAGAAAAAGAAATAAAAACCATCCAAATAAGAAAAAAGGATGTACGATTTTCTGTTTGTAGATGACATGATGCTATATATAGAAAACTCTAAAGATTCCACAGAAATTATTGTAACTAATAAACAAATTCAGTAAAGTTGCAGGATATAAAATCACTGTATGAAGTAAGCTGTGTTTCCATACACTAATAGTGGGCTACATGAAAGAGATATTAAGAAAACAATATCATTTAAAACAATGCCATTAAAACAATGCCATTTTAACAACAGTGTCATTAAAAACAATGCATAATTAGTAATAAATTTAACCAAGGAGGTGATAGACCTGTACACTGAACAGCATAAGACACTGCTAAAAGAAATTGAAGAAGACACAAATAAATGGAAAGATATTCTATGTTTATGAATTAGAAGAATTAATATTGTTAAAATGTTCATTCTATCCAAAGTGATCTATAGAATCAATGCAATCCCTATTGAAATTCCACTGGCATTTTTCACAGAAATGGGAAAAAAATGGTCTAGAACTTGTATAGAATTGTAAAAAACTTCAAACAACGAAAGTGATCTTGAGAAAGAAAAACAAAGCCAGAATCATCACACTTCCTTCTTTAAAACTATACTACAAGGTATAGAAATGAAGACAGTATGGCAGTGGCATAAAAATAGACACGTAAATCAATGGAACAGAAAAGAGAGCCCAGATTTAAATACCTGTGGGAAAAGTCAACTAATACTTGATGAGGGAACCAGGAATACCTAAATGGGAAAGGATAGTCTTGTTAACAAATGGTGGTTGTTGGGAAACTGGATAAACCCATGGAGAAAATGAAATCTTATATCACTCACAAAAATTAACTCAAAATAAATTAGTCATAAACGTAAGTTCTGATACCATATAAGGACTGGGAAAAAAGCCATAGAGAAGAAGCTCTTTTTTTTTTTTAATTTTTTTAACGTTTATTTATTTTTGAGACAGAGAGAGACAGAGCATGAATGGGAGAGGGTCAGAGAGAGAGGGAGACACAGAATCGGAAACAGGCTCCAGGCTCTGAGCCATCAGCACAGAGCCTGACGCAGGGCTTGAACTCACGAACCACGAGATCATGACCTGAGCCAAAGTCGGACGCTTGACCGACTGAGCCACCCAGGTGCCCTGAGAAGAAGCTCTTCAACATTGATCTTGTGTATGATTCTTTGGATATGAAACCAAAAGCACAAACAAAAAGAGCAAAAAAAAAAAAAAAAAAAAAAAAAAAAAAAAAAAAAAAAAAAAAAAAGAGTAAGACTATATCAAACCTAAAAGCTCCTGTGCAACAAAGGAAATCATCAAGAAAAGGAAAAGGCAACCTATGCATGCAAGCCATATATTTGATAAGGGATTAATATCCAACATATATAAGGAACTCATATAACTCAATGGCAAAAGAAAAAACAACTCAATTAAAAAATGGGCAAAGGACCACGGGGTGCCTGGGTGGCTTAGTCGGTTAAGCGTTCAATTTCAACTCAGGTTATTCATGATCTCATGGTTTGTGAGTTCAAGCCCCGCATTAGAGTCTCTGCTGTCAGCACAGAGCCCACTTCAGAGCCCACTGGTTTTCTCTCTCTCAAAAATAAATAAACCTTAAAAAAAATGGACAGAGCATCTGAATAGATATTTTTCCAAAGAAGACATACAAATGATTAACATGTACATGAAAAAGTGCTCAACATCACTAATCATCAGGAAAATACAAGTCAAAACCACAATGATATATTATCATACACCTGGCAGGATAAAATGGCTTTAATCAAAAAGACAACAGATAATAAGGGTTGGCAAGGAAATAGAAAAAGGGAATCCTGTATACCGTCCGTGAGGCTGCAAATTGGCACAGTCACTATGGAAAACGGTATTGAGGTTCCTCAAGAAATTAAAAGTAGAATTACCATATTGCCCAACAATCTCCTGTTTTTTGGTATGTATCCAAAAGAAATGAAATCAGTATCTCAAAGAAATATCTGTGCTCCCATGTTCATTGCAGCATAATTTGCAGCAGCCAAGATATGGGAACAACTTAAGTTTCTGTCAACAGATGAATGGACAAAGAAAATGTGGTATACACACACAGTGGAATATTATTTAGTCATAAAAATGAAGGAAATTTGTCACTGTGACAATATGAATGAACCTAGAGGCCATTATGCTAAGTGAAATTAGCCAGACAGAAGGCTAATACTATATGCTCTCACATATATGTGAAATCTACAACAAACAAACAAATCAACAAAAATTAAAAAGTCAAATTCACAGAAACAGACTATAGAATGGTGGTTACCAGGGGTTGGGGGTGAGGGAAAGATGGGGAGATGCTTCAGTTATAAGATGATTAAGTTTTGAGCATCTAATGCACAACATGATCACTATGGTTAATGGTTGTGTGTTGCGTAGTTGAAATTTGCTAAGGGAATAGACCTTAAGTGTTCTCAGCGCACACACACACACACAAAGGTCACTACATGAGGTGATGGATGTGTTAATTAACTTGGTTGTGGTAATCATTTCACAAAATATCCTTATGTCAAATCTCACTTGTACACTTTAAATATGTACACTTTCATTTGTCAATTATACCTCAAAAAATCTGAACAAAATGAAAGTAATGATGCAATATTTTATTTATTTATTTAAAAAAATTTTTTTCAACGTTTTTATTTATTTATGGGACAGACAGAGACAGAGCATGAACGGGGGAGGGGCAGAGAGAGAGGGAGACACAGAATCGGAAACAGGCTCCAGGCTCCGAGCCATCAGCCCAGAGCCTGACGCGGGGCTCGAACTCACGGACCGTGAGATCGTGACCTGGCTGAAGTCGGACGCTTAACCGACTGCGCCACCCAGGCGCCCCGATGCAATATTTTAAAAAAATGGAATAGTTTTAGATATTCCATGGGATAACTGGATCATTATTTGGTGCAGAAAACATTAAGAAGTGCCTTGTGTGGCTTAGTAGGTTAAGCATCCAACTCTTGATCTCCGCTCAGGTTGTGATCCCATGGTTCCTGACATTGGAGCCCCGCGTGGGATAGAACCTGCCTCAGATTATTTCAGCCTCTCTTTCTACCCCTCTCCCCATCTCCCGCTCAAAATAAATAAATAAACATTTTTAAAAAGCTTAAACAAATCACTACCAAAAAAACCCCAAAAACAAACAAACAAAAACCTGGATATTTAAGCAAGTACATTACTAGGTAATTATCTTAAGAAATACTCAAATAAGTATGGAAATAAAATACCTAATACTTTCCATAGTGAGTTATTTATAAATAGGACATTAGAAATAATGTAAATGTTTAAACTATGATAAAGGATTGGTGACATAAATCATTTAGAATCTTGTAATGGAATTCTCCACAGTCTTGAAAAATACAGCAGAATATTGAAATCTCACTAACACGGGGCGCCTGGGTGGCGCAGTCGGTTAAGCGTCCGACTTCAGCCAGGTCACGATCTCGTGGTCCGTGAGTTCGAGCCCCGCGTCGGGCTCTGGGCTGATGGCTCAGAGCCTGGAGCCTGTTTCCGATTCTGTGTCTCCCTCTCTCTCTGCCCCTCCCCCGTTCATGCTCTGTCTCTCTCTGTCCCAAAAATAAAAAATAAACGTTGAAAAAAAAAAAAAGAAATCTCACTAACATATATAAAAGCATATTTCTCACTCAATGAAAGTCTTCTGTCTTGTATCTTTTTTTTTATCTGATACTACTTACAGGGAAGAAAAGAGACTTAGAGTTTGCACAGGTATTCTCATGTCAAGACCTGCCAAGTGGCAATGTCAATTCTACTCATGTCTCATTGACCAGAGTTCAGTTGTATGGTCCCAAACACACTGCACAGCAGGAATGTAATCTTCCCAAGAAGATATGGTTTAGTATAGGGGTCTATACTTTTCCTGTAAAGGACCAGGTAAATCTTTCAGGTTTTTTGGCCATATTGTCTCTGTCACAACTCTTCAGCTTTCTTGTGATAGGATAAAATCAGCCATAGACATATGTAAGGGAATTGGTGTTCCTGTGTTCCGGTAAAACTTTACTTAGAGAAACAGGTAGTAAGGGGCCCCTGGTTGTTTAAGCATGCTTAAACATTGATTTCAGCTCAGGTCATGATCTCAGGCTCATGGGATCGAGCCCTGCGTTGAGCTAGAGCCCAACGCTGACAGCATGCAGAGCCTGTTTGGGATTCTCTCTCTCCCTCTCTCTGTCCCTCCCCTGCTCGCTCTCTCTCTCTCTCTCTCTCTCTCTCTCTCAAAATAAATGGATAAATGTAAAAAGCAAGCAAACAAACAAACAAACGGGTGGTGATCTGGATTTGGACTTGAACCATAATTTTCCAACCCCTTGTTCAGCAAGCACAAAGCATTGTTTCTGCTACTATTTAGTAATTGATTTGGAAGTGCATCTGTAATGTATATTTTTTTAATAAAATATTTTATTTTTAAGTAATCTCTACACCCAGTGTGGGGCTCGAACTCACAATCATGACATCAAGAGTTATGTGCTCTATGGATTGAGTCAGCGAGGCACCCTGTAATATATTTTAAAGAAAATGCAAAGGTTGTTATTTATAATCTAAATATATTTTTATAAAATCTCTCTCTCTCTACATAAATACAGATATATGGATATATTTGCATTAAAATTATAGGAGGACATATGCCAAGCGTTGACACTAGTTGTCTGTTGGTATTGGTGTTTTAGGTGATTTTCTTTTCTGTGTATCTACATTTCCAATGTTTTTGCAACAAGCATACAGCACAGGTGTACTTAATAGAGAGAAAAACAGAGTGAAGGAAACTTGGAAAAATAACCCTTAAAAGTGTATTTTAAAAACTTCATCAATTATCAAAATATTTTAGAGGCACTGTTGTAAGTAGAAAACTCAGTTGAGTTGAATAGAAAGCCTAAAATAGGTACAAGAAAACTGTAAGGATTTTCTTTTTGGTAAAGACCTTTTGTGTCGATGAATACAAATAGATGAATACGTATGTACATGTAGACACTTACTGTGTGCCAGGCATTTTATCAGATATGTATACGATATACATAAGATCAGATACACATTTCAGATATATTTCTGATAAAGCACCTGGTACACAATGAGTGTTGAATAAATATTCAAAGAATAAATTGAGTTATTAATTAAATGATTAATTCAATCATGTATACATCAATTCAATCAATTATACATCATTTATTTTTTAAGGTATTCATGACTATATTTTATGCAGAGAGTTTTTATTGTCTATGCCATCAATCATACCAGTTTTTCCCTTTCTCTGGTTCCCTTCTCTACACCAAAAATGTGCTCAATCACGAGATCATATTCTCCCCTCAGTGTTCCATGGTTTTATTTCGTAGAATTAACACTTTAATTCCTGGAGAATTTAGTTCACGGAGGAAAAATTCGGGCTCATTTTCTTTTCACTTAACCCATTCTCCCCAGATCATTAATTCCTTACCACTTCCTTTCCCAACCAAACTGAAGGAGAATTCAATGAAGGGGAATTTAATCTTGCTCCCAACTACCCAAACCAACTACCAGGACTGCCCTCTATGGGTTTATGGCAATAAAAACTCTAACCCCTCAGGTCAGATCATCAGATGTATGATAATTAACTGTATGAGTAATTATTGTGTTATGCAAATAAACAATGCAGATGAGTCATTTCATTAAACAAGCACCATGGGGTCATTAGGGTTTGATCTCTGTCCTAGTCTTTTGGGGGAAAACACTTCCTATGAACCGCTCTCCTGAACTGGCAATAAAACATCACTGGTAGGCTCACATTAAGCTGGATAATATGCAGACTGCTTGATTTGTATTGAATATGTGTCTGGTGGTTGGGGCCCACTGTAATGAACTAGCCCACAAATCACAGCTTAATGGGAATCTACTTTTACATATCGCTTAATTAAAAGTTGTGAGCTTATTAACATGTGTCTTTGGCACTGAGCTTTGGGGATGTAATCTCTGTGCAAATAAGACTAGGTTGTAAAAGTTTTATAGATTGACGATGATATTATAGTCCATACCTTAATAACCCATCATTTCCCCAAAGAATTTTTCATATTACATTCCTCTATCCAGCTATGACAGATTCTTCTGTTTATGTTTTTCAATGTATAGGGCCTACTGGAATAGGTACTGGTAGCGAAAAAGGGTTATATCTTAAATATTTCACCTGAACACCTTTTCGTCATTTAATCTTATTAGCAAAGTTATCTGGAAGAAAGTCTCAAAGCCTTCCTTTCATAAGAGGGGCTCCGGGTAGTATAGATCTATTAGGTATGGGTTCCAAGAATTTCCATTATAAATCTCTATTTTCGGGGATTTATAATTCAGCTATAAAAATTTTGCCCTAGGCTTCAACTTGGAATACAAGGTCTTAGCCTGAGAGAGTACATTGTTAACACATAAAAAAAGAAAAAGTCATGTTGTTGTTTTCATCTTACCAAAGTGAAAAAAGTAATGGCATGTAACCATTTTCAAATACTTTCTGATATGCCACTGTAAGGTGGTGTTTAGAGCTTTTTGTTTTGTTTTGTTTTGACATGACGTTTTACAGTATGCTAGTTTGTAATTTTAACCAAGCCATTGGTGGCTTTTTCTAAATGCCAAAATGAAAGATGTCTTCCTTGTGCTGGGGACTACTGTCCTTTGGACTGGATACCTCTGCTCTTCTCTGGTGGACCCTTTGACCGAGAGCATTTCTGGCCTCCTTGCATTGAATTATCTCAGTTTACTAACTCCTATCAGTATCTGGAGGAAAAGAAGACTTACTGTTCTATACAATTGAATCTCATTATTATCTCTTTGGACAGTCATAGGTCTAATTTAGTTAAAAATTCAATTTGACAACCCAGGTTAAGAAAATTTCAGTGACCATGATATACTAAAAAGAGCTGTGGAAGAAGCTCCCAGTCCAGGGATGGCTATGTGACCTTGGGGGTTTTACTTGAATGCCTTGAACCTGTGTTTGTATCTGTCAAAAGAGTTTGAGGATAACACGATCTGCAATATTCCTTAGGGATTTGAAATTTTCATACAGCTGCTAATTAATTACACATAGCTTGTCAAGTTCACCAGTGACTTTCATGGCACTGAATGCAATGGACACTTTTTAGTTATAACTTAATCTCTCCATTACATTAAACAAATGACTCCTCACCACTTATGGCCACGTTAGCTTCTAAGTTATCCTAATGTCAAATATTGGTGGTTCTTTTTCTTTATTCTTGATGCCTCTCCATTATTTCCTTCCCAGGAACGTTCAATTCAATTCAATTCAATTCAATTCAATTCAGTCATTGAACGTTGACTTGATGGATTTGGTCTGATGAACTCTTCTCTCCTGTCCTATTCTCAGACCTTAAGCAAGTGTGTCCTTCCCAGTGGCTTCAAATGCTGCCTGTGCACTTTCTCTCAAATGCAATTTTGAGGTCCAAATCTCTCTTCTCAACTACAGAGCTCTTAAATCTGAAATGTCTACACAACACTTCCTCTTGAATGAATGACCATTGTTATTTACAGATTTTTCCACCTCCTTTTTTAAAGCTCCTTCTTCTCTTCCCTATTAAATGTATGGCTCCACCTTTCATCTGTATTCAAAATCTGTGGCTTCATCTTCAAATTATTTCTCCCTCTCCACATCATAAGCCATCAGTCTTTTCATTTGTTCAAATGTACACATTTAATTTTTTTCCTAGCATCTCTTCTTTAGCTTAGTCTGCTAATATTCTCTTTCATGACTAATCCAATCTCTTTCTCTCTCAGCTCCTGTCTTGCACTATTTAATTCAGCTTGGAACTTGCAGCCAGATTGATACTTACAGAAATAAAAAGAGAGAGAGAGGAAGTAATTCTAATCTTGTCATTAGCCAGTTTAATGTCATTCAAGAGCTATATACTATGCTTAAGCAAAGGTCTCAGATCGCGGCTACACAAAGCCCTCCATGATCTGGGCCTCCAGTTTTATTGCTAGTGACACTCCCAGTTACTCTCTCTGTTTCAGTCCTCCTGGATTGCTACTATTTTCTCAAGAGTATCTTTGCCTTTTCTGCTTCAGGCATGGCATGCTATTCCCTTTGCCTGGAACAGACATCCCTGTGGCTCTCCTATCCTTCTCCCAGGTAACTTTCCCTCACATGTGTGGTGGGGGTGGAAGGAGACAGGGGGTGATTCTTGGGATAGGCTCCCTTTGTCTTTCTGATTTTCCCTCTTCTTCTCTAGAGTCAAATCCTCATGAAGGCAGAGTCCTTTGCTCTATTTCAGGAACCTGACCCAAACTCCACCTCTTACCTGGCACATGGCAGGTGCTTAATGAACTTATTATTGGACAGATCGCTGATACTTCAGTCCAGCAAATGACAGAGGCTGCGGCCAGGTCATAGCAATGTCTGAGACTCTGTGATCAGTGTGGATTACACATTCCAATTATCACTAAGTTACTATGCATTATGCTATATTGTTCCACCGGATGGTAAAAACAATTAAGCAACAGCTGCTGACAACATGATCTGGGCCTTTGGTTTGTAATAACTAGGGTGTACGTGAAGGAGTTGCTAGAACTCTCAGTCAGTTTTGAGCAGGTATAGACTAGCCTAGCCCTGAAGTGCTAAAGTTTCCATTTACCATTCACTAGTCGCTAGAAGTTTCAGATAGGCACCTTCTTTCCCCAGATTTATCTTTTCCCCCTTTTTTTATTTATTGAGATATAATTGACATATAATATCATATTAGCTTCAGATATACAACATCGTGATTCAACATTTGTATGCATTGCAAAATGGTCACTACTGTTAAGTGTAGTTACTATCTGTCACCTTACAAAGTCAACATGATATTATTGACTATATTCCCCATGTACATTATATCCCCACGACTTATTCATTTTATAGCTTTAAGTTTGTACTTCTTAATCCCTTCTTATAATTTCCTTTGTTGTGATAATTTACATATTGCTGAGACCAGTTATTTCTGTAGGGGAGAAATTTAAAAAATACATATAGAAAATTTCAGCAATTCTATGCATTATACTTTTCCATAGTGACTGCATTTTATATTAACAAATTAAAGGCTAAGGATTGAAACAATGGAAGATTCTTTAATGGTGGACATTTGAGCCTTTCAGTTTGAATGGAGTGGAGACTCTGAGACCATGGCAGCCTTCTCTGAATTTCTCAAATCACAAGTAGATAAGACAGGAGCTGTGCTAATTTCTATAACCTAATAGAGAAATTTTATACCTTTAGGAAATCAGAAGTGCTAAAGGCCTTGTAGGGAGCAAAACTCCCCAGTTTCTTGGCTCTGTCCAGGCCTTCTTGCACGGTTTCAGGGCTGAGTTTAAATCAAGGCAGATTTCATTGACCATGGCATGGAAAATGTCATAGACCAAGGGAGTGGAAAAATATAGTTATTTCCTACATATGAGCATAAATGATACCATTAAAAGTTTTCTTACCTCATGAGAACTTGGCAAATATTATGGAGGAGACTCCACACCTATGATGTGGATGAAAGTAAATGGCCCCTGAGTTTCTTTCTAACCCTTGGATTCCATTAATCTAACATTTCTTTTCACAGCACATAGATAACCCTTATCCTTCAAGAGGGGATTCATTTAGCACCTACATCATTGGAAAGAGTGAATATGATTGATTCTATTGACCTGAATGAGGAAAATCCTGCGGAATAGTCTGGAAGGCCATGACCATTGAAGCATGGTGCCTTGGCAACATTAAAGAGATTATAAAGAAAGTGTGACTGGTACTTAGACCAGGTGACTACCTGGAAACCCATTCACATCTGAAAATCATTTGAGTCCATTTTCTTTTTCAACAAATTCCCTTTAAATGAGGCGAGAAATGCTGGTTTATTACAAAATGAACAGAAAAAGTTTATTGCAAGGTCTCAGGCCAGTTCTTTTTCCTAGTTGTGTGCATAAAGCTTTAAGAGGAATGCCATAACTTTCATGATGGTGAAAGAAAACACCTTCTATTTTAGTAAAAAGCCTGGGCAAAATGACAGCCAATCACTTTGCTGCCTGCCATCTTGGGCATTTAGTGTGTCACAGTTTCCACTTATGTTGATCTTGGTTTCTTTGAAGACAAGTTTTTTTAGGATAGAAAAATTGTTTCTGGGTGCGTGGGTGGCTCTGTCAGTTAAGCATCTGAGTCTTGATTCAGCTCAGGTCATGATCTCATGGCTCATGAGATTGATTCCCGCGTCAGGCTCCGTGATGTTAGCACAGAACCTACTTGAGATTCTCTCTTTCTCTGCCCCTCTGCCTCTCACACACTCTCTCAAAATAAATGAATAAACATTAAAAAAGAAAAATTGTTTCAAATCTACTAGTAGTGTGAAACAGCCAGAGATATTGAACAGATTTAATCTTTGTTCCATTAAGTTCATTTAATAATCCTGGCCTAAAACTGTTTGGACACTTCTGTAATTGTTCCATAGACAGACATCAACCAATACTACAACTGTAGTTATTTTGGTAAACTATTTAAATACACAATATTTGTGAACCACATACTACACTCCAAAAATTGTGGTGTACAATTACAAATATGTGTAAACCACGATTTCTACTCTTAAGCAATTATAATCTATGATATATGAAAAAAAAATACAATAGATATAATTATATATCTACTGAATGGCATTTGTAAATATAACAGCTAAATTTTAATAGTTGTCAATTGATCAGTGAAGCATAAATGTTTTCTTCGAGGCTGATCTCAAGAATATACATTAAAACAGAAAACAACCTAGGGAAATTATCTGATAAATTTGGCATTAGATGTCAAGATCAATCAAATAATGTAGTATTTACTTCCCTTGTTTTTTTGTTCTGTACTTAACTCCTAGCATGGCCAAGTTCAGACTGGCTTTGAGTAGGATCAGATCTACCAAATCATTGCTATACTGCCGATCATAGGTTACGCACAGGTGCAAGTACTCAGATTTTGAATTGGAATATGGCTTGATCTCGGATACTCAAGCTTGATCTTTAGCTGACCTAGAAGTAGAAGAAGTAGGAGTGGAATTTACTACCTATACGTAGCAGAGTAGCTGGTATGTTATTAGTGTTGAGACAAGAGATCCCGGCAAGAGTTCTTGGGTTAGGGACCTAGGGAGGAAAGATCCATTAGATATACTTATATTACACAAATCCTCCTCACTATTTACTTGCAAGTGTCTTATCTTGTGAATATGTAATGAAAATCAGGTCTGACATTTATCCGAAAACTTCCCTGAAGCTTCATCCCCGAAAGGATGTTATTGTTGAAATACATATGCCGGAGTGTGCTTAGAATGCTTATTAAGAACTTGTCTCTAGCGTATTGACCTGAACCCTGGGAAGCATGTGTTCTAATTTCTGTCACTTTATACCACATTTCTTTGTCTTTTACCTTCTTTCCTTTCGATTCCATCTCCTTAACCAAGCTCCCTTTAAAAATATTCTGAATCTGGGGCACCTGGGTGGCTAAGTCGGTTAAGTGGCTGACTCTTATTTCTGTTCAAGTCATGATCTCGTGGTTTCCAGAGTTCAAGCCCTACATCAGGCTCTGTGCTGATGGTGCAGAACCTGCTTGGGATTCTTGTCTCCCTCTCTCTCTGCCCCACCCCTACTTGCACTGTCTCTGTCTCTCTCAAAATAAATAAACTTCAAAAAAATTCAAAAAAAATTCTGAATCTTAATGATTTCCCCAGTGACCTAGGATATATGTATATCTGATTATAATATGAAAAAAAATTTCTAAGACTCTAACAAGAAACAAATAACTCTCCAAAAGGGTCTTATTTTATTTGATGAAACTATTTCACTGAGATTTGACAGTTTGATTGTTGTTTTGATGCATTATATCAATATTAATTCGCCTGACTTTTGCATATGTGTGAGATTGTATATGCACTTTATTCTAGGAAGGGACATCATATAAATACACTTTCTGATTAATTGATATTCACATGAAATGTTCTTATTTTAATGGAGTCTGTGGTTGTTCTTTAGGGAGAAATCAGCATTTTTATGTAAAATTAGGTGTATATTGCTTAATCAAGCCTTTGTCAACTTAATTTACTCACAATAAGTATTCATGAGGGTTCACTTTCCAGAGACCCTTTGTTTCATTATAGCTAATAATTTTTGATGCAGTTATAGCTAATTATCAAAGAAAAACTAATGAGGCTTCTCATGACATAGTAGGATAACTATTTCTGTTAAGCCAAAGTTCACAGGGTGAGAGTAGGACAGTGTTAGATGTTGAATTGTGTTCCCCACAATTCATATGCTAAAGTCTTAACCTCTAGTACCTTAGAATATGACTTTATTTGGAAATACAGTCTTTGGAGATGTAAGTAGTTAATTAAGGGGGAGTAATACTCTAGTAGGGTGGCCCCGAATCCAATAGGACTGGTATCCTCACAAAAAGGAGAAATTTGGAGACACACATGGAGATCACAGAGATCAGGATGGCATGTCCACAACCCAGGTATTGCCAACAAACCACCAGAATGTAGGAGAGAGGCATGGGGCAGATTATCTCACATGGCCTTCAGAAGGAACCAACAATGCCAACACCTTAATCTCAGTTCCGGTCTCCTGAACTGTGGAATAATACACTTCTTAAACATGTTGTTTAAGCCACCCAGCAGTATGTATACTTTTTAATGGCAGCCATAGGAAACAGGTAGTCAAGACAATACAAGATGTGTGGATGCTAGGACATTTAATACTTCTTTCATATTCTACCATCCACACATAGCTGAGCCACTCCTCCTCTTACCAACCGTTATTCTAAAAGATGGAATTCAGGGGTGCCTGGGTGGCTCAGTGGGTTAAGCGTCCGACTTTGGCTCAGGTCATAATCTGGCAATCCGTGAGTTCGAACCCCGCGTTGGGCTCTGTGCTGACAGCTCAGAGCCTGGAGCCTGTGTCAGATTCTGTGTCTCCCTCTCACTCTGTCTCTGTCTCAAAAATAAATAAACATTAAAAAATATTAAAAAAATAAAAGATAGAGTGAAGTTCAATATCTATGAGACTCTAAGTCATTGGTTGAAAGGCCATGGTTGGTTGAACTGAAAACGGGATTCATCTACAGGAAATATATGGATATTACGTACATGAGGAACAAACATATAACTTTCAATGTAAGCTTTGATTTAGAATGTATGTTTTCATTAAAATTTGTTTGAACATATAAAGTAACATTTCTCTTTGATACTTTAAACATTCTCTGAAACCTTCTCTGAAACACTGAATAAAATCTGTTGACTAAAAAATAGGATACATACATATCTTACCTTAGCAGATATTGACCATTTGGCATAAATATGGGTAGCATTTTATGAATGGTTAATTGAGGCTACATTGTAAAACAAAGCAAACAAAACTTTCTTAAGCTTGGCATGACCAAAATGAAAATGAATCATATTATCATATTGCACTTTAAAACATTTCAAATTTCAAAAGACTCCCTGGACTTGGTCACTAGAAATGTCAATAGCAGAGGACTTGGGTCCTTATTTTCCTTGGTATGATTTTGGCAAGGAAGTTTTCAGAAGCTTCAGAAGGAAGACTCCGGCTGATGACTAAGTCTAATTCACTTAGATATATAGCAGTGCAAGCACCCAGCTCAACTATGACAGGTCTTGGAACTCTACTAGAGTCAGGAACTTAATAATTCCTCCTCAAAACAATCACCTGATTAAACACCTCAATTATTTTCCCATCAAAACCATTTGGAGCCTGTGGTGATTCATGGGCCACATTTCTTGCCACATGTTGATTTCACACAACTTCTCAATGTAATTCTTTGTCAATTGAAAATAGAATTTACCAGCTGCAGTACTGACATAATTTTTTTTCAGCATTTTAGAAGATAGTTCCTGGGATAACTACTAAAAGTTTATGTCTGCCAGGGCCCCTGGGTGGTTCAGTCAGTTAAGTGTCCGACTTCGGTTCAGGTCATGTTCTCACAATTCGTGAGTTCCAGCCCTGCCTCGGGCTCTGTGTTGACAGCTCGGAGCCTGGAGCCTGCTTTGGGTTCCGTGTCTCCCTCTCTCTCTGCCCCTCCCTGGCTCACACTCTCTCTCTGTCTCTCAAAAATAAATAAATGTTACAAAAAAAGTTTATGTCTGCTAATGGTTTAGCAATTTATACATTTCAGGTCATTTTAATGATTTCACTATTAATCACTAAAGCTCCCGCTATCTCCTTAAAAAAACGACTTAAGTTCCTCTTAGATTTTCATTGCCTTTTTACTGGTTCTGGCTCTGTGGGATAGGAACCTGCAATGGACAAAGCTATTTGGCCTCAAGAAGGATACATCCCACATTAAGCATCATGCAGATTTGGCAGTAATAGGCTTCCTTGTTCATCGGGATGGGACAGAACCGATTCCCTGAAAACCAGACAATTAATCTCAACCATTTTTTTAATATGAAATTTATTGTCAAACTGGTTTCCATACAACACCCAGTGCTCATCCCAACAGGTGCCCTCCTCAATACCCATCACCCACCCACCCCTCCCTCCCACCCCCCATAATCCCTCAGTTTGTTCTCGGTTTTTAGGAGTCTCGTATGTTTTGGCTCTCTTCCTCCCTAACCATTTTTTTCCTTCCCCTCCCCCATGGTCTTCTGTAAAGTTTCTCAGGATCCACATAGGAGTGAATACATATGGAATCTGTCCTTCTCTGTATGACTTATTTCACTTAGCATCACACTCTCCAGTTCCATCCACGTTTCTACCAAAGGCCAGATTTCATTTTGTCTCATTGCCACGTAGTGTTCCATTTTAAAATGGTCATGTGTATCTCTTTTCCTTTAAACATATTTGCTAACTACATGGACCCACTTTAGGTAAACTGAAGGTTTCTTTTAGAGATGGGTATGAAGATACATAAGTCCACAGACATAAGTCCTCCTCCAGCTCCCTACAAAAATAATGACTTAGTTTTAAAAGTATAAGACAATGCCTCTGTCAACACTGACACTTACTAACATAATAGAACATGCTGACAACTTAGAAGAATTTCTTTGCAGTACAAAGTGGTCAAGAAGTAAAGGATTTCATACAACAAGAACAACAACAACAAAAACAGTCTCAAGCGTTGAGGAAAAACTTGGGTCCAAGGTCATGTTTGCTTTCTTTCGCTATTTCATGGAAGTACCCATGGCAACAATAGCCATGCCAGACGGGGATCTCAGAATATCACTTGGGAGAGAATGTCATGCTAACCCATTACTATAGCTGTCTCATAAAAGGAACAGTTAAATAAGAGAAATAATATGGGCCATATTCTGGGAAATGCCTGGCTGTCACAGCATATATGACAAAAAAATGGATCTTAAAAGTACAACACCCACTGGGCTGCAGAGAACTATGGCTCCTACTTCCAACAGGTTCTTGGATTTGTGATTAGGCCAAGATCAACTCCAGGGAAAATTTGGTCTATGTAGTTTAAATCTTCCCCGAAAAGTTAGAATAAAGACCTACTAACTCTTTGAGATAATCCCTTCCATGAAATGTGTAACACAGGTCCTCTTACAGATGGACAGCAACTTGAGACATCAGGCCAATCATCTAGGAAAATACTACAGTTCCAATCAAGAGGACTTCCCTGACAAATAAAAGAACTTCTGAGAAATAAAGTTATTGCCAGGAATAAGAAAAAAAAAGGAAATTGATATAATTATTGCCTCAATGGGAAAAAAAAAACAAAAATGAAAATAAGCAACCAAAAGAACAGACAAAATTGAAAAGCAAACATAATTTCCAACATAAACAACTATATTGGAGACAATGAATGAGATTTTGATTACTGGCAAAATTTAAAATGGTAAAATAAAAGGCAAAGTAAAGAAATGTTGTCCCCAAAATACAGAAAAGAAACCCCAGAAAGATGAATTGATTAAAGTTAAGAAACATGAAGGCAATCTAGGAAGAACATTACAGGAATCCTACAAATTGTAGAAACAGAGAATAGAGTGGATAGAAGGGAATGAACAATTTTCTAATAACAATAATAATTTAAAAAATAAGGACTGATTACATCTCACATTTGCCTATTCTAAAGGCTTGTACAATATTTAACGTAATAGAAGTCAAGACCTAGCCATATCCTGGAGAAAGCTTAAAATTACAAGGGACAAAATTTCTTTGTGCAATCAAGAAGAAAAGTCAGATTGCAAAGATAGGAGAAAATTCAAGTTGGCCAAAGTCTTCTCCTCTACAACAATAAGCAATAGTGGAATGTGTCCTCATAGTTCTGTGGTAAAGCATTAGACCTAGAAATTGTTACACCCAGAGAGGCGGTATCTGTATGTAAAGATGACAGAAAGACACTCTTTCATGAACAAGGGCACATCCCTGCCCTAAAATGATTACTCAAAAAAGTGAAATATTGATAAAAATATGGAAGGCCAAATGAGGAAGCTACTATGTCAAATAATTATGAAAACTAGTGGACACAATACAATAGATACAATCAAAATAAATGATGCGCCTCTCAGAATAATTCCTAGCTCTGAAGGTGCATAAGAAAAACAATAACTTAGTAGTAAGATTATAGAAATGAATCTGAAAAGTGAATAATGACAGCTTTTGGATAAATGTGGAGGAGTTAGATGTAAATACTTATCACTGATACCAATAATCATCTTACTAAATGAAAGTCAATATATATCGAAAGGTGTAAACACACAAAATAAAACAAATAACAGAATAAATATGAATCACAAAAGGCCAGAATTAGGATGGATTCATGTTCAAGTCCTAGAATTATTAAGCAATAGATATCCCTTTGAGAGTAGAGGCTGGAAGGCTTTATACAGAGCAGTTCTACCTCCAGACTATATGTAATTAAGACAATGAAATTTGTCCACCTGAGTACCAAGGATTTGCTCTCTGAGATGAATGAACCTGATTCAGGGACTCTGGATTTGAGGATACCAGACAAACCACATGGAGGCAGGAGCATTTATTAGACAGATAAGTGAAAGAGACTTATTGTTGTATGGCCAAATTCATGAGGCTGCTTCTAATATCTAGCTCTGAGAATACTACCAGCCAAACATACTCCAGGTATAAACTAGTAAAGAAAAGAAAGACAAAAAAATATAAGCATTGGAGTTTCCCTAGTTAAATGACTCAAGCAGGTTTCTCTGTGGTAAAGCCTGCCATTTTGAAAGCTCTGTTAATGCACACAATGCTTTCTACTGTCTTGATCTTTGGTACTTCTGTTTGGAGTTCTCTGAGCATCATGGTTTCTGTAGTTTCGTGTCTTTTATTATTTTGGAAATTCTTGACCGTTATTTCTTCAAATAGTTCTCCTTTGTTCTTGCTCTCTTTTTCTTATAGGTTTCAAATAACACATATATTAGAGCATGTGATATTGTCTCATAGCTATTAAATTATCTATTCTTTTTTTTTTCTTTAGTTCTTTTATCTCATTGTGTTTCAGTCTGAATAATTTCTGTGGACCTAACTTCAAGTTCATTTATTCTTTCTTCAGTTGTGTCCAGTGTACTGATGAGCCCTGTTAAATCAGAAACAATGAAATGTTTGAGATTTTATCCTACTGACAATCTAACAAGTTAGTCTACCACTATTGTATATACACATACTGACAGACCACAAAACCTCTGGGTCAGAGAAATACACTATTTACTACTTTCAGCAAAAATAGAAGCCAGAGAAAATTTTTATGATGTTTTGTCCATGCCTCAGTTCCCACACAGTGATCTGAAAGTGGCCAGACATTTACCTGCATGGTGAGATGCGCTACAGATGAAGAATTTTGAAACTAGATGATGTTATGCTTTTAGGAAGCTTCTGGCACAATTGTCCAATTGCCAGTCCTCCTCTCCCACTAAAGAGATTACTTATTATCTTGGAATATGCGCCAGTTTTTTTTTTGGGGGGGAGAAGTCAAAGTCTTTATCTTTACTATCATGAGATATTGCCAAGTAGGCGAGTCTCTAATTCTTTCTGGAGTGAAAAACTATCTCTAATATCTCTAGTTTCCAACACTGTTTTCTGTTCAAATAAATCATATCTCAGAAGGCCAAGTCATGAGAGAATTCAAGAAATCCATAGAGAATTGTCTTCCAACATCTAAGTGAAGACATTCTTCATCTCTGTTACTGTGTATCTTTATTTCTAGCAATTGCTCTTGAATTTTCTTACCCTTCTCATCTTTCTTCTGAAATTTCCTATTTTAACAAGAATGCTGTCCAGATTTCTGTTGGCATCTTTAGCAAATAAGTCACATAGACTTAAGTTCTCTGTCTGATAATTCCAAGACCCAGGTTATTTTTCATTTTGGTTCTGTTGACTAATTTTTTTATTGACAGCATATTGTTTTTATTTGTTTTTCCGTGTGTATTAAAACAGTTCACTGCATTCAAGACCTTACTTACGGAACAATATAGCAGAGGTACATAGTGTTTACTCCTGGAAATGGGCACAATATTCTTCTATTGATGTGGGGTGTTGAATCCAAGTGGTGCAAAACCTGAGTAATAAAATATTTGTAAATAAAACAAAAGAAAAACAGAGTGAGGGAGCAGAAAATTATCTAAGAAATAATCAGAGAGAATTTGCAAAATTGAATGATGTGAGTTTCTAGCTGGAACTGATACATAATTTCAGTAAAGTCACAGGGTATAAAATCAATGTACAGAAATCGGTTGCATTTTTATACACCAATAATGAAGCAACAGAAAGAGAAATAAAGAAACTGAACCCATTCACAATTGCACCAAAACCCATAAAATACCTAGGAATAAACGTAACCAAAGATGTGTATGCTGAAAACTACAGGAAGGTAGTTTTATGAAAGCTTATGAAGGAAATTGAAGAAGACACAAAGAAATGGAAAAGCATTCCGTGCTCATGGATTGGGAAAGTAAATATTGTTATAATGTCAATACTACCCAAAGCAATCTACGCATTCAATGAAATCTCAATCAAAATTGCACTGGCATTCTTTTCAAAGCTAGAACAGACAATCCTAAAATGTGTATGGAACCACAAAAGACCCCAAATAGCCAAAGTAATACTGAAGAAGAAAACCAAAGCTGGAGGCATCACAATCCCGGACTTCAAGCTGTGTTACAAGTGTTACAAAGCTGTAATCATCAAGACAGCATGGTATTGGCACAAAAACAGACACATAGACCAATAGAATAGAATATAGAACCCAGAATTGGACTCACAAATGTATGGCCAACTAATCTTTGACAAAGCAGGAAAGAGTATCCAATGGAAAAAGGCCTCTTTAGCAAATGGTGCTGGGAGAACTGGACAGCAACATGTAGAAGAATGAAACTAGACCAGTTTCTAACACCATTCACAAAAATAAACTCAAAATGGACTAAAGACTTAAATGTGAGACAGGAAGCCATCAAAATCCTAGAGGAGAAAGCAGACAACAACATCTTTGACCTCAGCCACAACAATTTCTTACTTGACACATCTCCAAAGGCAAGGAAATTAAAAGCAAAAATAAACTATGGGGACTTCATCAAGATAAAAAGGTTCTGCACTGCAAAGGAAACAATCAACAAAACTAAAAGGCAACGGAATGGGAAAAGATACTTGCAAATGACATATCAGATAAAGGGCTAGTATCCAAAATCTATAAAAAACTCACCAAACTCCACACCCATAAAACAAACAATCCAGTGAAGAAATGGGCAGAGGGCATGAATAGACACTTTTCCAAACAAGACATCCAGATGGCCAACAGACACATGAAAAGATGCTCAACATCACTATCATCAGGGAAATATAAGTCCAAACCACACTCAGATACCACCTCTCACTGGTAAGAGTAGCTAAAATGAACAAATCAGGAAATTATAGATGCTGGTGAGGTTGTGGAAACATGGGAACCCTCTGGCATTGTTGGTGGAGATGCAAACTGGTGCAGTCACTCTGGAAAACAGAGTGGAGTTTCCTCAAATAATTAAAAATAGAACTACCCTATTACCCAGGAATAGCACTGCTAGGAATTTACCCAAGGGATATAGGAGTGCTGATTCATAGGGGCACTTGTACCCCAATGTTTATAGCAATACTTTCGACAATAGCCAAATTATGGAAAGTGCCTAAATGTCCATCAACTGAGGAATGGATAAATATGTGGTTTATATATACAATGGAATACTACTTGGCAATAAGAAAGAATGAAATCCTGCCATTTGCAGCAATGTGGATGGAACTGGAGGGTATTATGCTAAGTGAAATAAGTCAGGCAGAGAAAGACAGATACCATATGTTTTCACTCATTTGTGGATCTTGAGAAACTTAACAGAAGACCACGGGGGAAGGAAAGGGGAAAAAATAGTTACAAGCAGAAAGGGAGGGAGGCAAACCAGAAGAGACTCTTAAATACAGAGAAAAAAACTGAAGGTTGATGGGGGGTGGAAGAGAGGGGAAAGTGGGTGATGGGCATTGAGGAGGGCACTTGTTGGGATGAGCACTGGGTGTTGTATGTAAGCCAATTTGACAATAAATTATATTTAAAACAAAAAGAAAATTGGGAAAAAAAGAGCCTATGCCAATAAGTAACAAAGACTTACACATGGCACAGTTTATGATATGAGAGACAAAGAGAGAATTATTAAAGTATCCTAGAAAAAGGAATAAAAACAGGCCATACATGAAAAAACAGGACTCAAAATGATGTCAGATTTTCAGTAGCCATATTTGTAGCTTGAAGTTAATAAAGCAATAAAGCAATGATCCAAAATCCTCAAAAATGATTTGAGTAATGACTTGAAAAATGATGTCCAAATAAAATATCCTAACAGACTATGAATCAAGTAAAAGGGTACATAGGGACTTCTGAAACATGAAAGTTGTAAAAATGATCTTCCATGTATACTAGCTCAGGAACTAAACTGAGAAACAATAAACTATGGCTGGAGAGCCAATACTACAGACAGGTGAAAAGAAAGCCCAGTGAAAACTGTATTGGGGCACCTGGGTGGCTCAGTCAGTTGAGCGTCTGACTTCAGCTCAGGTCATGATCTCGCAGTTCATGAGTTCGAGCCCCCCGTCAGGCTCTGTGCTGACAGCTCAGAGCCTGGAGCCTGCTTTGGATTCTGTGTCTCCCTCTCTCTCTGCCCCTCCCCCGTTCATGCTCTGTCTCTCTCTGTCTCAAAAATAAATAAACATTAATTTTTTTTTAAAGAAAAGAAAAAGAAAATTATATCACAGGCTTGGTGAATAGCCAACCCAGTGGTGAACTTCAGGAGTGGGGAGATTCTGGAGAGAAGTTCCCAATTAAAAAAAAAAAAAAAGTAATCGGGGGCAGGGGGACACTGAAAGAATTTCCAGTCTTTAAGAGTACATGGAGGAGATTTATTAACTCAGAGAGTTTGGGGCTGCATAGACTCAGAAAGCTAAATAAATGGGAAAAAATGAGATTATGAGATTATTATCTCCCATAAAATGAAAAGTTTTACACAAAAAAATGTAATTATACTACATTGCCTGGTTCAGCTACGTATAATATTTGCAAGTCATAATAATATAAGCAATGGGTATTGATTTAATTATATTTCAACTATTTTATGAGGGTCAGAGGGAGAGAGGAGAGAGGAAATATGTACATGTCTGTGAGGGTGAGGGATGCAATGCAAAGAAAAAGCCAGGTCTTTTTTTTGCCAATGTTAGTTAAATACTTTCCAAATAACAGCTAAAGTAAGGAATCATGTAACTAACAGAAGTATGAGCATACTAACTAAAAGAGCTGAATAAAAGTGGTTGATTCTGAGGAGTTGAAATTAAAGTCTTGAATGAGGTATTCTTTCAATAGATTTTAGTTTATAACTTGAAGATGTATTAAATATGTCAAAATAGATCGGTGTATATACATATGCATATATACACTCATATACATATGTGTGTGTGTATGTGGGTATATGCAAAGATGATCAAATTATGTTTATGGTATATCATAACATATAAATACACTTCATAGATGATAAACATAGTTCGCCATCATTTTATTTATTTATTTAAAACATTTTTTTAACATTTATTTATTTTTGAGAGAGAGACAGAGCATGAGTGGGGGAAGGGCAGAGAGAGGGTGACAGAATCTGAGGCAGGCTTCAGGCTCTGAGCTGTCTGCACAGATGCCTTCACGGGGCTCGAACTCACCAACTGTGAGATCATAACCTGAGCTGATATTAGGAGTCAGACGCTAACTGACTGAGCCACCCAGGCACCCCTGATGTGAATATTTTAGATGACCTTAGGTTTCTTTAGGTCTTAGTTGCAGCTACAATAATGTTTTGCATTTAAATTCGCTTATTTCACACAATTTTCATTTCGTCTTCTGACATGTATCTTCAACACGGAAGAATTTATAGTAAATTTTCCCTTGTAAACTATAATGGTCACTCCATTATTGGTGGAAGATTTATATGAGTTTTGAGTGTCTTTATATAAAATACTGAAGTGGTTTCTGAAATGATAACAGCCTTTTCGTTCATTGATATTTTTACTTACATGAAAGAAAATACTTTGGAAAAGTTGGCCTTTATTCAAACTCTAAAAGACTGGAGTGGGATTATGAGAATATTCCACAATCTTTCATATAAAAATGGGACTGGCAAGGCTTGAATTTAGAATTCGGGACCTACTTGTTATGATCTTGGAGATGTTACTTCATTTTTTCTGAAAATGAACTTCTGAAAATGAGATTCTTCTTCTATAAAAGGACTACAACAACAATAGTAATACCATCTGAGTTAACTTGTGTAGAGATTGTAGCATTTCAATATTATCACTTTTGAAGGGAAGTTTAAATTTGGACAAATGCTTTACATTCCATTCTGAAAATATCAACAAATCTTAAAGAGCTAGGCCAATAAATAGACTTTGGTGGTGGAAGAACATATCTACAAGAAATAAGCAAAATATGGGGTGCCTGGGTGGCTTAGTCAGTTAAGTGTCCAACTTCGGCTCATGTCATGATCTCTCACCTCAAGAATCTGAGCCCCGCATTGGACTCTGTGATGATAGCTCAGATCCTGGAGCCTGTTTTGGGTAACGTGTGTCCCTCTCTCCCTGCCCCTCTCCTGCTCCCACTCTGTTTCTCTCTCAATAACCATTAATAAACATTAAAAAAATTAAAAAGAATAAGCAAAATTTGGGGCTCCTGGGTGGCTCAGTGAGTTGAGCGTCCAGCTTCGGCTCAGGTCATGATCTCGCGGTCCGTGAGTTCGAGCCCCGCATCCTGCTCTGTGCTGACAGCCTGGAGCCTGCTTTGGATTCTCTGTCTCCCTCTCTCTCTGACCCTCCCCTGTTCATGCTCTGTCTCTCTCTGTCTCAAAAATAAATGCACATTTAAAAAAAATTTTTTTTTAAAACTAAGCAAAATTTGTTACAAGGGAGGCATTAGCACAACAGATTGAAAGAAGATAGGCACTGTGTGAACAGGTGGAAGCAAGATGGAAAGGAGCAATGAATTCGATATCCTTTGTGCACCAATTCAGAATCCTTTTGACACCCCTCTTACTCTGCCACTTTCTGCAAGATATGAGCTGCTTCATGCAGTATCAGCAGTAGCTGATGGGACATGAAAAAATAAATTTTTTCACCTCCAAGACAGGCAGTTCTGAGACACATTACAGGTCACTGCAGTAGGTCCTGGCAGTATTAGGCATCAGTCTCCTGTAGCAGTGGTCCACTTTTGGAAGCGACTTCATAGGTTTCTCCCTATGTTCCTTTTTCAGTCCCCTGTTTGTCACATCAGCTCACTGAGGTTACGTTACAGACTTGTCACAGGCTCAGAATTCAGGTGAATGGAGCCTGTGTTCATTGAGATGACACTTCGTAGGAGAAAATAATAGAACTGCTGACACGACTGCATCAGGACTAATCATGCAAACAGAAGGAGAATCTGGGATCCTCTTTCTAATTACAGTACTGGCCAGACAATGTGCTGACACAACCCAAATTCAAGATATCTAAGTCTACTAGTATCTCAGAAACTCCTCATGGCCTTCACTATACTCTGATTTTTCTATTAATTTAAAAAAAGAAACTGTAGCTTGTTTCAATTTCTTTCATGAAGAAGAACTGTGAGTGATACAATGTACTTGGGAATCTGGGAATGGGGAATAAGTTTACTCGCTGGAGTAAAAACTCTGTTAAATTAAATTCTTCTAGTGGTAGGTAGGTTCCACAAGGCTCTCAATTGTCATTATTATTATTATTATTATTATTATTATTTTAACATTTCTTCATTTTTGAGAGACAGAGAGAGACAGGGCGCTAGTGGGGGAGGAGCAGAGAGAGAAGGAAACACAGAATCTGAAGCAGGCTCCATGCTCTGAGCTGTCAGCACAGAGCCTGATGCGGGGCTTGAACTCACTGACCGTGAGATCATGACCTGAACTGAAGTCAGACACTTGACCAACTGAGCCACACAGGCGCCCCTGCTCCCAATTATTTTCAAAATAGATTTCACAATTCTCAGTTAAGAATAAGTGTAGTCCTGCTTACAGAAACCCTGAAAAGGATGAAATTAAAACAACAGCAACAACAATGGAAATCTTAGAAGGCATTGATGAAAGAAATTCAAAAAGATGAAAATAAATAGAAAGATATTTTGTTCTCATGGATGGGAAGAATTAAAATTGTTATAATGTCCACACCACTTAAAGCAATCAATAGATTTAATACAATCACTATCAAAACCCCAGTGGCATTTTTCACAGAAATAGATCAAACAATCCTAAAATTTCAATGGAACTGTAAAAGGCCCCAAATAATCAAAGCAATCATGAGAAGGAAGAGCAAAACTAGAGACATTATGCTCCTTGGTTCCTAACTATACTACAAAGCTATAGTAACCAAAACAGTATGACATTGGTGTAAGAACAGACACATGGATCAATGGAACAAGATAGATCGCTCAGAAATAAACCCACATATATACGGTCTATTAATTTATGACAAAGGATCCACACATATACAATGGGGAAAGGGCAGTCTCTTTACTAAATGACGTTGGGAAAACTGGTTAGTCACATGCAAAAGAATGAAAATGGAACATCTTACACCATACACAAAAGTTAACACAAAATAGACTAAAGACTAGACTGTAAGACTTGACATCATAAAACTCCTAGAACAAAACATAAGCAGTAAGCTCCTTGACACTGGTCTTGGTGGTGATTTTTTTTTTTTTTTTGTATTTGACACCACAAGCAGAGGAAACAAAAGCAAAAATAAACCAGTGGGACTACATCAAATTAAAAAGCTTCTGCACAGCAAAGGAAGCCATCAAAATGAAAAGGCAATGTAATGAGTGGAAGAAAATATTTGCGACTCATATATCTGATAAGTGGTTAATATCCAAAGTATATAAAGAACTCATACAATTTAATAACAAAACAACAACAAACAATCTAATTAAAAACTGGGCAGTGGATCTGAATAGACATTTTTCCAAAGAAGACATACAGATGGCCAACAGGTACATCAAAAGATGCTCAATGTCACGAATCATAGGGAACCAAAATGACATATCGCCTCATACCTGTTAGAATGGCTGTTAATAAAAGGATAAGAAATAAATATTGGTGAGGATGTGGAGAAAAGGGAACCCCTGTGCCCTGTTAGTGGGAGTATAAATTGGTGAGGCCACTATGGAAAGAGTATGGAGGTTTCTCAAAATTAAACATAGAGCTATCATATGATCCAATAGTTTTACTTCTTGATATTTATCCTAAAATAATAAAAGCACTAATATGAAAAGACATATGCACCTTCATGTTCATTGTAGCATTGTTTACAACAGCCAAGATATGGAAACGACCTGTGTTTATAGATGGATGAATGGATAAAGAAAATGTGGTATAGACATCATGTATCTGTATGTATATACTTACATATACAATGGAATATTATTCAGCCACAAAAAAATAATGAAATTTTTCTATTTAAGGCAATATGAATAGAACTGGAAGACATTATGCAAGTGAACTAAGTAGACAGAGAAAAAAAGAATACTGTATCATGCCACTTATATGCAAAATCTAAAATAAAACAAACAAAAACAAAACAGTAAAAATAAAAACAAGATCATAGCAACAGAACAAGTCAGTGGTTGCTAGAAGTGGGTGCTGTAGTGTGGGCCACATGGACAAAGGAGTCAAAAGGTACAAACTTCCAGTTATCCAATAAATAAGTCATGGAGAGGTATCCAACATAGTTGACTATTGTAGAAAGTATTGTATCGCAAATTTGAAAGACGCCAAGAAATTAAGTCCCCATCACAAGGAAAAACATTGTTTTCATGGAAAGAGAAGGTAGCTACACTTACTGTGATTATTTCGCAATGTATACAAATGTCAAATCATCATGTTGAACACCTAAAATTAATATAATGTTGCTAGTCAATTATACCATGATTAAAAGAAGAAAAAATTAATGGAAATCTTAAAAGGATCTATCTTCCTTCAATTTGAAGTATGTCAATGCCATAGAAAAAGGAAGGGTATTAAAATCAACCTACATGTAAAAAGAAGTTTTCTGATGCGTTCATATGTTAAAAGATATTTATAGAAAATACAAAGAAAGTCACAACATCAAGAGTCATAAACCAAGGGTATGACGCAAACTTTGAAGAATTATGTCCACGCTACTAAGGCCCCAAGTAAGCAAACGTGTGTAAACAGTGTTAAAAACAGGAAAACAAGATTACTTATAATCTATGGATGGAGAAAGAAAATGAGGAAGGAAATGGAGTTTCTGTCTGGAAAATATAAGCGAGATAAATAGATGACACCAAATTAGGAATGAAATAGTAACATATCCAGAGACTAAAGGCAGCCAAATTTAACCAACATGGCAGGGGAAGAAAATTTGCAAAGTCACTTTTGTATAGACTTCATTTCCAAAGATTGATTACGTTATTAGCTTCTTCCGGATGATGAAAACTGTTTCTCTGTAAAAATATTTGGTTGTGTGCATGAAATGCAAGACTTGGGGAATTCAAACACATTTATAAAATAAAAATGTCTCTCGTTTTTCCAATAGAGCTATCATATGATCCAATGGATCATATTTTTCCAAGAGTCTGAGGTTGAGAAATAGCATTTTATTTAACTCGCAGAGGTAAACGGAGTTCTTAGAGCTAGCTAACATAGGAATATGGGTACTGTATGTGAAGGCATATAGAAAACGCACACATATGCATGTACTAACACAAGCGAGTATACTTTAGGTCATAAGAAAATATGGTTTACATGTAAGAGACTAGGAGAGGCAATTTATTGGGGGCAGACAGAAACAGAGCCATGGGATTTCCAAGCCCAGACAGAGGGGTGTGGGAAAAGGTGTCAGGCTTTTCTGGACCATCCAGGAAGTCTTTGTGAAGCAGACAACTTAAGGGATGTTAAAATGTCTACAGATGTGTAAACCTAGTCATTTCAAGCATGTATTTATCCCTGAAATTGAACCCATGTGTGTCAAGTCACCGACTATAGATTTCAAAGGGAAACAGGACTGAACATTTCTGTTCCAGGCAGGTTTTTTTTGTAGTAGCAGCTGCATTGATTTTAAGATAAGGGCTTCTTTATCCAGGCAGATGCAACAGCCATCAGAAGCTAATTTGCTGGGATATTCACATATGCAAATCATGTCACAATGCTGAAATGCAACCACGTAATGACTGGAAAATGTTATACTCATAAATCATACCACCACGATCATCAAAATTTCCACTCAGCCAGGACAAATTCAACAGCATTTATGTCTTTCCAGCTTTTAGCCCATAAAAACTCTGTGTTTTTGGAGAGTGTGTTACACTAGTGATCTTAAAACTCCCAAGTCTGGTATAATGAGTCCTCAAGTGCGTTATAACTTACCAGTAATTACATTTCAACATATCTGCTTTCAGCAGTTAGTGTTTTATTCATAAACATTTAAACACTGAATTAGGCATAAAATAAGAATGTTGGCAACCACCCGGCTTAATTTCATTAACTATTAGGTAAACTTAGTATTTCTTCTTCAAATAATCCTTGGTTTTGAATGCTAAAGATGTAATGAACTTCATGGTTCATAGCATCTGACATTGCTTAATTAATGGGTGCATTTATAGTACATAGGCCTTGGTAATTGATTTATATGCATGATTTGCACATACAGCTGTTAGTTCCTGTAGGAAAGTCATAATTCAAATGTGTGCATATTTTGCAGATATGGGAAAAAGAAAAAAAAATTGAACTTGACAAGTTCCCCCAAAACATGATAGCAAATTAATAGCTCAGAAACAAACCTACAGGATGAAACATTAAAGTTATAGTCTTGAATTTTAACAACATATGCATTTGAAAAATATTGAGAAAATGCTTTTGTTTCTTTTAAAACATTTAGTTCATAAAGAACAGGACTTTGTTTGCGTGCCCTTCTGTTCAAATCTACATGTTAGAAGGAAATGTATTTAGATTATCTACTGACTGGGTCAGCGTCATTAAAATGTATCCGAATCTTAAGAGATATTCACTTATGTTATAACCGCTCCTTTCATTGGCATGGAGGTCCAATGACTATGGAAGCAACTTAAAGGTGTTATTCTCTAGATATGAGAGGTCTACACCATTCATAATATTTGATGTTTGAGTAACATGCCATTTGCATTCTCTTAGTTGGTTCTCTAAGTTAACAATAATGCTCATTTACAGACAAGCTGCCCTTATGGGAGGGCACAGTTTGAGATGATGAACAGGGAAAAAGTAACAGGTCTAACGAGTAGAAGTGCTTGCTCCCTTATATAAGGAAAGATGTGTGAGATATTGTGAATACTGTATATTTCCTCCACGGCACCCAGGGACCTCTACTATCAGGAATAAACTATGATTTCTCTCTCTTCAAGGTCTTGGGTTAAGTCTTCTCCAGACGTCAGACAAATATTTTATGGGCAGGTCCTGTGAATTCCATTTTTCTACATGGCACAATGGATGACTCATGAAAGCCAAAGTTGCAAATTGAAGGATTGGAACTGAAGGCTAACCTGAGCTGTGAGGACGAGAGTCTTCCGCGGCAGGTAAGAAGTTTGCAGCAGAGAAATGGTTGTTTCTGGATTCCTCATTATCCCAAGGGAAGGGCAGTGTTCTCTGGATACAGTCATGTTCTGTGTTACGGCCCCATACTGCACCCCATGCCTCTCACTTACTGTGCCATTTGCCAGAGTCATTTAGCACCTTTCCCCACATCATTGATGACGACTAACCCTTTCCCCTTTGTTAGCTGCTGGAGGTATTTCAGTGAGGCTTTCAGGAAACACTTGCAAACATTACCAGTTGGATTTTTTTTTTAAGGCAGCTATCAAAGTACTTTATTGTACATTAAAACATTCACAGCCCAGGCAACTTGATGGTTTTCACCATGTTGGCCCCATTTCCTGGCGCTCCAAGGCACTGCTTAGCTTCTCACTTTCTAGCTTCGTGCTCTACATCTGCTATTCTAATGCCTTCATTCATCAGAAGACCGGCAGTTGTAAATTGTTCCAAAGCCCTTCCCACACATGTGCATACACACGCGCACATGCATTCATGCTCACACACAGACACACAGACACACAAGCCCGCGCGTGTAAGTAAAGGGTTGCAGGCTTTCCAGCACCCATTGGCACTGGGTGGAAAAGAGCGGCTGTGGACAGCAAATCTATTTGATTTGCCCATTTGTTGATGCCCTCTTAAATCTTTCAGTGGTTACTTGATGCTTTAACTACTCTTTGAAAATCTGGAATGTGTAATAAATATACAACCTCCTCGGTGGAGAATTAGTCGGCTTACTCTAGCAAGGCACTCCGTTTGCGAGAACGCACGTTCTCGTCTGAGGGTTGTAACAATTTATAACCTACGTAAGAATCAACTTCTACCGGCAGATTAGCATGATGAAAGCTGGAAGCTGATCTGAACTGCTTTGGCTTCTTCTGATAAAGTAGTCTGCAAGATGTTGGCATTTATGGACAATCCCTACCCACCTCCGCCCCCTCACACACCCACCGACACACACACACCCACACACCCACACCCATCCCCCCCCTCCCCACCTATCATATATATATTTATGTCCAAACGCTTGCATCGTCAGGGCTAAAGATGACCAAAATAATGGATGGAATCCATCCATCCTTTCTTTGAAGGAAGTCTGAGGCTTGCAACTCGTTATTCTCACATACGAAAGTGTTTTTGGTCCAAGTTTTTGAAGTTTAGAGTAAGTCCCAGCTCTTTTCTCTTGCCATCATTAATAATTTACATTTGCTGCTTAATCGAGAGACCCAAAGGGTAACTTGGGTGACATGTTAAGTCCCTATTAGAGAACAATACAAATAATTAATATTAGGTCAGTGTCCTAGAGTCTGGTGAATGACAATTATTTATGTAATTCTGTCAGGTACAAGGTGAATCCTTGTACATTGCCTACGGGCATTATTTTGTGTCTTGGGAAATTATGAATAGCAGTAACAACTACTCTTCTCATGTATAGCACATCCCATTGTAAGAATCATTTCCCCAAGCAGCAGCTCATCTGAGCTTCAAAATAATCCTTCGGCACAGGTAGCAATATCCTAACATTATCCCTTTTCTATAATGACAGAACTGGGGTTGAAAGGGGTAAAGGAAATGGAGCTAATGCATACATTTATGTTATTTAAATTCCAAATTACATAACCTTTTCTCTTACAACCAACCGCTATCCATTATCAACTCTGCATGTCACAACTTAATTAAAAATTTTTTTTTTCAACGTTTATTTATTTTTGGGACAGAGATAGACAGAGCATGAACGGGGGAGGGGCAGAGAGAGAGGGAGACACAGAATCGGAAACAGGCTCCAGGCTCCGAGCCATCAGCCCAGAGCCCGACGCGGGGCTCGAACTCACGGACCGCGAGATCGTGACCTGGCTGAAGTCGGACGCTTAACCGACTGCGCCACCCAGGCGCCCCACAACTTAATTATATAAAGAGTTTCATTATATATATTCATGAATTTTAACCTTTAACTACTTAAACCTCAGAAATAAAATACAGTTCTCTTCTTTATAAAGTAACCCAAGGGATGCCTGGTTGGCTCGGTAGGTTAAGCGTCCGATTCTTGATTTGGGCTCAGGTCATGATCTGACACTTTGTGAGATCGAGCCCAGCATTAGGCTCTGAGCTGACAGTGCAGAACCTGCTTGGGATTCTCTCTCTCCCTCTCTCTGCATCTCTCTCTCCCTCTTTCTCTCTCAAAATAAGTAAATAAGCATTAAAAAAACATACAGTAACATGAGAACAAAACTTTGGATTTGTCGTCAGCTCCCATGATCGCACCTCCAGGAGAGATGATAAACTCTATAGTGGAACTATGATCTTTCACACACAAAAAATTGGAAAAGATAATCCATTCATTCATTTGTCTGCTCTTCCTTTCTCTTTTTCTTCCTTCAGCACTTTAATGGGTAGCTAAAACAGTGACACTTTGAGAAAACACTGGTGAAACCTTACTCAAGACACCAACAGGGAATGAGGCAAAAAGAATAGTTCTATGAATTAGTGAGTTATGTTCTAGTTAGAGGTATCATATCTGTCTCAGGTTTTGTTTCGTTTGTTTACTTTTAAGCTAAGAAATAAAAGAATTAGATTAGCTAATATCCAAGAGCGCTGCACCTCCAACAATTTATTAAGTTGAATGTCCCGGGGCACCTGGTTGGCTCAGGCAGTTAAGCACCCAACTCTTGATTTCGGCGCAGGTCATGGTCTCACAGTCCCTGATATCGAGTCCCCTGCTGGGCTCTGGGCTGACAGCGTGGAGTCTACTTGGGATTCTCTTTCTCCTTCTCTTTCTACCTCTCCCCCGCTCATGCTCTCTCTCTCTCTCTCTCTCTTCCTCTTTCTCTCCCTCTCTCACAATAAATAAATAAAGCAAAAAACAAATTAAAAATAAATAAATTAATTAATTGAATATCACATAACAAGTTCAGCCTAAAAAGAGCTAAATATTATGCTTGGGTCTTCATATCTTAGTAAGTGTTCAATACAATATTGAATGAACCACCGATAGGAATCTAAGAAACTCTGTAAGTTTAAGCATAGCAACATAAACCAGTTTTGATGCCTCTACATGTTAACAATTTCCAAGATAGAGGGTTTCTGCTTCAGTTTTTCTAAAATTTATAAATAGCTGGAGTGAAACACTTTTTGCAATTCGAATGAGGCCTGACTTTTATCGAGCTTTCAAAGTTAAACATCTAAATATCAGGAGAGAAGAGTTGACATTTTTTCACCCCAGCTATGCTCTCCCACCTCAAATTAGATACTCCGATGTAAGTTAGCTCATTCTGTAGAATGCCTATAGGCTGCTTATTCAGATTGGTTGTACAGATTAATTCTTATGGGTGTTGACGGTACTTAACCACCCCTCTGTGTTTCCATCTTTCTCGCGCACACACGCTCCGTCCTAATCAGATTGTTCTCAGTTTTCTCAGTCCACACATATACCTCTCCTCCTCCGTCCCGTCTACTCTCTGCCTCTCGATCTCTCCCAGCCCTCATTTCTTCCTGTTCTTTCCTTCTGCAGTACATATTAACCAAACATCTGCTACGTAACTAACACACACTATTCATTTCTGCGGTGGACGCATCAGCGGGCAAAACAAGGTTCCCAGCTTTATATTTTAATTGGAGACGACTGATAGTCACGTAAAGACCTCCTTGCCCGGTCGTTTTAAGCGTGGCGGTGAAAAATAGAGCAGAGCAAGGGCACAGGAGATGACTGTTCTGTCCAGCCTCTGCTGTTTTCTTTACCTTAGTAGGACTATCTCCTCTGCCTCCTGGAATTTTAAGCACACCGCCGTGCCCAGCTCAAGCCTCCTTCCTCCATGCAAGCTTGCCCAGCATTTGGGTTCCAGATGCGCGTCTTTTTCTGTTTCCAAACTCTGCTTATGCACTTATCGTTAGCATGAGTCGAGGATTTAGATCATGATTATGCTCCAGTTGTTGAAAGTCATGGCCAGGCCATTCAGCTTGATTGCAAAGTCATTGAGAGCAGAGACAACTACTATTGTACCTCTTAGAGCCTCGCTTAAGACCGTGCACATATCGAGGGCTCAACGGATTCTCATAAAATGATGCACTAGTGCATGTTATAGAAACATGAAGATAGATCTTGTGGAAAATATAAATATAATAATAAGCTTTAATTAAGCCCTGATGTGCTAGAAGCTGTGCAGAGTAGAGTGTGAACATATTTTTTTTTCCACTTAGAAACTAAAATGTCTCAGTGATATAAATTTTTATATAACTGGAAGTGGGTCTCTTTTCAATTTTTTTAATGTTTTCAATTATTTTTGAGAGAGAGAGAGAGAGAGCGAGAGCATGAATGGGGGAGGGGCAGATAGAGAGAGGGACAGAAGATCTGAAGCGGGCTCTGTGCTGACAGCAGAGAGCCCCATGCGGGGCTTGAACTCACAAACTGTGAGATCATGACCTGAGCCGAAGTCTGACACTTAACTGACTGAGCCACCCAGGTGCCCCGAGGCAGGGTTTCTTAACCCTTCTGGAATCATGGGTTTCTTTGGCAATCTGATGAAGCCTGTGAATCTATTCTCAGACTGACATTTTTAAATGGACAAAATATAGCACAACTAGGAATTTATCCAAAGGATACAGGAGTGCTGGGAGCACACGTACCCCAACGTTTATAGCAGCACTTTCAGCAATAGCCAAATTATGGAAAGAGCCTAAATGTCCATCAACTGATGAATGGATAAAGAAGATGTGGTTTATATATACAATGGAATACTACTTGGCAATAAGAAAGAATGAAGTATGGCCTTTTGTAGCAACGTGGATGGAACTGGAGAGTGTTATACTAAGTGAAATAAGTCAGTCAGAGAAAGACAGATACCATATGTTTTCACTTGTATGTGGATCTTGAGAAACTTAACAGAAGACCATGAGGGAAGGGAAGGGGGAAAAAGTTACAGAGAGAGAGGGAGGCAAACCATAAGAGACTCTTAAATACGGAGAACAAACTGAGGGTTGATTGGCAGGGGGGTAGAGGGGGAAATGGTGATGGGCATTGAGGAGGGCACTTGTTGGGATGAGCACTGGGTATTGTATGTAAATGATGAATCATGACAATCTACCTCCCAAACCAAGAGCACCCTTGACACACTGTATGCTAGCCCATTTGACATTAAATTATATTTTTTAAAATGTGCAAAATAAAATACTTAAGATTACAAATGAAATTGCTTATACTAAAATAAAGTTCTCAAAATTTAAAGGATTTTGATATAGTGGGACACCTGAATGACTCTGTCGGTTGAGCGTCAGACTTTGGTTCAGGTCATGATCTCATGGTTAGTGGGTTTGAGCCCCACATTGGGCTCGTGCTGACAGCTCAGAGCCTGAAGCCTGCTTCAGATTCTGTGTATCCCTCTCTCTCTGCTGCCACCCCCCTCTCGTGCTCTCTCTCTCTCTCTCTCTCAAAAATAAGTAAACATTAAAAAAAATTAAGGAATTTAATGTAGTAATACACCTACTTCATCAATTTATTAAATAACAAGATCAAGTGGTGGCTCCAATAACCACCACAATATCCAAGGGGTGATGAGGATAAATCCTATTCCAGAATCTCTGTACCAACGTGATATGAGTAGACCTGTGATTTCTAATGGTGACAAAATCATGAGTACTGTTAATACTAGAGATTTTGACAATATTAAAAAAGGAAAGGAAATGCCAAAAATTTTTGTCACATATTAGTGAAAATAAAGAAGAAATTTTTCCCTTCCAGGTTGACAGACTCCTTGAATCCTGTTCCGGGGATTCTGGGGTTGTGAGTGCACGTGACTGTAAATGGCAGGTAGAGAATCAGGATCTGTAGTCTTTCATGATGGAGTATCCTTAGAATTCACGTCCAGAAACAGCTCAGTTCTTAGGAATGTTTAGTCCACTTTAATCCATGGCATAAGAAGCACAAACACGAATGAGTGAGAACATTTTGATGCACTGAAGGAAAACAAAATTAATCATAGAAATGTATGCTGAAATTAAGCACAGCAGGTAGACAAAGATCCTGTGCGGATTTCAAATGATACCACACATCAGTGCGCTGGCTCACGTTGTCTTTCTATTTCTGCTGCAAAGAGGTCTTATTGGAAACAATTAAATATGCTAATGAGAACTGAGAAATAGCACTGAGAATTTACAGAATATTTGGCCATTTGCTGTTGTATAATATCTATGTAGTTTTTGGTTTCTTAACAGCAGGATCTACCCTGGGTTTAGATCTTGGGGTTTCAGCGGATAAGGGGATCACATTCATTTAGTGTGAACAAGGATCTTCCTCAAAATGGGAGAAGTGATCTGTTCTGGAGATTTCTCTAGTTGTGCTTCGAGTCATTCTGGCTACGTGCACACCTTACTATATATACATAATGTGAGGATCAGGGCTCGGCACGGAAACCTGGAGGATACGAGGATGTGAAGTAAAGGACCAACGAAGAGACTAATAGCAATAAATTTGCGTCATCCATGGTGGTTGGCCAGACTCCTTATCTCACAGGCTTTGGAGACGGCACTGTGTAAATGGAAAGCCTTGAGACTTTATTTTCATTCTGTAGGCAATTCTGCTTGCCTAAGGTGGTTACATGTAGATATATTTTTGGTGAGGAAAAACAGCTTCTCCTTATGTGTCCTGAATGAGGTTGGTAACTTCACAACAAATCCATCTGTTCAAGCCATATTGCTCAGAAAAAGTAAGGAATACACAAAAAGTAGGAAAAAGGGATCATTCACGGGGTGCCTGGGTGGCTCAGTCAATTAAGCCTCCAAGTCTTGGTTTTTTCAGCTCAGGTCATGATTTCACAGTTCAGGAGGTCTGGCGATGCAGAGCTGGCTTGGGATTCTCTCTCCCCCTTTTCTCTCTGCCCCTCTCCTACTCATGCTGTCTCTGTCTCTCTCAAAATAAATGAATAAATAAAAACTTTATTAAAAAAAGGAGGTAAGGGGCGCCTGGGTGGCGCAGTCGGTTAAGCGTCCGATTTCAGCCAGGTCACGATCTCGCGGTCCGTGAGTTTGAGCCCCGCGTCAGGCTCTGGGCTGATGGCTCGGAGCCTGGAGCCTGTTTCCGATTCTGTGTCTCCCTCTCTCTCTGCCCCTCCCCCGTTCATGCTCTGTCTCTCTCTGTCGCATAAATAAATGTTGAAAAAAAAAAAAAAAAGGAGGTAAAAACTTAGAAAAAGGGATCATTCATGATAAGCCCACAGTAGATTTTTTTTTTTTTTTTTTGTAGAAGTTGTGTAACTGCACAGTAGGTAGAGGGCTCTGTGCCTCAGAGGGCATTTGAGAAACCTTATCTTCATATGAACTTACAGACAAGAGTCAAGAAATTGGATTCAGGGGAAAGCATGTCAATTTCACAATAATCAAGGTGAGACTTGTTTTTAGACAGAGGAAAGATACTTTTCTTTCTTGCTACTGGTTTACTGTATTTCTTTTTTTAATGCTTATTGTTGAGAAAGAGAGAGTGAGCGCATGTGCAGAGGCAGGGAAGGGGTAGAGAGGGAGAGAGAGCCCGATGCGGGGCTCAAACTCTTGAATTGTGAAATCCTGACCTGAGCTGAATCAAGAGTCAGACTCTTAAATGACTGAGCTCCCCTGGTGTCCCTTTTGCTACTAGTTTAATGAATTCAATGAATTATGAGACTGCTAAGGTGTTGCCCTGGAAAATAAGACAAAATATGAAAACTCATGAAATTTATTATCATGTGAAAAAAGGAGACTATCAGACTGAATCAATGTGGTCTAGGTAGATACAAAAGATCTAGACAAGGTCTAGAAAGATACCCATATTAAGTGTTTGAACTGTGATGGTAAGACAATGAGAAAAATTAATTTCGTTGAGTGCACTATTATTATAAAATTAAGTCAGATGCCTGTTTTCTCTTAAATGTTACATATGTAGTGACACTTTCCCCCTAAATCAAAAGAGAGAGAGTCTGTTGTATGAAGCCAGAAGAATGAATTCTTTTTTTTAAATTATTTTTTTAATGTTTATTCATTTTTGAGAGAGGGAGAGAGACAGAGAGAGAGACACAGAGAGAGAGAGAGAGAGAGAGAGAGAGAGAACAAGCGGGCGAGGGGCAGAGAGAGGGAGACACAGAATCCAAAGCAGGCTCCAGGCTCTGAGCTGTCAGCACAGAGCCCGATGCGGGGCCCAAAGCCCATGAACAGCGAGATCAAGACCTGAGCCGAAGTCGGACACTTAACCGACTGAACCACCCAGGCACCCCGGAGGAATGAGTTCTTAGTACAAATTTGGTATCTGAAATTAGATGGAATTGGTTTCAGTACACATGCTCTCCAGTATTTGGTTTTTTATGCTGACCAACTCACTGTTTGTTTCTCTGAGCCTTAGTTTTCTTATGTTGAAAGCTTTTGTAAAAATAGTTGCTGTAAAGGTGAAATGTACTCAGCACATGTAAAGCTCCGTGCCTATAACTTAGTAAATCCTCCAAAATAATGTAGTTTGTATTAAAGGATTGTCCAAATTGTGTACTTCAGAAGGCATATGGTCTCAGTAACCAAAATTCTGACATAAAATCTCTACACATGTATTCACAAAGTAATTTCTGCATTCAGCTTAATCAGGGAGCCTCGTGGGCTTTATCAGAATATATATATATATATATATATATATATATATATA